>NC_057732.1:13591108-13729891 GCF_004010195.1 Chiloscyllium plagiosum | reverse complement strand
AAGATGATTCGGGGTTTAGATAGGGTTGACAGTGAGAATCTTTTTCCACGTATGGAGTCAGCTATTACAAGGGGGCATAGCTTTAAATTAAGGGGGGGGTAGGTATAGGACAGACGTTAGGGGTAGGTTCTTTACTCAGCGAGTCGTGAGTTCATGGAATGCCCTGCCAGTAGCAGTGGTGGACTCTCCCTCATTATGGGCATTTAAGCGGGCATTGGATAGGCATATGGAGGATAGTGGGCTAGTGTAGGTTAGGTGAGCTTGGATCGGCGCAACATCGAGGGCCGAAGGGCCTGTACTGCGCTGTATTCTTCTATGTTCTATGTTCTATGTTAATGCATGTTTATATTTAGTGAATAATAGTTTTGTAAATCAGCTTCAGGTTTCCATAATCTTTATAGTTAGAGCTGAAAAGGGTGGCACAGGTCAGGCAGCATCTGAGGTGCAGGAGAAAGTGAGAACCACAGATGCTGGAGCTCAGAGTCAAAAAGGGTGGTGCTGGAAAAGCACAGCCGGTCAGGCAGCATTCGAGGAGCAGGAGAGTCAACGTTTTGGACTCTCCTGCTCCTCGGATGCTGCTTGAGCTGCTGGTGCTTTTCATGCACCACCCCTTTTGACTTTGTCTCCCAGTCTATAGTCCTCACTTTCTACAAATCTTTATAGTTAGTCTATTGATGGCGCCACCTTTTGTAGCTGATGTGGCTGCTCAATCATTGGGAGCCTGAGTGGAAACTTACAGTAAAACACTGTAAAATATCCAAGGAGAGTGGAGCATGGTAGAGATTTACCAGGTGGAAAATTAGCTGTAAATTATTTTTAAACTTGCAATGATAAAATCAGAATCGTTAATTCTTCAATAAAATGTCTGCCTGCAATTCTGACCATTAAGAATGTGCTGACTCAAAGTCTCTGTCAGCAGAAAAATTGATCAAAGGCAAACCATCGATGTTCAGAATGTAAATGAACACTCCCGATGATTCCAAGGACACGGTTAACTTCTGATTATGATTGGCAAAAACTTTAATTTTGTGCATTTTTTGCTGTTTTCTGAATGTCTCCATTAAGTCAATTACTGTTAGTTTAAACACTCCAAAGTATCCATGATTCTTAAGATGAGGAATGGGAAACTAGAAATTATGTGGATGATATTAGAAGGTCTCTATTTTCATTGGGAATAAAACCTTTGTTAATCAAGCAGATAGATCAGTGTCTTCAGAGCCAATTAAGGATTTGTACTGTAATATTTACAAGCAACAATATAAATTATGAAAACTATGGCAGACGGAATGAAGCATATTCCCACTATGACGAGAGAGAATGTTTTTTAAATTATATCTGTATTAAAGGATTCCAGACCCTGGAGAACACAATGGACATTTTATCAGTCTGACTGCCTCAAAATATTCAGCAATGTCTAGATTCTGAATCAAAAACAGCATTTGCTGGAAAAACTCAGCAGGCCTGATAGCGTCTGTGAAGTGAAATCATAGTCAACGTTTCGGGTCCAGTTCTAAGGAAAGATCAATGGACTCGAAATATTAACTTTAATTTTTCTTCACATAACCTGCCAGACCTGCTGAGCTTTTCCACAACTTCTGTTTTTGATTCCGATTTACAGCATCGGCGGTTCTTTTGCTTTTTACCTAGATTCTGAGTGATTGCTTTATCATTAGCTGCCACAAGATGGAGGTAGCAGCAACCAGAGAGTTAATCCTGAAAATCTGGCTCCGGGTATCCAGCCTTTTCAAGGCACAGGTAACATTTTGGATGCTAAATGGCATCTACTGCACACGTTACTGATGCAAGCCATGCAGAATGTTATTTTCATGAGATTGTTATTGTGTGCAGGGAGTAGGCCCATTAGAACAGCCAGATTGTGACAATCATCAGGGTGTATAACTGTTTTGACGCCAGCATTATCAATTTGGAGTTCAACATTACAGCTAATGCTGGTCCGAGAGCATGTGTTCAACAAAACACAAGACCCAATAGCAATGTTTTTTAAAAAGATCATCAAAACTGCTTCCGCATTATTGATTCCTGGCTGCTGCTGCAATTGGTGGTTTTCAGAGTTGTTTAAGGTCATTGAAGTATTTTTTTTAAATTATTTGTCCCTGGGATGTGGGGAGAGTCCCTTGTTAAGCGTATTCATCTCTAACTGCCCTTGACAGGACAGTGAGGAGACATTGTCTCAAACCACTGCAGTCATTGGTGAGTAGGTATGACCACAGTGCTGTAGGGAAGCTGGTAGGTGCTAACGGACTATGCACTGATTTCAAAAATCCTGCAGAAATGGCCTGCTGCGAGATATGAATAACTTTTCAGAACCCAGATCGTCAGTCATTAAGCCCATAAATAGTGATTAACATAATTCGTTAGAACATAAGGTCATTGTGGGTGGCACGGTGGCACAGTGGTTAGCACTGCTGCCTCACAGCGCCAGAGACCAGAACCCAGATCGTCAGTCATTAAGCCCATAAATAGTGATTAACATAATTCGTTAGAACATAAGGTCATCAATCTGATACATTAACTATGCTTCTCCCTTCATAGATTCTATCTTACTTGCTGAGATTTTCCAATATTTTCTATAGATACAAAATTTTCTATAACTTTCTTTGACAAGGCTTATAGGGACAGGGGTCTTGTTCTTTATGTTCTCTCTCTCTCTCTCTTTAATCGACTTTACAATGGCCAGTGCTCTTTTGCAGTTTTCTCTCTGAGTCCTTCTGCAAGCATGTCAGTCTACAATAAATAAAAGCAAATTACTGTGGATGCTGGAATCTAAAACCAAAGAGAAAATGCTGGAAAATCTCAGCAGGTCTGGCAGCATCTGTAAGGAGAGAAAAGAGCTGATGTTTCGAATCCAACTGACTCTTCGTCAAAGCTTAGCTGATAGCTAAGTTCAGTACCCATAGGGAGGGCCTCAACCGGGACCTTGGGTTCATGTCACATTACAGGTGACCACCATTGCACTATACACACACATAGATACTCCTACACACACACACACTCTCACACACACACAGGTACTCCTATGCACACATACACACGGACACACATATACACAGACTCGCACACAGACACCCACACACACCCTTACAGACACACACACTCCCATATGCACCCCCTCACAGACTTAAGACACTCTGCACTCACTACACATGCATGCATTCACTTTCTCACACTCACAACCCTCAACCCAGACAGACACACACACACAGACAGACAAAGATCCACACGCACACATATATTTTGTGGGGTGAATTTGTACTTTCAGGGTTACATTGTACTTTGCTCAAAAACTGCATGCATTCATGTAGAACTCTGAGCTCAAAAACTGCATGAATTTATGTAAAACTCTGTTATCTCACTTTTTAGATTAGAATCCACATGAAAGAAGTGAAACTATCACGGTATTCTAACAGATGAAAGGCTTAACAGACAATCAATTTTTCAATGTATAATTTCAGTTACATCACACTGTAACTTTTTGCTATAAATTCTGTGTGTTAGGATTGAGCCCTCCACTATCACCTGATGAAGGAGCGAAACTCCGAAAGCTAGTGTGCTTCCAATTAAACCTGTTGGACTATAACCTGCTGTTGTGTGATTTTTAACTTTAAACACAACAAAGTTCTGCTGCCTGAATTAACCTTTTTTCTTGAGCCAGCTAGATGGCGCTCTGCACCAAGCTGCTTAACCATGCAATCTCAATTAAAGTACAGTACTTGTTTCATAACATTTTACAGTGAAATGTAACAAAACATCCATTGTCTTACCCCAATGCTGGTTCCATTCAGTATGCAAACGTTTCCTGGAACTACAAAAAACATGTCAATTAATATTATTTGTACTATTAAGAGCTAATATAAAATCTTGAATGTCCCATTATGTTCATGCACTACTGTAAGTTATAAAGCATGATTTAGTGGTTATCGTCCAATTCAAACATTAAATATCAAATTTTCACACAATTTATATTGGTTTCTAACTTTATGCCTCTTATGGTTATTCTTGTTTCTACAATACTGATGTAGGAACATAAGACATAGAAGCAGGAGTAGGCCATTTGGCCCATCAACCTGCTCCACCATTTAATAAGATCATGCCTAACTGGATTGCAGTCTCAGATCCACTTTTGAATCTCAGCTGCTTTGTCTATCAATAGTCCATCTTTGGTTTGATTTGATTTATTATTGTCATATGTGCCTGGGTACAGTGAAAAGTTCCTGTTTGGGCGCAGTACAGGTAGATCATACTGTACAAAGTGCATTAGGGTAATAGAACAGAGCGAGGAATGCAATGTTATGGCTGCAAAGAATGAGATCAACATTAAATCTGAAATTTGACAGGTTCTAATAACAGTGGGGAAGAAGCTGTTCTTGAATCTGTTGGTATATGTGTTTCGGCTTTTGTATTTTCTGCCCAATGGAAGAGTTTGGAAGATATGACCTTACTCAGCATTGAGTATCATATCACAAGTACAGGTTCCAAACCCAAGTGCAGAATTTCCACCTGGTGAGAATAGTGATGCAGTGGTATGAATGAGAGGTTCATTGAGGATCAGTTCATCTAATGGAGTAACATATTAACTCTCTAACCAAGAATGCAATGTTCAATTAGCCCGTCAGAATAGGAATGAATTTGCTAACCCTCAAACAAGTGAGCACTTACAGCTGGCAGTGACATTTTTTATTGCCTCACTGTAATTCACAAAACAGACACTGACAGACAATTGTTTGTTTACTTGGCATCGTTGTGGGTATGTTCGCTGAGCTGGGAAGTTGATTTGCTGACGTTTCCTCCCCTGTCTAGGTGACATCCTCAATGCTTTAGAGCCTTCTCAAAAGTGCTGCTGTACAGTGACTTCTGGAATTTATTTGGTTTCATTTCTGCTGCTTTTGGTTCCAGTAGATTGTTGCAGTAGTCGATATATTGGGTCTGGGTCAATGTGTTTGTTAATGGAGTCCGTGGATGGTCGGTATATTGGGTCTGGGTCAATGTGTTTGTTAATGGAGTCCATGGATGGTCGGTATATTGGGTCAGGATCAATGTGTTTGTTAATGGAGTCCATGGATGGTCGGTTATATTGGGTCAGGGTCAATGTGTTTGTTAATGGAATCCGTGGATGGTTGGCATATTGGGTCTGGGTCAGTGTGTTTGTTAATGGAGTCCGTGGATGGTCGGTATATTGGGCATGGGTCAATGTGTTTGTTAATGGAGTCTGTGGATGGTTGATATATTGGGTCAGGATCAATGTGTTTGTTAATGGAGTCCGTGGATGGTTGGTATATTGGGTCAGGATCAATGTGTTTGTTAATGGAGTCCATGGATGGTCGGTTATTTGGGTCTGGGTCAACGATATATTGGGTCAGGATCAATGTGTTTGTTAATGGAGTCCGTGGATGGTTGGTATATTGGGTCTGGATCAATGTGTTTGTTAATGGAGTCCGTGGATGGTCGGTATATTGGGTATGGGTCAATGTGTTTGTTAATGGAGTCCGTGGATGGTCGGTATATTGGTCTGGGTCAATGTGTTTGTTAATAGAGTCCGTGGATGGTTGGTATATTGGGTTTGGGTCAGTGTGTTTATAGATGGAGTCCGTGGATGAGTGCCACGATCTTAGAAATTCTCTGGCTGTCCTTTGTTTAGCTTGTCCTATTGTTGTTGTGTTGCCCTCATTGAATTTGTGGTCCTTGTCATTTGTGTGTATGGCTACTTGGGACAGCTGGTCATGGTGTTTAGTGGCTAGTTGGTGTTCATGGATGTGGCTTGCTAGCTGTCTGCCTGTCTGTCTTACATAGTGCTCCATGCAGTCTCCAGCATGGAATGTTGTAAACTACGTTGTATTGCACGTGATTGGTATAGGGTCTTTTGTTCTAACTAGCCACTAAATGCCACAACCATCTGTCCCTGGTAGCTATACACACAAATGACAAGAACCACAAATTCAACTGGAACAACACAACGATCATAGGACAAGCTAAACAGAGGACAGCCAGAGAATTTCTAGAAACATTACACTCATCCACGGAGTCCATCAATAAATATATTGACCCAGACCCAATATACCAACCACTACATCAATAACCAGAACTGGAAACCGGGAGCAGCAAGAAATAATTTCCAAAAGACATCTAAAATAGAGAAGTTAATGCTAGGTCCAAATACTTTGGAATTGTATAGAAAAATGTACTTATTGTGACAACCATTCTGATGGGCATCAGGGCCAAACTTGCGACCTGGAATTCTTAACTGGTAGTATCTCAAAAAGCTGAAGCTTGTGAGCTCCATTGATTTGTTTTAATTGGCAGAAAATATATAGACTGTGCGTCCATTCTGTATTACAATAAGCAGCTTGGAATATTGTACCATTTTAAAGATGGGATAGAAATGGAAATTGATGTTGTTATGGTTCACACTGGGAATGAGGCGTCACACTGTATTGTGTGTTTTTTATGAAGCCCGAGTGCGCTACTAATTCCAAGAGAGGATAATGAGCTGCTATTTGTAAGAACTTACCACATTGGCACATGGGACAACAGTTTCTGACTCCATTGCACTTCAGCTCATAGCCGAGAGGACATTCGGGTATATCAATATGGGTACATGACTTGTTTAGTTCATGCACAATCACTTCCCCATTGAGCTCCAAGCATTCCATCGTGATACATGGATCGTCCAGGGATGGCCATCGTTCACCAGCCTACAAGATAACAGCAACTAGTTATACATCACTAATACATGATACCAATTGAAAGCAGATATGTCTCTGATGGTTAAGTTTTGAATTTTCACACTTGGCCCTCCCATCCATTATCTACAATCAATTTGATTGCACCATAATAAACTAAATGTTTTGTTTCTGTTTTTACCTTTCTCATAAATATGGATAATTTGATTATTGCATCTGAAAATCGGAACCTGGTTAATCTAATTAGATCATCGAGCTATCAGACACAGGAGCTCAAGCAGGACATTTAGCCCACTAAAACTCATCAGCCATTCAGTGAGATCAGAGATGATCTGATCATCCTCAACTCCACCTTCTTGCCCTTTCCTCAAAATCCTTGATTTTCTTACTGACTAAAAATCTGTCTTTCGCAGCCTCGAATATACTTAATGACTCAGCTTCAACAACTCTCTGTAGCAATGAATTCCACACATTCACTACCCTTTGACTGAAAGAAAATACTCCTCATTCCTGTTCTAACTGGGAGATGTGAGATTACACCCTGTGGTCCTGGACTCTCCCACAAGGGGGAGCAATTGCTCTGCATCTACCCTGTGAAGCTCACTAAGAATCTTACATACAATGTGTTTCAATGAGGTTGCCTCTGGTTCTTCTAAACTGTAATGAGTACAGGGCCAACCTACTCAATCTTTCCACATAAAATAAGCCCTCTCTAATCAGGATCAGCTTAGTGAACCTTCTCTGGATTGCCTCCAATGCCAGTATATCTCTCCTTAGACAAGGGGACCAAAACTGTTCAGAATATTCCAGTTGTGATCTAACTAGTGTCTTGTATAGTTTCAGAAATAACTTTCCATTTTAATATTCCATTCCATTTTGAAATAAAATGCAACATCGCATTTGCTTTCCCTATTACCTGCTGAAATTGGATGCTAGCTTTCTGTGATTTATGTACGAGGACTCCCAAGTATCTCAGCGCCACAGCTTTCTATAGTCTTTCTCCATTTCATTAATATTCACCTCCTCTAATCTCCTTGCAAAGTGCATAATATCATATTTTTCCACTTTCCACACCATTTGCCTCCCCATCTATTTTTATGTCATCCACAAACTTGACTCGAGTACATTCAACTCCCCCAGGCAAGTTATTAATATATATTGCAAATACCTGCAGCACTGATTCCTCTGCAAAGCCACTAGTTCCAGGTTGCTATCCTGAAAATGCCTCCTTTATCCCAACTGTCTGTCTTCTGTTATCCATGTTAATACACTACCTCAACGTCCTGAGCTCTTATCTTATTAAGTAGCCTAACACCTGCTACCTTATCAAATACTTCTGGAAATTGAAATACCTGTATATTATTTTCACTGCTTCCCTTTTATCTATCCTACTTGTAACGTCATCAAAGAATTTTCATAAATTTGTCCCCTGCATGAAGCCCATGCTGACTCAGATTGAATATCCTATGTATTTCTAAATGTTCTCCTTTTACAGCCATTCAATTATTAAAATGTAAGATTAAAATATTTTAATAACAGATGTTAAGCTAATTAGCCTACTGTTAACTTTTATTTTCCCTGACTATTTTTGAACAAGGGGGTTACATTGGTAGTTATCCAATTCTCTGTTCCTTTTTAGTTTTAAATATGGTCTTGCTGACAATCTTGATACTATTTGCTACTTTACTCTCAAAGTTTACTTCCACTTTCTTTATTTTTTGTGGACACCTTTTGTTCATTTTTAAAACTTCTCCAATCCTCTGGTTTACCACAAATATTCACCACTGATTTTTTTTTTCGAATTAATGCTATCCTGAACTTCCCTGGTTAACGGTGATCAGGGCACCATCTTCCTAGAATCTTTCTTTCTCAATGGTGTGTATCTTTCCTGT
The DNA here is from genome assembly GCF_004010195.1 of Chiloscyllium plagiosum. NCBI lineage: Eukaryota > Metazoa > Chordata > Chondrichthyes > Orectolobiformes > Hemiscylliidae > Chiloscyllium > Chiloscyllium plagiosum. Next base: position 13,721,301 of record NC_057732.1, on the reverse strand, counting down.
GATACATGAACTATCTTCTTGAATATCTGGCATTGTCTCTCAAGTACCTTTTCTTGTAAACTCCTTTCTTGTCACTCTGCCCTCATTCCTTCATAATTAATCTTGTTTAAGTCTAACACAGTTATTTCTGACCTATGTTCCTCTGTATCAAGCTGAATATAAATTCTACTATGGTATGCTCTCATTTTTCCTGGAAATCTTTTATTAAATCTGCCCCATAACAGATCACCAGATTCAAAACAACTGATCTTTGGTTGGATCCACAACACATTGTGCTAGGAACCTGTCTTGAATACATTCTATGGACTCTTCCTTAGGGTTATGTCCTCTAATTGGGCCATCCCAATTGACATAAAGATTAAAGTCTTCATGATGGCTTCTTTTACATACCCTAATTATCTCCTGATTTATTTTCTGTCCCATTGTATTGCCACCGCTAGGAGGGCTGTAGACCACTCCCATCAGTGTCTTCTTCCCCATGATATTTCATACCTCCATCCATATAAATTTCACATCTTCAGATTCAAGATTATTTCTGGCTATCTGGCCAACTCATTATTACTAACAAAGCTACCCCACAGCCTAGTTAGTATGTTCGGCACAACATCGTGGGCTGAAGGGCCTGTTCTGTGCTGTATTGTTCTATGTTCTATGTTTCATTTTGACCTCTGATTCAAATGTTGTGATGAAGTCCCAAATCAATGACTTAATGTGAATGAATGTCAATTAATGCTGTAATGTTGTTGATTGTTCATGAGGGGGACATGCTAAACCATTTAATCATTGAGCAGATTGGAATTTTATTGGAAGTGATACTAAAAGTTCAGTTCACTTTATTGTTTTAAAACAATTTAAGTCGCATTCTTATTTTCAACTTCTGAATCTACTGCATCTACACACATCATCTCATTTTCATTTAAATTTGACTTAATTCAGCCAGAATTATACAAATATCGGGATTGCATGGTTACACTAGTAGGATATTCAATGTTTGCTACTATTTGTTTAAAATTGACGGAAATATCGGGCACATGTTCAGTTCAACACAGAAATTGAGAAATTACTGTCAGTGGTACACTCTTCCTCTGTATAGTAAGCTGTTTATAGATAGAATCAATTTTGGATGACCTGCTTTGATTGGCCAGCATTTCCCCCTCTTTTAATTTCAGGTGTAAAGGATTGAATCCTCCTAAACACAACTGAATAAAGTTCCCGCAGATGAATGCAGACTAAATGGTTTCTTCGGTCAAAAAGATTGTAGCTACTCACTTGATAGACAATCTTCTGCGGAAATGCATCACCTCTGTTGAAACCATCAACTTCACAAACTGCAAGTTTGCATTTTCCACAACATGCACCTTCTTCATCTCTATAGATCTGCCCCTTTATAAGGAAAAAGACACTTTTAGTGGTATCATTCCAAGCTTTGATTCATGTTTGTGACAAACCCTGGAAACACAATTGGTTTTGACTCAAATGCATTACTGCATTTCCTTCTGGATGTTAAGCCACAGGCTCATTACAAAACAAAATACAGCTGTTAGCTTTGTCCTTGTAGTAAGTAGAGAGTACAAAAAGCAATTAAATCAGGATATTTGTATTATTCGTTCGTAGTATGTAAAAGTCATAGGAAAGTGTAATATTTGTTGCCCACCCCTTATTGCCTTTGAGGATGGCACTTTTTAAACCGCTGCAGTCTTTCTAGTGCAGGTTTTCCCACAGTGCAGTCAGGAAGAGAGTTTTGAGACAGTGACAATGAAGGAGCAGCAGTAATGAATCATGTCAGGGTGATATGTGACTTGGAGGGAAACCTGCAGGTAATGGCATTTCCATGTATTTACCAAACCAGTTCCTCAAAGTGGTAAATGCAGTGGGTTTGGAAGGGAGTCTTGGGAAGGCTTTACAGTGCACCTTGTATATGTTGCACACTGCTGCCTCTGTGTACGAGTCATGGAGGAAATGAGTTTAGATGATGATGGATGATGCAAGTTAGGCAGATTGTTTCTTTTCTGAAGGGGATGACCTTCTTGAGTGCTGTTAGTGCTGCACTCCTCTGGGCAAGTGGAAATATTCCATCCCACTCTTGACTTTTTTCATTGGATAGAATTTGGGAGATTAACAATTGGGACACTCACCATAAACTTCCACCATACTCTGCCTTGTCTTGTAGACAGAGTGTTTACATGGCTCACCCCATGAATTTTCAGCTCAATGATAATCCTCAGGAAGTTGCTGCATAAGAGGCCAGAACTAAAAGGAGTGCAGAGACCTGAGAGGGAAAGGCGGGGAGGGGAGGAGAGGGTAGTTATAGGAGGTGGAGAGAGGTGAGATACTGAAAGAACTCAAAGAAAAGGATGTGCACTTTAAAGTCAAGGCACTGCCAGACAATGAGACAAAGTAGGCCTGCAGGACCAGTGGTGAAACAAGATAGGTGATGACTTTGGAGATTACTATAGAGTTTTGGATTAGTGAGTGTTTGGCAGATATAGTCAAGTCTAGTGGTAATATAGGTGAGGATGAGGATTTCAGTGGTAGATAAATTAGGCAGGGTTAGGGGTGGGGATATTATAAAGATGGAATCATATAGTCTTGGTCAGCAGCTATGGAGTCAAAAATCCTATCAGAGTGTGACAGGATGTTTCTCTTGTTGACAATCTGGTTCGATTTGAGGCAATGGCCAGGGAGATAGTGAGGCCAGAGACTGCGGGACGAAGGTTGTGGCAAAGTTCAATGACAATGATTTTCCCAATAGAGGAAATGTTTGTATACTACGGAATATCAGACAAGCAGTTTGACAAGTAAAGGAGGAAACAAGGTGTGAGGTAAAGTTGGTCATTATCAGAGTATACATGGAACCTGTTGTTGTCTTTTTGGAGACTATAGATGAAACACAGAATTTTGGGGGACCAAAGACAATGGTAAGGGAGAAGGAAGGGAAGCCATTTGAGGTGATTCTCTGATCACACATGTGCTGTGTGTCTTTCCAGGGAAACAGACCTCACTTATTTAGCACATCATCACGTCTGCTGGATGCTCCACAGTGCTTTAAGATCAATGACTTACATTTTGAGCTGCAGTCAGTTATTTAGGCAAGGTAAGATAAAGCTAATGGATTAGTTTTTCAACTTGAGTCATATATGTTGGTTGGATATCTTATTCCTAAAACTTGAACTATATTGAATTGCATATATTCAGTTGGGGGGGGGGCGGAGGGCGGTCAGTGGGTTCAGTTGGCTGGACAGCAAGTTTGCGATGCAGAGTGATACCAACAGTGTAGATTTAGTTCCTGCACTGACTTAGGTTACCATGAAGGATTATCCTTCCTAACCTTACACTTTGCCTGGAGTATGGGACCTTCGAGTTAAACCACCACCAGTTCTCTTCTCTCTCTCTCTCTAATGAGAGAGCAGCCCTATAGTCCAGTTGGACTAGGGCGACTTTATATATTAAGAATCTTATCTGACTGTCACAATGTAAACCATAAATATCTTCCACATTACATGAAACGTTTACAGCAATCTAAATCCAGTTGAGATTTGAGTTTTCCTTCTATTTCCTATTAAATAAAAAGTGTATCCAATGTTCTTTTACTTACAGTTGGACAATCTTTCTTGCAGGTTTTAGTAACACACTCCACTTCATGAAGTCCTGTGACAGTGTTCTTCCTGTCAGTGCAGGTGCATTGTTGGCAAGACTCCTCCCATGTCTTTCCAGTCATATAGACAACACCATTGTGAACACAGACCTTCACATGGTAGGTATCAAATAATGTGCACACAAAACATTTTTGTATGTTAATATTATAATATTAATAATTTATCTCTTATATTAAGTTGATAGAGTAATATCCCTCACATCAACATACTCACACACTAATATACGTAAAAGTAACAAACAATCTTAATTCAAACCAACACCTCATCTATAACTTAAGTGGCAGTCTCTGTGATGTGTAAGATATATTGTCAACGTTACAAATTCACATAGCCATGTACACACAGTAATTTAACATCACAATAGTATGTAAACAGCAATTTAATTTGGTCTTCACAATACCATACCCTCCCAATGATACACTCTTGCTCTGACGTATCTTCACTCACATATCCATACCATTTTCTCGCAGTCATTAACATTTCAATTATAAACAAAATGAGGTTCAAGACAATAGCATGCACAGTTCTCAGTTACCTCATTAGGTTCACAATAGGATGTGGTACAGTTGCAGTCATTTATCACTGACTTGACTGAATATCCAGCAGGACAGGTTGCTACCTCATTGCTACAACTGCAAGCACATTCGTATTTGTCACAACATTGTGTCTTTATAACAGACAGTGTTCGGTGAGGTGGGCATGTTATAGACTTGGCTTCACATTGGTTCCGTTTGCAGACTGAAAACAGTGGAATATGGATTAGTATTTATAAAGTGCCGTTTTAATCCTTTTAACATTAATTTTCTTAATTGGATCTCGGAGATGCTTGAACAGTACAGATCGAACATTAAGCTGAAGGCTTTCCCTCAGCCTTGTAATCATGCTGCAAGGCTACTTTGGGCAGATGGCTTTTCATTAGGAACCATCTGATGCCATAAATCTTTCTCTTTACAACAATAACATTGAATTGGTAGTAATCAACACTTTTCCCAGTTAGCCAATCAACCATTAAAGTGCGAGTTTCATTAGAGTCTATGCAGCAGGGGTATTCTTGTGTAAGGTTCACTTCCCAGTCCAAAGTGAGCTCAACTCATTCTATTGCAATGGACAGGGCAGTGAAGCATATACTAGGATGGGCCTTCCATAAGCTTATGAAGGGGTAGCTTGACACCAAAATTACCTGACAATGCTTATAAAGGATGGTGACTAATGCTTTGTATTAATGCTCCTCTGAACAGTGATAATCTCATTGTGGGTAAACAAGGCCACTTCACGGGGGAGTCACTCCGTCATATTCTGTGTTGCTGGAGCTGGGACAAGAACCTCTGAAAACATCAAACGGCTTTCTAGGATGCTTTGTCAAAACTTCACCAACACTCGAATAACCTTCCCTGAAGATTTTACTTAAAATGATTTGAGAACCTCATAGGAATAAACAACAGGAAGGGAGCTCTTTTGGGCATATTTCCTAGGAGACACCTTGGTCTGAATGATATATGGGAGATGAGTATGAGGCTACACAGCGAAGGATAAAGGGACAGGAGGATGACGTGGAGTCCTTCCCTTTGCAGGTCCAGGACATCTCACATCCCCTGGACCTTTTCCATCGCGATCTTCAGTAGCACATTCAAGATTGTCTGTATAAGTTCCCCCAAATCTCAGCCGTCCCGCACATTTCACACCCTCAGTAGAACCGGGTGTGAAGACCTTCATACACAATGCACAAATTGTAACTGATTAGCACTTGAGTGTAAACCAGCAGGTTTCTGGTTTAGCATTTATAGTCAAGTCAAATTATAGTCATCAGTATCAGGACCAAAATTGCTTGCTAAACCGAGACTGATAAATAGACATTAACACAGCACCAATCAGTGATTCTTTTCATCTTAACAGCAAAATAACCCCACTACTCTTTAATTACTCAGACATAGTAGAAGAACAATCATGGGAAGGATTAGGCTCATCTCAAATGTTGTAACTGGTGTGTTCCGACTATTACATAAACATGTGGGTGGCACGGTGGCACAGTGGTTAGCACTGCTGCCTCACAGCACCAGAGATCTGGGTTCAATTCCTGCCTCAGGCGACTGACTGTGTGGAGTTGGCACATTCTCCCCGTGTCTGCGTGCGGGTGCTCCGGTTTCTTCCCACAGTCCAAGAATGTGCAGGTTAGGTGAATTGGCCATGCTAAATTGCCCGTAGTGTTAGATGAAGGGGTAAATGTAGGGGAATGGGTCTAGGCAGGTGGCGGGTCGGTGTGAACTTGTTGGGCCAAAGGGCCTATTTTGTAAGTAATCTAATCTGCAGATAGCCATTTACCATTCAGTGCTAACAGCCATCTGATATGAATACATGTTCATTGTAGCCTTATCTACAAACCATGTTTATTGGAAAATTGTGGATATTTGTCAACAAATTTCTCCCTATTCTGTGCACTTCAATTGGATTGTAGGCACATATGCTCTGATCCTCACTTTCATGAACTAAGGTAGCAAATGTGAGAAAGTTACCTTCTGCAGTCCACATTAATGAAAATCTACACCATGTACAGTGTCGACAGAGAAAGTTTGTATCCATGCAAAGGTTAAATAATAGAAGTAATATTTCAAACTGGCTTGAAATCTCATAATTCTTCTAATCACTGTATAGAATGACATCAACAAGCACTTAGACTCATAGAGTCATAGAGATGTACAGCATGGAAACAGACCCTTCGGTCCAACCCGTCCATGCCGACCAGATATCCCAACCCAATCTAGTCCAGCACCCGGCCCATATCCCTCCAAAGCCTTCCTATTCATGTACCCATCCAAATACCTCTTAAATGTTGCAATTGTACCAGCCTCCACCAATCCTCTGGCAGCTCATTCCATACATGTACCACCCTCTGCGTGAAAAAGTTGCCCCTTAGATCTCTTTTATATCTTTCCCCTCTCACCCTAAACCTATGCTCTCTAGTTCTGGAATCCCCCACCCCAGGGAAAAGACTTTGCCTATTTATCCTATCCATGCCCCTCATAATCTTGTAAACCTCTATAAGGTCACCCCTCAGCCTCTGACATTCCAGGAAAAACAGCCCCAGCCTGTTCAGCTTCTCCCTATAGCTAAAATCCTCCAATCCTGGCAACATCCTTGTAAATCTTTTCTGAACCCTTTCAAGTTTCACAACATCCTTCTGATAGGAAGGGACCAGAATTGCCCGCAATATTCCAACAGTGGCCTGACCAATATCCTGTACAGCCGCAACATGACCTCCTAACTCCTGTACTCAATACTCTGACCAATAAAGCAAAGCTACCAAACACTTTCTTCACTATCCTATCTACCTGCAACTCCACTTTCAAGGAACTATGAACCTGCACTCCAAGGTCTCTTTGTTCAGCAACACTCCCTGGGACCTTACCATTAAGTATATAATTCCTTCTAAGATTTGCTTTCCCAAAATGCAGCACCTCGCATTTATCTGAATTAAACTCCATCTGCCCACTGGCTCATCTGGTCCAGATCCTGTTGTAATCTGAGGTAACCCTCTTTGCTGTCCACTACACCTCCAATTTTGGTGTCATCTGCAAACTTACTAACTGTATCTCTTATGCTTGCATCCAAATCATTTATGTGAAGATTTTCTCGACATTAAACTCTCTGATCAAATCAAAAAGCTGCAATAAACTTTGCAAAAATACCTACCATTTACTTTTGTGGGCTGCCTAATGTAGCCGGAGTACAGATATATCAAATGAGGAGGGTTATTCATTCATGAATAATGGGTGTATTCAAAAACTTACCACATTCATAAATTGGTTTGCATTCGCCTGGATTTTTCAATGACAGAATACTTCCATCTTCACATGTTGGGGTGGGTGGCTGATCACAGCTAAGCAAATCACAAACTAAGGAAATGGGAACAGCCAAGACTAAATTATTCTCATAAACAAGCACTGTATGAAACATTGAGCAAATAACACAACAATTTCAGCAGTAAGGTTTGCCAAGAGTATTTCCCCCTAGTCACCATCATACCAATATGCAACATGAGAGGAAACAAATGCAGAGAATGCTGGAGAAACTCAGCCTGTAGTGGGAGAAACAGAGTTAATGCTTGGAGTCCAGTGTGACTCTTCTTCAGAACTGAAAGTTGAAAGACCAGAACTTTATAAAGTTTATTATAAAGTTGCCAAGTCCAGACAATACATCTTGCTAATGCTGTTAATGTTTAAATCCAAAATACACCTCTTTAATCAAAAGCAGTCTCTAAATTTATCTCAGTAACTGTGGAAGGAAAATAATCCATTATGTAGATATTGACCAGCTCTTTCTAATGTAATATTCAGGTACAAACTGCAGTGATCTCTCATTGCTCACTACAACAGAGTGTGGATTGTGGATTAGTGGTGCTGGAAGAGCACAGCAGTTCAGGCAGCATCCGAGGACCAGTAAAATCGACGTTTCGGGCAAAAGCCCTTCATCAGGAATAAAGGCAGAGAGCCTGAAGGGTGGAGAGATAAGCTAGGGGAGGGTGGGGGTGGGGAGAAAGTAGCATAGAGTACAATAGGTGAGTGGGGGAGGGGATGAAGGTGATAGGTCAGGGAGGAGGGTGGAGTGGATAAGTGGAAAATAAGATAGGCAGGTAGGACAAGTCATGGGGACAGTGCTGAGCTGGAAGTTTGGAACTAGGGTGAGGTGGGGGAAGGAGAAACGAGGAAACTGTTGAAGTCCACATTGATGCCCTGGGGTTGAAGGGTTCCGAGGCGGAAGATGAGGCGTTCTTCCTTCAGGCATCTGGTGGTGAGGGAGCGGAGGTGAAGGAGGCCCAGGACCTCCATGTCTTTGGCAGAATGGGAGGGGGAGTTGAAATGTTGGGCCACAGGGCGGTGTGGTTGATTGGTGCGGGTGTCCCGGAGATGTTCCCTAAAGTGCTCTGCTAGGAGGGGTCCAGTCTCCCCAATATAGAGGAGACCTCATCGAGAGCAACGGATACAATAAATGATGTTGGTGATGTGCAGGTAAAACTTTGATGGATGTGGAAGGCTCCTTTAGGGCCTTGGACGGAGGTGAGTGTGGATAGTGTCCATACTTACCACAAACATACTGTGGGCAGCACTCATCAGCGTTCCGTCGTAATGTTGGCTTTTCACAAGCTCCACATGAGGGGACTATAAAGAAAGAGGAAAAGAACAGGTAACACCAATATTTGCAATCAACAATTGAAAGAAACTTTTACGTCATTAAAGGCATGCAGATTGGACTTTGTGGACTATGACAAGTGTAAAATGTAGAAATGTCTGCCAGTTCTTTGTAGAATACGTTTGGAGTGTTCAGGTTATTGAGCATATGAGTTTCAACTTATTAAATCTTAGAATGGATCCATGCACACAAGGCAGCACTTGGCCTGTTTTTTACATGCCAGCTCTCTGCAAGAGGAACTCACTTAGTCCTACTCACCTTCATTATCCTTGCAATACTGCAATTTCTTCTTTGTCTTCAGATAATCATCTAATTCTTTTTGAAGGTTTGGATTGAATCTGTCTCCACCCTCCTCTCAGGAAGTGCATTCTAAGTTCTACCCATTCACTATGTAATGAGGGGTTTTTTTTCTGCATGGCATCACTGGTGCTTTTATCATTTATCTTTTGGTTTATTCATTCATGGGATGTGAGGGCATCACTGTCTGGCCAGCATTTATTGCCTGTACCTAGTTGCCCTAGAGAAGGTGGGAGTGAGCTGCCTTCTTGAGATGCTGCAGTCCACCTGCTCTGGATTGACCCACAATGCCTTACAGAGGGAATTTCAGGATTTTGACCCAGTGACAGTGAAGGAATGGCAATTTATTTCCAAGTCAGAATGGTGAGTGGCTTGCAGGCAACTTGCAAGTGGTGGTGTTCTCATGTATCTGCTGTCTTTGTCCTTCTAGATAGATGTGATCGTGCATTTCTAAAGTGCTGTCTAAAGATCTTTGGTGAATTTCTGCAGTGCATCTTGTAGATATACATAGTGCTGCTACTGAGCAACGGTGACGGAAGGAATGGATGCTTGCAAATGTGGTGCCAATCAAGAGGACTGCTTTGTCCTGGATGGTGTCAAATTTCTGAAGTGCGGTTGGTGCTACATATATCCAGGCAAATGGGGAGTATTCCATCACACTCCTGACTTGTGCATTGTAGATGATAACAGGCCTTTTGGAGTCAGGCCTCCCGCAGTATTCCTAGCCTTTGACCTGCTCTTGTAGCTGCTGTGTTTACATGATGAGTCCAGTTGAGTTTCTGGTCAATAGTAGCCTTAACTCAGGGCTCTCTGTTTCTTGATCTTTCTAAAACTGGGAACAGATCCTCTTTATCAAAATTTCTATACCAGACTCCTCGACTTTGTACATCGCTATCAAATGTTCTCTTAATCTTCTATTCTTGAAGGAAAACAACCCCATCTTCTCCAATCTATTGAATTGAATTGAATTGAATTTGTTGTCACGTGTACCAAGGCACAGTGAAAAGCGTTGTCTTGCGAGCAATACAGGCAGATCACAGAGTTAAGTAACATCGATAGATAATGAGCATTGTGATTCATGACTGGAGTGTGAGGTTGCAATATTGAACATAGAACATAAAACATAGAACATTACAGCGCAGTACAGGCCCTTCGGCCCTCGATGTTGAGCCGACCTGTCATACCAATCTGAAGCCCATCTAACCTACACTATTCCATGTACATCCATATGCTTGTCCAATTACGACTTAAATGTTCTTAAAGTTGGCGAATCTACTACCGTTGCAGGCAAAGCATTCCATACCCTTACTACTTTCTGAAGTTAGTGATGGCGTGAGCTTAGAGTGTTGAGTTTGGAGTGTTCATATTTTGAGGTGCAGGCACTGATGGTAAGGCATTAGTTGCCAATCCCTAATTGCCCTTGGAATGAATGGATCGTCCTTCAACTCCTATTTTTGAGGGCAATTAAGACTCAATCACATGATTCTGGGTCTGCCATCACATTGAATCAGATAGTTTTTACAACAATCAGTCACAGTGACTCTGAATTAGTAGATCCAATGACATTAAGACTTTGCCACCTTCTCCCCAACACGAAAAGATCAGAAGTGATGCATAGCAGGATAAGTTGCTGGAAGAATTAAGGAAGAAGGCACACATCCACTCTGGGTGTCCAGGAAACACTCTCCTACCTGAAGCTGGAGTGTGAAGTTAAATGGCAATGTTGAGAATAATAACAGTGTTGATCAGAACGTGTTAAGGTTAATGACAATGCTATGGCTATTAATAGTGTGAAGTTAATGGGAATATGAGATTAGTGAGAGCACGAGATTAATTGCAAGTGATGCTAGAGTGTAGAACCTTGTGGCAGCATGATTCCCAGTTTAATGCATATTGTTTCACCATCTTGATCAAAGCATTTCATTTCACAATGTGTGAAGTAGTTTGGTGAGATAACCGAGCATCTAATCATCAAAGTTGAATCTACCCAAGAAACTAGTGACAAATAAGCATATGCGTTGAATCGTAGAACCCCTATAGTGCAGATAGAGGCCATTTGATTCTACCGTCCGTACCACCGCGCCAAGGCATATCCTGCCCAGACTCATACCCATTATCTTGCATTTGCTACGACTAACCCACCCAGACTACACATGCCTGGACAATTTAGCATGGTCAGTCTATCCTAACCTGCACATCTTTGGATTGTGGGAGGAAACCGGAGCACTCGGAGGAAACCCATGCAGACACGGGGAGAACGTGCAAACTCCACATAGACAGTCGCCTGAGGAAGCAATCGAACACAGGTACTTGGTGTTGTGAGGCAGCAGTGTTGACCACTGAGTCACAATGCCAGCCCTTCTATTTGACCTCAATAAAATCATATCCACCAAAGTGCAGTGCACCCAAGGATGATAAAGAGTTTCGGGTAGTGTGAAGTGTCTCTTACCTGTGACAGTAGGACACAATCTGTTTGTGCAGTTAATCTGCCTGTTGTCTAAGCACGTGCAGAACTGGCAAGGTCGGTCATGTGGTATCCATGTATCCAAATGCTGAAAAAGAAAGGACAGTTACTAAAACCCCTGCCTTGTCCCAAATTGTTACATTGTATTTTTGAAGGGATTGCTATACTGTCAGCAGCATCTGTCACATCATTATACTTTGATTTAGTTTTTTTTCTTTCATGCTCTTGTCCTTTACATTCAAATTGATTTCAAATGAATACAATTGGAACACTGCATGCAATTCTGGTCTCCAAACTATAGGAAGGATGTTGTGAAACTTGAAAGATGTACAAAGATTTTACCAGGGTTGAAGGGAGACGCTGAATAGGCTAGGTCTATTTTTCCCTGGAGCGTCGGGGGCTGAGGGGTGACCTTATAAAGGTTTGTAAAATGATGAGGAGAATGGATAAGGTAAGCAGACAAGGTTTTTTTTTCCCCAGGGTGAGGGAGTCCAGAACTAGAGGGCATTGGTTTAAGGTGAGAGGAGAAGGATTTAAAAGTGACCTGAGGGACAGCGTTTTCATGTAGAGGTTGGTGCGCTTATGGAATGAGCTGCCAAGAGGAAGTGATGGAGGCTGGTACAATTATAACATTTAAAAGGCATCTGGATGGGTATATGATTAGGAAGGGTTTAGAGGGATATTAGCCAAATGCTGGCAAATGGAACTAGATTAATTTAGAATATCTGGTCGGCATGGATGAGTTGGACTGAAGGGTCTGTTTCCATGCTGTACATCTCTATGAGTTTTTAAGAAATCTTGTAATAGAAGTGATTTGGCCCATTGAGTTGGTTCTTTTTACAGTGCAATGTCCTCAGGATCACTTTCTCTTCCCCTCTCTGAAGGTCTGTTGTTAATTGCTGATTATTCTCCAGGCAGACTTGTACATAATTTAACTTTATTTTTGTTTGTCTTGTCTAACGTAGCATATATTATGAGGCCTAACTAATTATATGGCATCTGTTCTTTTTTTAACTTTTAAAGTAGATTGAAGTGCTGCAATGTGTATTAGCACTTCCTCTTCTCCTGGTGCCTCAGTCTCTTCAGAGGCATTGAAAAATTACAAGATGATGAACATCTCTCTGTCTGTCTCTCTCTCTCTCTCTCTCACTCTCTCCACTCTCTCCATGGTTGTTGCCAAGGATTCACGGAGAACTGTGATCAGACTTCACACAATACCAAAATATCGAATCACTTTCATATTTGAGAACTAGATATTTTAAGTACTGAGTGCACCAGAAGCAGGACTTCTATGTGAGCATCATTGTATTAGAGAAGAGTGTGCATCAAAGCTTCTGAAAATGTCATGTTTTACATTAGATAAACTTCAGATCTGACTTGGGATGATTTGCAATGTGATACTGTGGTGTCACGATGCATCAGTACACAGAACCATATTGTGTTTTTAAAAGGGACTTTAATCTTGACCTTTTGAAGATTTCTGGCATATTAATTACAAAATGAGCCATTACTTTTTTTCCAGACTAATCTCTTCATATCCCTTTATTAGGTTCAACATTGCTTATAGGACATTTTAATGATGGGACTGCATCCCTAAATTTTACTCTCTAGCAAATTGGTGCTATTGCATTTGATTAAATCACTAAAGAATTCATAGCTAACATTGATTTAATGATAAAAGATCATTAACTTTAATATTTGTTGATCAACTTGTTCAGACACATCTTAACATTCCTCCAAGACAAGACAGGAGGGGCTTGAACCTGATCTTTTGGCACACTGCTAAGAACACAGGTTTACTAATGGCCAAATTTAGGTTAAAATTGCCCACTAATAACTGTTCCTCTTTTGCTATTGTCTGAACTGCTGAGATTTTTTAAAATTCTTTTATTTCAAATTTTCAGAATCAAGCCTATTACAGTTTTGCATACTTAAAAGGAGCAGGTTTTAAGTCTTTCAGTCTTACTACTTGACTTTAAATACCTGACGAGGAATTTGCTGATCATCAATACATTGACTGCAGACATCAGCTGTGACACATTTTCCTTCCAACAGCAGTTTCCCTTCTGGACAGAAGCAGCCTTCAGTTGGAGAATCTAGGCAATATGTTGTGTTCTTTGTCGCAAGGTTATCGCAATGTTGGATGCAATTTATCCCACAAGATTCGTAAACGAAGGAATCGGGGCACTGGATAGCTAAAGGCAAGGAATAACAATTTAGGCAGGAAGCCAATGCAAATTATAAAACTGTGTTCAAACTGTCAAAGAACCATGGGAAATGTCCTTTCAGTGGTTAAGGTTTTAACACAGCTCTCTTCTGTATTTCCTTCCACTTATGCTAAGTGACCTGAATTGTGGTATGCATTTGCTAAGTTCAATATACACATTTACAATCAAATTTTACTGTCAATGACAAAACAACAACAATTTAATTATGTAGTAAATAGCCATTTGCATGCATTTATGTTGACACATGCAAATACATTCTGTTCAACATGATGGGTCAGGCCTCAATGCTGCAGATCACTCCAAGTAGCTGGGCCATCCTGTATCATTTGTCCTTCATGGAGAAATGTGCAAAGAAAACCACCTTTGACCACAATTCCATCAGGAAGTGTCCAGCATGTAGCATCCTCAGGGAAAATGAGAGGGTAGATCCAGTTGGGGTGCTCTCTGAGCAGACAGTCAAAATCATTTGGACGAATCACCAGAACTTTCCAACAAGCACCAAGAATCCCTAAAGTGTGGAAACTGGCTATTGGCCCAACAAGCCCAAGAGGGCAGCATGGTGGCTCAGTGGTTAGCACTACTGCCTCACAGCACCAAGGACCCGGGTTTGATTCCAACCTTGGGTGACTGCCTGTGTGGAGTTTGCACATTCTCCCCGTGTCTGCATGGGTTTCCTCTGGGTGCCCCAGTTTCCTCCCACAGTCCAAAGATGTGCAGGTTAGGTGAGTTGGCTATGCTAAACTGCCCATAGTGTTCAGGGATATGTAGGTTAGGTGCATTAGTCAGGGGGAAATGTAGGGGAATGGGTCTGAGTGGGATGTTCTTCAAAGCATCCGTGACGACACGTTGGACCAAATGGCCGTTTCCACACAGTAGGGATTCTATGAAGTCTACACCGGCCCTCTGAAGAGTATCCCAAACAGACTCATCCCCCTACCCTATCACTTTACATTTACCCCTGACTAATGCACCTAACCTACACATTCCTTAACACTATGGACAATTAGCATGGCCAGTTCATCTGATCTGCACGTCTTTGGATTGTGTGAGGAAACTGGAACAGCCGGAGGAAACCTACACAGACATGGAAAGATTGTGCAAACTCCACACAAACAATTGCCCGAGCTGGAATCAAACCCGGGTCTCTGGCACTGTTAGGCAGCAGTGCTAACCACTGAGCCACTATGACACTCAAGAGATCACTTGGCTGGTGATGAGAAGAGCACTGTCCGTCACATCCTTCTTACATGACCAGTCTCTGTGTACCACCTCACACTGCCCTGGAAGCAGCTGCTGGGGAGGGAAAAAGAGACAGTAACACATCTTCTGCTGGAATGTGCTTTTGGAAAGAAGATCTGGAAAGAGATGCAGCGGTTTCTATTGAAGTTCATTCTGAGCACCTCTGAGATGCAGGATTCTGTGTTCTACGGGCTGTTTCCTGGGACGCACGCTGAGACAAGTATCAAATGCATTTCAAGGGCCATCAACCTCAGTGAAAGACACTATTTGGTCTGCCCAAAGCCTATTAGCCCTTCAGTGTAAAAAGTTGACCTTGACCGAGCGTTGCAGACTAGCATATTCTGAGGTCCACGACTACATGCTGAGGGATGCACTGAAACTTGGGGGTAGCTGCAATTAAGTCACAGTGGGAAAAGGTCTAAGGTCTTTCTACCAAAGTACAATGGGGGTCCGCTCAATTATCAGACCTTCTCAGTGCCTCAAATGAATGTAAATATAGCTCAGCATAAGTAAGAGTGCCTTGGGATTTTTGGAACTGCAGGGAATGTCAAATTTCAATGTTTGTTTGTTCTTCTGTACAGGCTATACAGAACAGCTTCAGCAACTATGTACGTATATATAGATGTTTTTGTGAATAATTATATTTTTGCAATAAAAGAAATCATCAGCCAATCTCAGTGAGCTGAGGGATGATATCTCTACTTATGGAAGTTTTAGAATTTGGGGTAAAGTTTAGATTAGATTCCCTACAGTGTGGAAACAGGTCCTTTGGCCCAACAAGTCCACAACAACCCTCCGAAGAGTAACACACCCAGACCCATTCCCTTCTGACTAACACACCTAACACTATGGGCAATTTAGCATGGCCAATTCACCTAACCTGCACATCTTTGGACTGTGGGAGGAAACCGATGCAGACACAGGGAGAACATGCAAACTCCACACAGCCCAAGGCTGGAATTGAACCCAGGTCCCTAGTGCTATGAGGCTGCAGTGCTAACCATGCCACCCCACCCCACAAGTTCTGTGCTTCATTAGGCTTGGTCCCTCCTAATTACATGCAAAATGTCTCTGTGAGCGAATGAGAATCAATCAGTTGCTTTGTGCATTTTTGTGAACCTGACTGACGGATTGATAATGCATAATTATGGGCGGCACGGTGGCACAGTGGTTAGTACTGCTGCCTCACAGCGCCAGAGACCTGGGTTCAGTTCCCGCCTCAGGTGACTGACTGTGTGGAGTTTGCACGTTCTCCCCGTGTCTGCGTGGGTTTCCTCCGGGTGCTCCGGTTTCCTCCCACAGTCCAAAGATGTGCAGGTCAGGTGAATTGGCTATGCTAAATTGCCCGTAGTGTTAGGTAAGGGGTAAATGTAGGGGTATGGGTGGGTTGCGCTTCGGCGGGTCGGTGTGGACTTGTTGGGCCGAAGGGCCTGTTTCCACACTGTAAAGTAATCTAATCATAATTCGTACTGGTTTGGAGGCTTCAGACTGTCAATATTTGATGAGCTACACCTTAGTGTTCTTCACACCCTTTTCAGGAGTTAGCCCTGTGTACTAACTATCTGCAGTTCAGTAGCCAGCACTAACACTAAAACTAATGCAACAGTTTCAGGAGTGTAACTATCTTCAGTTTTGAACTGCATAAGACAGATGATGAGGCACATTCTTGAACAGAACTCTAAGAGGAATAGTGAGAGACACTGACAGAGAGAGGCTTCTCAAAAGGGAAATGGGGAGAGGAAAACCAACTAAAGGTCTGCTATACTCTACCAATGACCACAACCCGCAGTGCTGTGAAACAACAGAACTTTCAATCCTCTAAGACCTTTCCTGCTCAGTCTGGTGGAAGCAAACTCTAACAATTCATCTAACCTGGCCATCATAGCTGCTGAATTCTGACTTCAATTTTCCAATCCCTTCACCTTGGAAAAATAAACCTTCAATTGGCAACACTAATAGTCTGTGATCTACTTTCATCTTTCTATTATTTATCGATACATTCTTATAACCTTGGGGAATCTCCTAACTGGTGTAGCCTTCATTTACCATTGCAGCATTTGGTATCACTCAAATATCTTCCACCAGGATGACCACTGAGGATTGCATTTTGTCCGGTTCCTCCCCTCCAGTTTTACTGTCATGTGATCCTGCCAGGAATTGAGAACCCCCAATGGCATTGCTCTCTGGATCAAAGGAACACTCAAGCCTTGCACCACAGCAAAGTGGCAATCCACAGAAAGGACCACCGCTCTATGGATATAGAAAAAGTGGCACAAACACCTGGCCTGAATCTCAACATTTATAACTGATTATTTTGGTTTCTCCACCTAAGGAAAGAGTTTACCTCCAGCTATCTATGGAAGCATTTTAATACTTCACTCACACATTTAACAGTTCAGTTTATGAGAAATAATTCAAAATAAAATGTGTGTTGAGGTAACTTATTCCTATCACTGCATGTTAATTATCCAAAAAAACAATTGTAAGATCAATACAAAAAAAAGTCCACTTACAGCAAAAATCATTTGACCTCCACTTAACACAGATGCCCATAAGATTGCATCGGAAGTTATATGCTGAAATGGAGTCACATATATCATTCTTGTTACAGGCTTCCTGTTCGCATTGTCTGAGATATGGTTGCACATCGACTACTTTCCTGCATTCATCAAATATTGCAGAATGCAAAATGCTACACTCATTTCCAGTTAATTTACAATCCGGGGATGTGTCGAGCACTTGTTCAAAGCAACCCTGTGACGATTCTTTCAGAGTCCAATCCTTTATAAACGTGAGACTGTTATTAACAACAGAATGATCCTGGAGTTCAAAATCATTGAGTGGATTGTTGTCACATTTACCTTGATGCAAACAAATAAAAAAAGTCACTAATTAGAATGTTAACCAAACAGTTAAGTATCACATTTCACATGGCAATGCAACCCAAAGAGCATTACAGGCAACTTATCAGACAACATTCGATACATATTGAGATATTAAGATAGTTGACCAAAGGTTAGAGGTAGATCTTAAAAGTGCTTTTTAAGATACAGAGAGAGGTAGAGACTTTAGAGAGGGAATTGCAGACCTTGAGGCCTGGGGTGGAACAACGAAAATCAGGGTCATGACTCCATATCCTCTTTACTTTCCTCATTTACTGAGCAAAATTTCAAAGTTATTCAAATCCAACACATTATTCAGCACTGTTCAATAAGATCATTTCAGCAGTGGATCAAAATCAGAAGCACAGCCATGTAAACTTGTGGCATACTGGCTTAGTACATAGCACTATTGCCTTACAATACCAGGGACCTGGGTTCAATTCCAGCCTAGGGCAAATGCCTTTGTGGAGTTTACACATTCTCCCTGCGTCTGTGTGGGTTTTTTCTCAAAGATATGCAGGTTAGGTGGATTGGCCTTGCTAACTTGCCCATATTGTGGATTGTCTATGGGGATTAGGTGGGATGCTTTGCAGAGGACTAGAAGGGTTAAATAGTCACTTCCTACACTGTTGGGATTATGTTTATTTATTTAAGTCTACTGTACTCTACAATTCACCCTGGGATCTCGGCATATGTGATGAACTTCTGATTTCAGGCTTGATTGCTCTCATTCAGTTCATGCAAGAGTCTTCCCCAGGGGAAGAATGGGCTGGTTTCAGATAGATCCTGTCAACTAGTCTACAAATGGCACTCAATTTTGGTACAATAAGGATAGGTGGTGATATTCAGCGGTAATTTAATAAGTTCTCTCAAGTTAGAATATAAATGAGGATAGAAATGTTAGTTAACTTGAAAACAGAACATTGAAACATAAGAAAATAAGGACAAGAAAAATTCATCCAATTGAATAGACTGCATAACCTTGCGAACACATGCATTAATGCTGTAATCTGGGTGAAGTAGAAGTAATAAGATAAAATTCTAAGAAGTATGCTCCTGACAGTCTGATATGACTAGAGTGGTGTTGGAAAAGCATAGCCAGTCAGGCAAAATCCGAGGAGCAGGAAAATCGGCTTTTGCCCGAAACATCGATTTTCCTGCTCCTTGGATGCTGCCTGACCAGCTGTGCTTTTCCAACACCACTCTATTCTAAACTCTGATTTCCAGCATCTGAAGTCCTCACTTTTGCCTAGTCTAATATGACTCCACACTTAGTCTGCTTTTAGGTCCAGCATTTTGTACAGCTAAAGAGGGGGTCTCCATCTCAGTGAAAGTGGCACTGAAAGCTGAATCTGGAAGTACCACCTCTGAATCCAGTACCCACAATTTCACAGGGGCAAACAGGGGGATGTTGTTCATGGAAGCAACTGCACATGTTAATAGGGCAGTTGTCTTTAGT
Source organism: Chiloscyllium plagiosum (assembly GCF_004010195.1). NCBI lineage: Eukaryota > Metazoa > Chordata > Chondrichthyes > Orectolobiformes > Hemiscylliidae > Chiloscyllium > Chiloscyllium plagiosum. The sequence goes on along the minus strand of NC_057732.1, from coordinate 13,701,892 downwards.
TAGATACGGGTTTTGCTATAGAGGTATCCAAAACATAACTTGTACATTTTACATCTACTGGAGAATATCTAAATTTACCAAGAATTCTTTAGAAAAAAGTACTTTTTTCTAAAAGTACTTTTTAATTCACTTGCCTGTTGATACAAACTTGGGGGCTATCATGCTGCACGATTGATTTCATAACCTATTAATATCACAGTGGAGTACCGATCAGTGTGAAGTTTGAGAAAAAGGTTTTAAGAGTTTATTAAGTCCAGAATGTGGGATGGAAATGCAAATGCTTGCTTTTGTAAAGGATTCAAGGTAATTAAATGTAGTTCATGGGTGTTTTTATAAATGAGATTTGAAATGAATTCTTCAATAGACTCAACTTTATTTTCATCTGAGTCCTGAGGCAATGGTGGATACTGGGCGATTTGCCACGGACAGTGTAAGGGACAGAGTCTTAAGTAGGTGCTCATAAGTTGACATGTTTAAGTACTGAATTAGCATAAGGACTATAAAAAGGGCAATAGGGATAGGGTAGAGGGGCATGGGGCTGAGGTGCCAATGGGCATGATGGGTGAGGAGCATAGATTGACATGGATAATTCATGGGGAGTGAATAGAGGATGGAGTGAGGGATGGAAAACTAGTTTTCCTTTTTTGTTTAAATCTAAGTTTGGTGAAGTGCAGGAGAAATAGACCAACTTCCTGATGAAGGGCTTTTGCCCGAAACACCGATTTTACTGCTCCTCGGATGCTGCCTGAACTGCTGTGCTCGTCCAGCACCACTAATCCAGAATCTGGTTTCCAGCATCTGCAGTCATTGTTTTTACCAACTTGTTGTCCAGCCCATCTGCACTTCCCAGTGGTTGACTTGAACCCTTTCCAAGGAAGATTCCCAGTACCTGAAATGAAAATCCAACTTTCTGGGACATTGCCTCATTGATTAGGGCTTGCAAAGCTGGGAATTGTAGCAACTCTGCGTTCCTGACCCATAGGCCAACATTCAGGCTATCCTCCCAAAAGTCTGTTGTGTACCTGTCATAGGTCTGCTTTGTACTCTTACAACTTCCAGTCTACTGGAGCGATATCTTTAAATCAAAGATCACCCCATATTTCGATACCTTGGAATTCAGGCTTTTTTGCGAAAATACAACATTATATCGATTAACAAAATCTACAAAGGCCTTGACAGAACATTGTTTATCCCACAATTCTTCACCACTCACCACAAAGCCCAGATACTCTGGCGAGGAACAGTGTCGGAGAAACCCAAAGAATGAAAAGGTTGCTAAATGGACTATAGACAAGGGCTATTCCCAAATCTGGAATATTTGCTAGAAAGCTGTTGGACCCATGGTCAATGACATCCATATTCACGACAGTTAAAGGCAGAGAGACAAATTTTCCATTGACTGAAACCTAGTGGAAAGAAAGAGTACAGGATTGATTAAAATTCTTATGTACAAGAAATGCAAGATCACATCTGAATTTGGTAATTATTAACTCAGCAGAGTAACACTTTCCTCAATAGTTAAAAAATAGATTTATATAGCACCTTTTCACAACCTTCAATCCTCCAAAAAATGTGGCATATACAATGGATAGTTTTGCTCTGTTAGTCACATCAGAAAGACTTGAATACACTTACTGTCATATCATCATTTAGCAGGGTTGCAATGTTGTATTGCTTTATTTCAATTGCTTTAAGGCAGTTTCCTTCGGTGTTTGAGTGACAGGGACTCTTATGAATGATGATTTTTGTTTCTTGATCATCAACTTGTAGCAACAAGTAAGAGCAGTTCCCAGTCAAAGAGAACTCGCGTCCATCAAAAGTAGCAAACTGTGTTTTTGCAGTCACTGTGCATACACCTGTTAATAAAAGAAGGAAACAGATGTAATTTATGTCAGATTGTACTTACACCACGGAAATAGATCATTTGACCAACTGGTTTATATCGGTGCTTATGTTCCTCGCAAGTCTCTACTTTAGCTGATTCTATCAATATCTCCTTTCGACTACATTTGCTTATGCAGTGTCTCTTGAAAAACATCTATGTTATTCACCTTAACCACATCACATGGTAGTGAGTTTTCGGGTAAGGAATTGGTCCTAAATCATTTTTAGATTAATTAGTCACTTCCTTATATCGATTGCTGTTATTACTGGATTGCTCCAGAAGGGGAAATATTTTCTCTCAGTCCACCCTAGCAAATTCCAGCACAGTTTTAAGGAACATGATGTATCTGAGGAAAGACTGTCAGATCATTTGTGATACAGTTTAACAGCAACTTTAACTTTTCAACAAAAGCTATTCTGTTTTTCATCATTTTAGGACAGATTATTGCTCTAAGTATCAAGATAGTAGGTTCATGACCTGCAACGGAATGAGCGCCCAATTCATGTCAAAGTTGTATTGTTACAGATGATTTCCTACTGTGCCTTTCATATCTTCAGTGCATCCTAATGTGTTTCATGACAAATTATTTATTTTTTATGCTGGTAATAATATCAGCCAGTTTGTTGACATCAATGTTTGAGGGGTCACAGAGAACACAAGCTTACAACGTTCTCATTGACAGGAAAGGCCAAATCATTTTAGTTGATCTACTCAGAAAGATCCTGTGATCTTCCCAATTCAGTCAGAAGTCACACAAACATCTGGTTATAGTCCAACAGATTTATTTGAAATCACAAGCTTTTGGAGTACTGCTCCTTCGTCACGTAGTCACTTCACCTGATGAAGCAGCAGCGGTCTGAAAGTTTGTGGTTTCAAAGAAACCTGGAGGACAATAACATGGTGTTGTATGACTTCTGACTTTGTTGGAAATTTACCCAATGTAAGTCATGTCTTCTGAGCATGGGGAGAAGGGGTAAGTAGGCCATATATGTGACAGAGCATTACAATGATGGGGGCACGGTGGCTCAGTGGTTAGCACTGTTGTCTCACCGCACCAGGGACCCAGGTTTGATTCCATCCTTCGGTGACTGTGTGTGTGGAGTTTGCGCATTCTGCTGGTGTCTGCGTGGGTTTCCTTCGGGTGCTGTGGTTTCCTCCCACAGTCCAAAGATGTGCAGGCTAGGTAGTTTAGCCATAGGGAATGCAGGGTTACAGGGATGGGGTGGAACTGGGTGGGATGCTCTTCACAGGGTCAGTGTGGACTCAATGGACCAAAGGGCCTGCTTCCATACTTTAAGGACTCTATGAATGCTCTCTCTCTCTCTCTCTCTCTTTTTCTCTCTCTCTCTTCCTTGAAAGGACATTGGAAACCATGGATCTCTGTGTTGGTCCAGAATCCTGCTCGGCAAACCATTGTAGCGGTGTGATAAGAATGCAAGAGAGTCAGTCAGCCATCTAGAGAAGGCACAGCACACTACGTCAAACAACAACAAAACAAAATGAATAGTAAAACAGAATAGAAACTGACATAATAAAGAAAAGTTTGAGACTTATTTTGATATTATTGTTTAATATCAGTTTGAAACATTTTTTAAAAATATCCTGGTTCTATTAAGGGTGAAGATATCTCTAAATTAGAAGGTTCTGGGTTTGTGGACAGCAACAAATGCTGAGCAGATAGTGTAGGTTCATTGTGCAATGCTATGTTACTTACGTCCCAGTTTTTTGTTTGAGGTATTGAACTAATGATCTGTGAGTCAGTGTGGGTGGGTATAAAAGCAGCCCTGATACTTGTCTATGAAGAGGAGCAGGGAATATTTCCACTTTTCTTGCTAACATTCAACTTATCCATCCAAAAATAATCAGCAATAACCTTCAGGTAAAGTTGAGAATTGATTTCAGTTTAATTGCAAAAAGAGAACAAAGAGGTCCTGGAGTAAAGGGTTCATAACTTATTTATACAAAAATTGATAATATGTGGAGCAGTCGTTTGGGGAGTGTAATGGATGCATAAAGCCTGAACTTGTTAAATAAAAACAAATTGGGTGCTGAATTGGGCAGCCATGGTATTGGACTGGAGTGAACAAAGTCAGAAGTCACACAACACTATGTTATTGTCCTCCAGGTTTCTTTGAAACCACAAACTTTCAGACCGCTGCTGCTTCATCAGGTGAAGTGACTAAATGACGAAGGAGCAGCACTCCAAAAGCTTGTGATTTCAAATAAATCTGTTGGACCATAACCTGGTGTTGTGTGAATTCTGACTGAATTGGGAAGACCACAAGATCTTTCTGAGTAGATCAACTAAAATGATTTGGCCTTTCTTGTCAATCATAACTTTCACTTCATTAACACCAATGGCGTGAAACCATATGAACCAACTACAGGCTGATGAAATTGATTATGACAAATTATTACTGGTATGGTGTAGTTGAGCAATCAACCCCTGTGCCTCTTGCCCTGCTTTTTACTAATATTTTAAATAGGTATCCAGAAGCTGCTGCAGTTCAGAATCTACTCCAGCCTGCATCAGTTTCCTGTAGTCATGGTTTTACCCCAGTGTATCAAACCCTGTAACCAAATGGCAGAAAATGGACTCAGCTGCATGGACACTAGATGTCAGTGCAAGGCTCCAAAAATCCAGACCTAAAGACCAACATCCAAGTAACATGAAAGAGAAAGAGCAGGAAACAAATAAAACTGGTGTCATGAACACCGTATCAGTGAATGCACCTTCTTGACATCACAAGCTCTGTGAAAGATTTTAAACAGCACTGTCAAGCTAAAGTTGATCCAGAGAGGAAAGAATGTCTTTTAACCAGTTCCAAATCAGCCTCTGTCCCTGCTCCCACAAAATACCTTCTGGAAATAATTCTCATTGTGCTACTTACAGGGGCATGCGTTCCGACAGCCACACTTTTCCTCAATTTTGATGCTGGGTAGATTATTGCTGCAGGTGGGTTTCTGTAGCTTATCACAGTTTATTATATGATTTGTGGAAACCACTTCTCCATTTGCTTTGCACGTGAAACTGTGACATTTATCGAGCAACATCCACTTCTCTCCTGCCTGTAAACAATGCAATGGAAGCAGCATTAGGAATCAATAACTGCATTCAAATTTGGGCTGAATTTTAACAAACTGTTAGAGCTGGCTGGGAGGAACAGCCCTTGGAAAATGGTGAGGAAAATATTGAGAGGGAGCAGCTAACGTAGGATATTAAGTAAAAACAATGACTGCAGATGCTGGAAACCAGATTCTGGATTAGTGGTGCTGGAAGAGCACAGCAGTTCAGGCAGCATCTGAGGAGCAGTAAAATCGACAGTTCGGGCAAAAGCCCTTCATCAGGAATAAAGGCAGAGAGCCTGAAGCGTGGAGAGATAAGCCTCCAGGCGTCGGGTGGTGGGGGAGCGGCGGTGAAGGAGGCCCAGGACCTCCATGTCCTCGGCAGAGTGGGAGGGGGAGTTGAAATGTTGGGCCACAGGGCAGTGTGGTTGATTGGTGCGGGTGTCCCAGAGATGTTCCCTAAAGCGCTCTGCTAGGAGGCATCCAGTCTCCCCAATGTAGAGGAGACCGTATCGGGAGCAACAGATACAATAAATGATGTTAGTGGATGTGTAGGTAAAACTTTGGTGGATGTGGAAGGTTCCTTTAGGGCCTTGGATAGAGGTGAGGGAGGAGGTGTGGGCGCAGGTTTTCCAGCTCCTGCGGTGGCAGGGGAAGGTCCCAGGATGGGAGAATGGGTTGTAGGGGGGCGTGGACCTGACCAGGTAATCACGGAGGGAACGGTCTTTGCGGAAGGCAGAAAGGGGTGGGGAGGGAAATATATCCCTGGTGGTGGGGTCTTTTTGGAGATGGCGGAAATGTCGGAGGATGATTTGGTTTATATTGCCAATGGTGTGAAAGACAGACAAGAGCAAGTCAGAGAATGAAGTAACTCTGAACAATTCAACTGCATTTATTTCAATGCAAGGAGTCTTACAGGTAAGGCTGATGAACTCAGGGCATGTATCAGAACATAGGACTGGGACATCATAGATATTACAGAAACGTGGCTGAGGGAAGGACAGAACTGGCAGGTCAATGTTCAGCATTTTAGATGCTGCACGAAGCATAAAAATGGAGGAAAGAGAGGAGGGAAAGTGGCATTTTTGATTAAGGAAAACATTTCTACTGTAATTAGAAAGAATATTTTTTGAAAAATCATCCAGTGAAAATATATGGGTTGAAATTGGAAATAACAAAGGAATGATCATCTTGATGGGATTATACAATAGGCCCCCCAATTGTTAGCAGGAAATTGAGGAACAGATATATAGGGAGATTTCAGATATATGGAGGAATAATAGTTATGGATTTTACTTTTCCAAACATTGACTGGAACTGCCATAGTGTTAAAGGCTTAGATGGTGAGGAATTTGTTAAATCTGTTCAAGAAAAGTTTCTTTATCAATAAGTAAATGTTCCTAACAGCGAAGAAGCAAAATCTGACCTTCTCTTAAGAAATAAGATGGGGCAGGTGACTGAAGTATTAATAAGGAAACATTTTGGGACTAGTGATCATAATTGTACTAGGTTTAAAACAGTTATGGAAAAAGATAAGCCTTCCATTAAAAGTAAAGATCCTAACTGGAGTAAGGCAAATTTTAATGGTATGAGACAAGAGTTGATTAGAGTAGATTGTTCGCTGGTAAAGCTTTGATGGACAACTGGAAGGTTTTCAGAAGTATGTCAACAAGAGCTCAGAGGCATTGTGTTACTGTTAGACTAAAAGGTAATGCTGGTAAAATTAAGGAATAATTGATGAATAAAGATATTGAGGTTCTAGTCAAGAATTAAAAAAATTATATATTAGTTGTAAATAACTGGGATCAAATGAATCTTTTGAGGTGTATAAAAGATGTAGAAGCATTCTTACAGGGAAATCAGAAAGGCAAAGAGGGGATATGAGATAGCTTTGGCAGATAAGGTTAAGGATAATATAAAGAGATTCTACAAGTGCGTTAAGAGCAACCAATGAGAAAGTAGGTTCCCTTAAAAAGCAACAAGATCATCTTTGTGTTGAAACTCAGGAGATGAGAGAGATATTAAATTAATATTTTACTGTGGAGAAAGAAATGGAGCTTAGCGAACTCAGGGAAATAAATATTGATGTTTTGAAAACAGTTCACATTACAGAACAGGAAGTGCTGAAAGTCTTAGCAAACATAAAGGTGGATAAATCTCTGGGACCAGATCAAGTATTTCCGTGGGTATTAGAGAGGATATTGTGTGGCCTCGAGAAGAAATTTTAGCATCATCTATAACCACGGGTGAGGTCCCAGAGGATTGGAGGGTTGCTAATGTTGTGCCTTTATTTAACAGACATTGTAAGGAGAACCTGGTAACTATAGGGCTGTGAGCCTGACATCGGTGGTAGGTAGTTGTTGGAAGTGATTCTGAAAGGTGGACTAGTTTCATTTGGGAACATGGTCAGCGTGGACTAGTTGAACTGAAGAATTTGTTTCCATGCTGTATGGTTCTATGATTTATCAGCCAACCACCAGGTGGACGATTACTGCAATTTTATTTTCCTTTTGAGTAGTGGTACTCTCTTCTCTGTGCAACCTCAGTAGCAACCACCTATATCAGGTCTTTGATTTGTCCAGAACATCCTCCTTCATTGTCTGGTGCTTCTGGGGCAGCCTCTTATTAGCAGCTGGCAACAAAACTCCCCCCTTGGGTTTGCACCATCCGCCCATGTGGGCTCGGATTCAGATGGCACACTTTGTGTAAGTCTATAATTTCCCTTAACCCCAACTGGAAACTTTTCTCCAATCAACGCAAGCATCATAAATCACTACACAATTGGTCAGGGGTCAATATAGAGTAATCCTGTAGGGGAATGGGTTTGGGTGGGATACTCTTTGGGGGGTCAGCGTGGACTTGTTGGGCCAAAGGGCCTGTTTCCACACTGTATGGATTCGAAGAAATTCCTAAGAAATTTCAACAATTTAAAGAGGTAGCCTTCATTATTAAATAATGCAAATGTTGAAGTGTAATTGTGTGCTTGCAACTAATATCAGAATACCATTCAACATAAGGGAATGGACAATTTATGCTCAAATTCAGCCTCAGAGTTGCCAAGGGAAAACTGAAGATATAAGTTAAAAGAAGGTTGTAGACTTACTAACTGGCCAAGATGATATAAAGCAATGCAAATATAATAGAAAATGATTCAGGAGAGAATTCGGTAGATATATAAGGAAGAAGAAGTTGTTTTGGTGATTGCTTGGAGGAACTCAAGATGTTTTCTAATCTGGTAAAGGCCAATTCCAATTTATGGATGTCTGACTTGTTAATTCTCATACTTTATGAATGTTGTCCCATATATGAATGTAATTTTAACGACTCAACATGCAAACATTTCCTGTACAGCTAATCTATTTTGTCCTGCATTGTGTTCTGACTTGCATTCAAATCAACTTGCGAAGAGACTCCAGAATGGAACCCATTCATAACCTGGGGACAGTTTGTACTTCCCTACATTCTTAATCTTGATCCAGATCCAGACATTCCTTGCTCCTTCTCCCGAATCACAATTTTGGCTTCACTGGAAGCCTCCTAGAAAGGCTATTTCTCAACAGTTTCCACTGTATTTCTGCCACGTGATGTTGGTGGTATGGAAGTAATTCTGCAGAAATTCAGGTCTTGTGTATATTTAAACAGTGCAAATTATAGGGCAAATGGGCCTTGTTATATGTGAGCAAGTGGGCCTGCAATTATGGGGCTGTAATACTCTGACGTATGAAGGCTTCTGAATAATAAATTATACCTGTCGCCGATTCCCCTTGTCATCAATGCATTCCTGAGGTAAAGTTGCTGTGAAAGAGAAATGGAAACTGGAATTACTCCTGTTTGTGCTACAGTTAATAACTAATCAAGGGAATTCATAATTTCATTTAATTTTTCTGATCTAAAGATTACTTACTAATATTGATTTATGAGACTTACCTGTACAGACTTTTTCCATAAAGTTATCACTAATTGTCATCATGATGGGAAGATTTTCTGTCTTAGCCACGTGAAAGACATTGTTTGGATTATGCCCAGCTAAGGTTAGAAGTTGTTGCTCATCAAGTTTTTGACCTATGCCTATCGGAATCACTGTTACACCTAAAATAAAAGAGATTAAGAAAAAGGCAGTGATTTTAATATGAATGTTCATGTAGTGTCATAGAGTCATAGGGATGTGCAGCATGGAAACAGACCCTTTGGTCCAAAAGATATCCTAACCTAATCTAGTCTCATTTGCCAGCACTAGGCCCATATCCCTCTAAACCCATCCTATTCATAAACCCATTTGGATGTCTTGTAAATGCTGTAATTGTACCAGCCTCCACCACTTCCTCTGGCAGCTCATTCCATACACGCACCACCCTCTACAAGAAAAAGTTGCCCTTCAGGTCCCTTTTATATCTTTCCCCCTCACTCTAAACCTAGTTCTGGACTCCGCCCACCCCAGGGAATAGACCTTGTCTATTTATCCTTTCCATGCCCCTCATGATTTTCTAAACCTGTATATGATCACCCCTCAGCCTCCAATGCTCCAGGGAAAACAGCCTTCACCTATTTGGCCTCTCCCTATAGCTCAAATCCTCCAAACCTGGCAACATCCTTGTAAATCTTTTCTGAAACCTTTCAAGTTTCACAACATCCTTCCAATAGAATTTTGGATAAAATAAGCTCATTATGCTTGTGTTTTCTTTGTAAATGCCTTGAATAATTTCTGATCATGACTACAATTTCACCACTTTGAACAGAAAAGCTCTGAGATCCAATAATCTGGTGCCAAACTTTAATTCAATGTTTCCCCTGTACTGCTGCACACTATACTCCTCTGTACGTGGAATAGAAACATAGAAGTGAGTAGACTCTAAATAAAATTTAAAACTAAATAATTGACATAGTTCATAGGGCCAATATCCATTTTGACATTATTTTTGGTCAGGTTGCAAATAACTAAGATGAATCAAACAACATTGTATCAATATTGATAGCTGCAGATAGATAACTAATACTTCCAGCAGCTACTGAGATTATTTTAAATCAGAAGTGAAAGAAGAATTTGCAGATGTTATAGCCAATTAAATATTTTTTGACAAACAGCCACTGTTGCAATGTACAAAATGCCAACCTGAGCTCAGCTGAACAGCCATATGATAATGACCAGTTATTTTCCTCTTGTGGTGTTGGTAGAAGGATGCCAATAGCATGGGTTCAATTCCCACACTGGCTGAGGTTACTATAAAAGGATAAACCACCACTAGTTGTCTCTCTGCAATGAGACAGCAGGCCTCTGGTCTGGTCAGACTATGTAACTTTTCTTTTTTACCTTTATTAATTGAGGTGTAATCATTGGGCAGAACACTGAAGAAGTACTCCCTTGCTCTTCTGCCAATTAGGGCAACAGGATCTTTTATACGTATCCATGAGGAAGGCAGTGCCACAGATTAGATAAAGATTGCAACCCCAACAGTGTGGCTCTTCCTAGGTACTGAACCTTTGAAAGGGCAATCTGGTTTCAGTGCAATTAATATTTGTGACATTGACTTACCTGTTATCACTGCTTCCTGTGCTGCCCTACCGACATCATCTTTAGAGGTGTCAGTCACTATCATCACGACAATCTTTGGAATACCAACTCTTCCCCCTTTTGCTTCCATTACCATATTCTGTACAGAGAAGGAGAGTGCTGATCCTGTAATAGATCATAGAGAAATTACAGGAATATATCTCTTTTTTTGCTGGTGTAAAGAAATTATAAGAAAAAGGAATAATAAAAAAAAATTTGTAGGACATGGGTGTCACTGGCTGGGCATTTATTGCTTGTCCCTAGTTGCCCTTGAGAAGATGGGGATGAGCTGCCTTCTTGAACCACTGCAGTCCACCTGCTGTGGGTTGACCCACAATGCCATTAGGGAGGGAATTCCTGGACTTTGACTTTGACCCAATGACAGTGAAGGAATGACGATATATTTCCAAGTCATAATGGTGAATGGCTTGGAGGGGAATTTGAAGGCAATGGTGTTCCCATTGTCATTCCAAATGGAGGGTGGTCAAGGATTTGGAAGGTGCTGTCTGAGCAACTTTGGTGAATTTCTGTAGGAATTCTTGGAGATGGTACACACTGCTGCTACTGAGTGTCAGTGTTGGAGGGAATAGATGCGCTTGTGGATGTGGCGCCAATCAAGAGGGCTGCTTTGTCCTAAATGGTGTTGAGATGCTTGAGTGTTCTTGGAGCTGCACACATCCAGGCAAGTGGAGAGTATTCCATCACATTCCTGACTTGTGCCCTGTAGATGGTGGACAGGCTTTGAGGTGTCAGGTGGTGAGTTATTTGCCGCAGTACTCCGAGCCTCTGACCTGTTCTTGTAGCCACTGTGTTTATGTAAAATTGAATTTAAAAAATACACTTTAATATCAGAGAATCTTTACCTAGTTGACTTGGTCCTGATTCCCTTTGCTGAATTTGGTCAATCAACTCGAAAAGCTGTTCCTTTTCCTGGTTTTCATCGAAAGAAATTTCCTGTGTGATGTCCCTTCCATACTGCAGCACAGAGATATGAGTGGCATCTGTTCCTGCAGTAGAAAAAACTGTTAATGGAAAAACACACATGACATTTCCTCTTATGTACATAAAGCAAAGCTCATATGGTAGGATGGAGCAGCGTGACAGGAATAATAAAGGGTCCTCAATATTCTAACTTAAATAGCAAAGGAATGATTACCCTCACCAAAAACACAAGTGATTTTCAATCAGGTGGGAAGTTAACATTTTAAAACGTTAAAAATCTGTCACAAAATTGAACCTACCCGACTTCCCTGTGGAGTAAACTCATCTTTTAACAGAGTTGGTGATTATTCCTCTCTGGGGAATTAGGTTGACCACTAAAACCTTTTCAGGAGTGGTATGCCTTCATTCTAACAGTTACTCTATTTTTAATCATTGCCTAGGCATTCCAGCTTTCAAGAAAATGTCAGGTAAAGCATGGGGATACAGGCTTGATCTATCACTTTTATAACATTATTTATAGATCAGGAGGCATAGGAGTTTTGGGTCATGCCAGGCCCAACTAGTTGATCTAAAACTGGGTCTCTACCTTTATGGGTTCCACATGCCACTCAGTAATTATAGAACTTCCCCCTCCTGCTTTCCAAAGCATTACCAACTCAGTTAATCTCTGACTCTGCTTTTAATCCTCCTACCTCTCATTCCACTCTCTGATTCAACAATGCAATGCCTTTCCGATTGTGGCCTAAAACTTTTCATGCCATTATCTCTGACTGCCAATTTGTTCCTCTGACCTGCCTCTAACCATGCATTTTTGTCTCCAATCACTCTCCAATTGTCTACCATCTCACCTCTGAACTCACTCCTGTGTCCATCTTTGGTCTCACTGACCCTCCCAAAGTCTACCTCTGATTTCCTTCCAATCTCCTCAATCTCTGCCACTGAGCTCTCCCCAGATTGCAATCTCTGCTTCCAGTCTCTCTGTCTACCTCTACAGTGAACGGTCACTCTGCTGTGATTTTGTTCTAATAAGTGCATGTTTGACTTGTTTTGGAGTCGTTTGCTGAGTAGTTCGGTGTTATTCTTAATGTTGACATTCTTTTCACTAACCTGTTTGGATTTTACCAACAAAGGTTTTCACGAATGTTTTCATTTCTTCAAACTGTGTCTCTCCAACTCCGTCAGAGGCATCGAGGAGTATGGCAACATCCATTGGCTCAGTGCATGGAGCTATGTGAAAGAAATAGAATTATGCCTTAGCACACCTGCCTTCATAACTCAGAACTTTGAGTATAGGAGCTGGGATGTCATATTGTGGTTGTACAGGATGTTAGTGGGGCCTTTTCTGGAGTATTTTGTGTACAGTTCTGGTCACCCTTCCCTATGGTGGGCGACTTCAAAACTAGGGGACTTATTTTTAAGGTGAGAGAAGAAAGTTTTTAAAAAGACACGAGGGGCAACATTTTTACATAGAGAGTGTGGTGTATGTGTGGAATGAACTGCCAGAGGAATCTGAGGAATGTTTGAGGACTCTGGGTTTATACTTGATGGAGATTAGAAGGATGAGAGGGGAATCTAATTGAAACTTACAGAATGCTGAATAGTCTGGATAGAGTGGATGTTGGGAAGATGTTTCCATTGTTAACAGAGACTAGGACCTGAGAGCACAGCCTTAGAGTAAAGGGAAGACTTTTTAGAAAGGAGGTAATTAGAAACTTATTCAGTAAGAGAGTGGTGAATCTATGGAATTCATTGCCACAGAAGGCATTGAGTATATTTAAGATGGCGACAGATAGGTTCTTGATTGTCAAGGGGAGAAAGCGAGAGATTGGGGTTGAGAAACTTACCAGCCAAGATTGAATGGCAGAGCAGACTCAATGGGCTGAATGGCCTAATTTCTTCTCCTATGTCTTATGGTCAAATATAGTTTGAACATTTAAAAGACATTTAGATAAGTTCATGAATAGGGAGGGTTTGGATGGAAATGGCCCAAATGCAGACAATTGGGACTAGTTTAGTTTGGGAATACAGTTGGTGTGGACTAGTTGGGCCCAAGGGTCTGTTTTCATCCTGTATGACTCTACGACTTAATCAGCCATCCACAAATCGAAGGTAGGTGGCCAATCTTATTTTTCTTTTGACTGGAGGTATTCTCTTCCCCCTGAAGCCTCAGTGGCCTGCTTCCACACGATAGGATGCTATGATGCTATGATTCTATGATTCTGTAAGTGGTGTGTGGACATTGATAAACGAAGGGAAAATAGATCTATGCCTTCTAGTAATATTCAGTTACTTGAGTGCAGGTGAGCACTGGAAAGATTAAATCGTTTCAAATTTGTGAGATGGAAATTTCTCAAAACTTTTCAAGCAAGTGCTTAAGATGTTTGGCAAATTGTCACTGTTTGGAATTCTCAGAAAATCATCAACCCTTTTAACAAACAAGTTGAAATAAAAATGCCAGCTGGACCAAATGACCTGCCTCTAAGCAACAAATATAATATAACTCCATCTCGAAGTCCAAGTTATCCACAGTTCAAGTAAGCAGGGATTCTCACCTAATGGCAGTCGTGTGGTGGTGGTACTGGTGGTAGTGGCCAAAGTCGTAGGCATCGTTTCATCAGTGGCTGGTTGGCAACAAGTTTTGTAAACCTTGTTAACTATATCAGTAATATTGGCATAGGTAGTTTGCACAACTGGAAGCGGGAACTCAGCTATATCGATATCAGGTCCAACAACAATTGGTATTAAGTCTATGTTGTTGTCTTTGACAGCCTTTATTGGATTTGTGATACTGTCTGATGGAGGGTTGCTGGTTATCATGAACACTAAGTCAGGTGCTTCCTCCCTTGCACCATTCTGCAAGGTTAATGTTTCTTCAATGACATAACTTATAGCACTGCCAGTGTTGGTCTGCTCTCCTCCATGAAACCGCATTTGTTTTATTCTTTCAATCACTTCCCAGTAACTCTGAGAGCTAACAAAAGTAAATTCATCGTTTATTCTATCAGAGAACTGGATGACAAATATATGCGTGGTTTTCTCTGTTACATGAAATTTTTCTACAGTTTTTATCATAAATTCTTTTGTCCTGTTAAAGTTAGCTTCCCCAACCTTATTTGAGTCTTCCACAAGGAACACAACATCCCATTTTTTACCTTCCCTTGGCGGTGTGGTAGTGATCACTACCTGGGCGGTAAAGGGGGATGTGGTGGTTGTTGATGGTATTCCTGCTGGTACAGTTCCTGGGATGGTAGGAGGTGGTGGTGTAGCTCCACGACTGCACATATAATCTAAGATTGTACTTCTGTATTCTTTAAGCTCACTGACATTCTTCAAAATAAATGACTTGCCATCACGTGATTTGGATGTTATCAAGTCTATTTCTTTTTTATTTATATGTGGACCAATTCCAACTGTGATCATAGTAACTTTCCTCTTGACGATGAAAGGCAAGACCTTTGCAACACCTTTAGATGAGGCACTAGCTGTCACAAGTATGGCTACTTTGGGAACCTTTTTCCTTACATCCTTTCCAAACACAAGAATTGATGTGTGCTTCAGAGCTTCAGCTAGATTTGATTTAGAATCGCCAATGTACTGCATTGTTTTCACTAATGCCTTCAGTTCTCTTACACTCTTTTTTTCCCACAAATCAAACAGTTTTGTGATGCGTGAATGAAACTGCAGGACAGAAACCCGTATGTTCGATTGGCCAATCTGCATCTGTTCCATCATTGCCAGCACAAACTTCTTCACTTCTTCAAAATCCTTCTTCGAAAATGACATACTGCCATCAATCAAGAAAGCCAGTTCCATTACCCTATTGCAGCCACCAGAGATTATATCAGGGACTTCTGGTGATGGGGTCAAAGTTGGCGTTTTTTCCGATACCGGGCAATTTTGGCAATGCAAGAAAGTTCCAGTACATGAACTGAGGGGATGTAAAAGAGAGAAAATAGAGTAAATGAACATTCCTATCATCTTTAACATGCATCGCAATATAGACCATGATAAAAAGTCATCAATATCCCGTAACCTTGAGCAGAAACCATAATGAACAGTGTCTTTAGACAGAACCAGAAATGCAACAGATTTGAGATGCTTCAGTGATAATCACTAAATAGATTACCATAGGGGACCTACTTCAATTGCTCAATCATAGCAGCTGCCTTCTCCTCCTGCCTGAACTCAGAACTACATTGACCAAGGAGCTGCCTGAGTCAGGCACAGGTTCGATTATTGTAAATAGTTCAAGGGGTGAAGGTGGGAGGTTAGAAGACAGGGTATAAGACTCTATGAACTCTGTAGTAAATAACATTGGTAAGCTGTGTCTCAAAAAGTTGCAACTGTGTGTCTTTCAATCCCACACAAAAATCAATGTGCTTGTATACAAACAAACTGGGATAAATGTAATGATGCAGTTTGTTCTTCTGCTTATTTGCAGCTTTTCTGTGAAGCACTTCTGCAAAACTGAAACGTGATTCGAAGAGGATTTGCAAGTGATTAAACTGTATCTTAAAATCATTGCTGTGCAAATTTTGGATGTAGTTGCTAAGAGTTTGCAAGATCCAAAGCATGAATTTAACAGAATTAAAACTCATCCTAAACCACAACCCAAACTCAAATGCATATGGGGTCTGGAAGGAATATTGGAACATAATGCAATATTACAAAAGCATACCAAGTCTGACAGTGTTCTGTTCCTTCATTAATAACGATTGTCTGTCCATCTGGAATACGTTGACCCTCATGGATACACACTGGACAAAGTGCAGGATCGATGCATTTTTGTGAACTCTCATCCAATATAGTTCCTAGATGTTATTGAAACAACAAAAAGTGAAGAATTTTCCTGTCAATGGTTTGTCAAACTATCCCATTCAATGGTTTAGAGATGTATCATCAAAGTCAGTACCTGTACTATTTATCTCATAACTAAACAGATGCTCTCAAGTTCAATATCCTTTTATTTATTTCTGAATTTTGGTCGATTTGTAAAAAAACTCTTTCAAGAGATATAGGCAAGGCTAGCATATTTTGCCCTTTCCTACTTGCTCTTGAAATGAGTGATTCACTAAGCCACTACAGCGGGTAATTAAGAGCCATTCACATTGCTGTGGCTTTCATTTAGGCTGGACCAATACTGGACAGCAGATTTCTTTCCCTATAAGGATGTTAATAAATTGCATGAATTTTTAACCTTCATTGAAGATAGTTTTATGGTCACCATTAATGATATTAGTTTTCATTTCCAGATGGTTAATTGAATTTAAGTTGGGCTTTGGACCCATGTCACGAACGCATGGATTACCAGTCAATTCATATGACTATTTCTCTATCCTCTCATCTGCAAGGAATCTGAACCAGAGTAGATTATTTAAGATAAAACAAGGCCTTCTTATGATTACACCACATTATTGCCAGGGGAAATGAAAGATGGGAAGTAAACATGATCTGGTACATACTCTATGCCAGTTGTGAGAAAGTCTCAAACTTTACTATTACATCTTACCACATTCGAAGATGTTCACAGAATCACTTGTTGTAATGAGAATATAAATATAGCCCTCTCTACCTCTCTACCTAACGAATTTATTGAGATGCTGACAGAGAACATCTAAAAAAGCGTGGAGGAGTTGGGAATCTTCATCCCTGTCTCCCACTGCCATTTCTCATGACCTTTTCACTAGCTGTACTTGTCTGATGTCATTGCTAGGGTGAACTACAATCACCGGCAACCTTCCCCACACATTTTATTACCTCACCAGCAATCCCTAACTGCTCTAAAGCGAGTGTTTCAAGCTGAGTTAGAAAGTTTGTTGCTTCAACATTGCATTTACCCCCAGCCTTAAAACGTCTCTCAATCATGAAAGGCTTCTAGTTCCAACTCTAAAAAAACCGGACGTCCCTGCTCTATCTCAACCTGCCTACAGTTGAAACTCTCATACATCCCTAAGATTCCCTCAACCTGACCTATTCTAATTCTTTGCTTGCTTCAGAGGGTCCAATTCAGGTTGTGATCTAACTCCACTTCCCACCCCCACAAGACATTTATCAAGCAAAACCATTGCTTCTGTTTGGAATGAAGTGATTGTTTCACTATGCAGGTTGTTCCATTCACAAAAGGTGAGATTTTATTCACAATGAGCAGTTACTATCCTGTGTTTGGCGATGAACCTCCAAACTGTTCACTGTATTCCTCGCCAATAACAAGGAAATGCGGCTTTACACATTCACCAGCTTGTGAGTGAAGTCAATCAACTTAACAAGCACCAAACCTATCTAATGAAACCCAATAATGAAAAATAGGCACAGGCACAGAATAATTCGTGGAGGGATTTAATTTTATAAAAGGTAGGAAATGTTTTTTGAATTGCCTCTAATAACCAGGATACGTAAAACAGCCAGCATGATCGGTAGTATTGACCTGACATGAGTGATTGAGTGTAGTAAGTGTTGACATTAAACAGTGGTAACAATATGCCAATATTTGAGACCAACCAGCATTTAATAAAGTTCTGGAATTATGAAATGTTCCCTTTGTGCTTTTTTCTTTCTCCAAAACTAACCTGAAGGACAATGTGCATGGCAGCCCTCCACACACTTCACAGGGCAGTCTTCCTCTTCAAGGTGATGTTGGCAGGTCTTCGGGCAAGCAGGAGCACACACATTGTATCGCCACTCACACACGTATTCTGCTTGTCCAGTGTTCAGTTCTTCACAGCTTATTGCTGCAGTGAACAGAGAAAGGATCTTTTAGTTGACAAGGTTAGAGAAACTCAACCATGTACCAATACGTATGCTCATTTGGGGTAGTAAAAGTGATTGTGGCCTGCCATTTGTGTTCACATGCAACATCAGTTAAATTTGGCAAATCTTTACTCCTAGGGCTTTTAGGAATCATGATGGAATGGCTTGTGGTTTCCTGTTCACGCCAGTCCATAAATTCCATGCACATATAACGGAGAAAACTCAGCACCAATATGCAGAATCAGACAATTAACCTCATTTGTTTTTTAAAAAAACCCTATCTTTCTGAGGTGAGGGAGTTTTGTAAATTAGCAGTGCTGGTTTCAGTGGGAAAGATATGACTTCGGCAAAAATACTCTTCTTTCAGATCTTTAAGATGAATTGGGGTGAACAAAATTTTAATTGAAACATTTATCGCTAAAACTGTCCAGTCCACACCTGGATTAATAACCCCTTCAACATGTATATGAACTGAGTAGTCCACTACTTTCCAAATTCAGTATCACCACTGTAGATGCCTCATGATCTACATAATCAGCATGGTTGGTGCCCTTTGCTTAACCTGGGTGGATGGGTGCAATAACTGTTGATGCTAAAAATGGTGCAAACTCTTTTTTTTTAAATCATTATAATGAGACCTATCAAGAACACATTTTACAACGGCATTTACCCACAACTTTACTGGAGTAAATTATTCACTTTGGCTTTTACATCAATCCAGAGCAGATTAACAAACCACATTTTCAATAATGAACAATCCTAACATTGAGTCATAGAATCGCAGTGTTTTATAGCATGGAAAGAGGCACTTCAGCCCATCATAAAGTACCTATCTGTTCTAGTCCCACTTTCCAGCACCAATGCTCTTGAATGCTATGGCATTCATCTAAATACTTCTGAAAAGTGATGATACTTTCTGCTTCTACCATCCTTTCAGACATTCACCACCCTTTGGGTGAAAAGAAAATCTTCCTGAATCCCCTTTAAACTTCCTTCCCTTTATCTTAAATCTTTGCCTTCATGTTATTGAGCTCTCAGGTAAAGGGAAAAATTTCTTCCTCTCTATCTTCGCTACGCCCCTCATAATTTTGTATACCTCAATCAGGTCTCCCCTCTCAGGAAAACAACCCCGACCTATCGACTTTCTCTTTATAGGTGAAATGTTCCAGGCCAGGCAACATCCTGGTGAATCTCCTTTGCATCCTCCAAACTGCAATCATGTCCTTTATATAGGGTGGCAACCAGACTGTATACAGTACTCCAGACATTGCCTAATTGATGTCTTATACAGATCCATCATAACCTTTCTGCTCTTGCACTCAATGCCTTGACTAATAATAGCAGGTATCATTCATGCTTTCTTAACCACCGAATCTACCTGTAGACATGCACACCAAGGTCCCTTTTATCTTTCTAGGGTCCTACTATTGATCGTGTACGCCTCTGTCATGTTAGTCCCCCAGATACATCACCTCATACTTTTCAGGATTAAGATCCATTTGCCATTGATCTGCCTTTCTGACCAGTCCATCCATTTCGCTCTGTAGTCTAAGGGTTTTCTCCTTGCTATTTACCACACAACCAATTGTGGTGTCATCTGCAAACTTCCAGATTATTCCTCTAGCATTTATTTCAAGATCATTAACTTGTCTTCCAACCAAAATCTAATTGCTATCAAGGTTACTTACGGCACAGATTAGCTGTTCTCCACTGGACAAGGATGCCGAGTTGTGCACATTCGTGAGCATAGGCTGCTATAGCATTGCATAGACACAGACACTCTCCAGTAGAGTCACAAGAGCAGGTGTCATACACACAAATCTCCCAGAAAGGTTGAGGGTCAATCTAAGAAAAATGAGAAGTATTTATCCTTGCCCAACTCTTCTTGGTTCTTTTTACATGTTTGCTGCTTCATGTATGCTGTACACATATCTTCCTTTAAGGAAGGTTAACATGCATTGCTTGTATACACTGGTGCACCCCTGCCTGGCAGTTAGACTGCTGTAGGATTGTAACCTGCACGCAAAGAAATCGCCTGGCTTGCTGTAATAACTGCTTCATAGATTGTAATGTTTTTACCTGTTTTTGATAGAGAGTTAATCAATCGCCAATGAGCAATTGATCACTAAACATTCTTTACAATATGATAATACCAGGATTCAGATTGAGTGAACCTTATGTTCCTTTGAAGCCACAGGCAGTGAGGAAAACATTAGTTAGTATAGATCAAGTGGAACACTTATTATAAAATCTGTTTTTTATCTTTGCATACAAAGGAAAGACCTCTTAATTATTTTCTGGAATCTGTCATTTATGACTTACGGGGTTATCTGCTGACCAATCTGTTTTTCCTGGATCCCCCAGCAGACTAACATATCTATCTTACTGTCATGATTTGGAGATGCTGGTATTGAACTGGGGTGTACAAAGTTAAAAGTTACACAGGTTATAGTCCAACAGATTTAATTGGAAGCACTAGCTTTCGGAGCACTGTTCTTTCATCAGGTGGTTGTGGAGTACACAATTGTAAGACACAGAATTTATAGCAAAAGTTTACAGTGTGATGTATCTGAAATTATACATTGAAAAATATCTTGTTTGTTAAGTCTCTCATCTGTTAGAATGACCACGATAGTTTCACTTTTTCATATGTAAATCACAAAACTATTTTTAAAAGTTACATTCTCAGATTAACTGTAACAATTGGTGTCAGGCCAGATAACATGTTAAAGGTGTTAGCCCCCTGTGTTCTGTTGTCTGTACCATAATGTTGGACTGATTCTAATCTAAAAAATGAGTTAACAGCGTCTTACACAGATTCATTACACAGAGTCTTGCTGTCAATCAGGTTCTCAGTTGAATCAATTATGAACGCTGAGGTTTTGCTCACACTGTTCCATTTGAGATCAGTACCCTCCTTCTGTAGTACCTACATCTTTCAGTGTGGATGATGCGCTCATACACATTATGGGTGATGTAAGTGATGTGCTGCATTATAAGCTGGTGCTTGATTCTGTGACATTGGTATGGTTAGGCTGCTCTTGTAACAATCTCCCATAAGCAGAAAAAGGACAAAGCATTTCGATGAAGGACATCCTTCAAACAGCACCAAATGGCAATTTTCTGCATGCCATTGTATTATGTGTGAAAGCTTCAACATTTGTATATATGAGCTGCAGTTCTGCTGACCAGACCATGTAACCATGAAGAGTGGTCAGCTTTCACTTTATGTTTGTATATCATGTATAATATACCACTGTATTCTAGGGCTTTATTGGTCACATGGGGGTCATTTCAGATATTTCAGAATCTGGGAAGCCTAGTAGTACATGTGCATTTATTGCAATTTTGCCTTGAGAAAGAGCAGGAAGGATAAACGTTGCAAAAGAAACTGTTAACAGTATTGCTCCCTGTGACCTTTGCTTGGAAGCAGATTTCTGCTAATCCAGAGACTGAGGAAAGGGTTTCTTCTTGGCCCACGAAATAACTCAGATATAGTTAGAGATATAATTGAATGTGAGTGTGAGCATGTGTGCGTGTGCGTATGAGAGTGTGTGTGCTGCTACAAAAACAAGTCTTATTTTAATATATTTAACCATAAATTGTTCTGTGATAATTGTTTGTGATCCTTTAACAGCTTCCTGCTGTACATGTGGAAATGCCACTTGCCTGATCTGCTTTCAATGGGTATAATTAGTACTGGATAAGGAAGAAGGGCCTTCAGCTGAAATTGTCATTACAAGGTGTTCTATTGACATCTTAATGCAAAGGTATAGCATAATGAAACAGTCACCTCATTTACTCAGGGAAAACATGGACTGACAACATATTATAAAGGGGGCATTTTCTGAATGGCAACCTGCAACTTGTAGAGTGCTTCAGGGGTCAGTGTTGGCACCACAATTGTTTACAATATATATTAACAATTTGGATTAGAGAAGTGAACGTATCTCTCTGAGTTCATGGATGACATAAACATCGGTGGGGAAGCAACTGGTGGGGATGACAAAAGGAGTACACAGTGTGGGTAAAAACTTGGAAGATGGAAGATAATATGGGAAGATGTGCATTATTGTACTTTGGCAGGCAGAAAAGAGGAGCTGACTATTATTTAAATGGGGAAAGACTACAGCAAGCTACAGAACAGAGGGGTTTGGGGGGGCGGGTCCTCACCATGAATAATACATGAGAAAGAAGTCTCAAAGTAATTGCAGCCTGAGGGCTCTGCGTGTGAGTTTTTGGATTAGGACACAGTATGTTGACGTTTGCTCTGAAAGGACACAGCTGTGAGCTTCCATGAGACAGCCCTGCATGTGCCCATAAAAAGAACTGAAATATCTCTCTATTTACTGAAAGACAGCTACCAGCCAAGCCAACGCTGAAGAAAGCAAGACAAACCCCTTACTGCAGAATTCAGAACTGGTTCATTACTAAAGCTAACATCACCAGAATCAGCCAGTTTAACAGACATAAATTTTCAAAATCTATTCAACTTGGACGAGCCAAATACCGGTTCTCTTCTTTTTACTTTTACTTTCCGGATTCATCTCTCAGCTCTAATTTGTGTGTATGTGTGTCACATCTTATTATCTTTTCTTGCCTTGTACTAGCTAATAAACACCCTGATTGTTTTTCTCAAGAAAGCCTGGTTAAAGTATCTCTTTATAAAATATACCTGCATTTGATTTGGCAAAAGGAGTTTGTGTAAATTAATCTTGCAGAAACTAACAGAGGGAAGAGTTGAATAAAGAAGGGGTGCCTGTTCATCCCTCTTCACCAGGAAGCATTACCATTCCGGGTATTATATCCAGAATTGGAATAAACTGGGGATCCTCACCTGAGAACCAGTCACAGCAAGTACGTTAAAAGTTTTGGGGGAAGAAAAAAGTCTCACCAACTGTGCACATTCACTGAACAGGCCACTTTTGATGATGTCGCATGAATTTTCAACTAATGACTGCTTCAGGCTGTTTCCACTGCATGGAGAAGGTGTCTGAGAAATTGAATGCAATCAGAATTAATATTTAAAATGAGTAAAGAGTCTATTCTTTTGTGAAGACATTGTTAACAAACTAATGAGCATAGCATAGTTTAAGAAATTACCTCGTAGGCATCTGCACACAGATGCTTCACTGTCCATGAATTCCCAAAGTCAATGGGCTTAATCTCAAGTTGATTACCACTGCCAACTAAATCATTGTTTGCATTTCCATCAAAGTTGCCACACAATCCACAAACTTTACCCTGTTTCATGGGGTGGGTAGGGGCAGAATTGAAGAAGAAAAATTGTGATTATTTTTCCTCAAATAAAACATTAGGATGACTAATTTCAGTTGAAACATCATGGTTTTTAAATATTTCTTTGAACTCTCACAGACTACCTGACGATCCCTACAGTGTGGAAGCAGGCCATTCAGCCAGTTGAGACCACACCGACCTTCCCAACAGCATCCCACCCTCACCCACCACCCTACCCTATTACCCCGCATTTCCCATGGCTAATACATCAAGCTGCACACTATGGACAATTTAGCATGACCAATCCACCTGACCCGCACATCTTTGGACTGTAGGAGGAAACCAGAGCACCCAGAGGCAACCTACACAGACTCGGGGAGAATGTGCAAGCTCTACACAGCCAGTCGCCTGAGAGTGGAATTGAACACAGATCCTGAGCCATTTCAATGCTGTGTATCATTGTGCCATAATGATTAGACATTTATTAAACATCTATTGATAGGATTTACTGTTTACAAAAAAATCAAAATGCAAAGGTTGTTCCAATTCTAAAATTATTTGAAAAGGGATAAAATGGTTTAGAAATATATAATGAATAGTCAAAGATAGGAAAATAATTAAAACAATTTAATATTTTATTTCTTTTGCAGGTAGTTTCTTCAGAACCACTGGATATAATGCAGTGAAACTATTAGCTACAAGAGCAGCAAAAGAGTGAGTTGTACTATTTCAATCTTATTTATACCATCTTATCCTTGACATTGTTACAACAAATTTTATATGACATACAGCATAGAAACAGGCTATTTGGCCCAACTGGTCTATGCTGCTGTTCATGTTACACATAAGCCTCCATACCCCACTTTATTCTATCCATCAGGACATCCTCTTATTCCATCTTGGTGTTGTATTCATTGAACATTTCTCACAAAATAAGCCTATACTAACCATCTCCACCGCTCTCATCAATAATGTGTTCCACATTGTTACCACTCTCTAAATGTCTGATTAGCTCGCTTTGTGATAAACTTATATTTAGACCTCCTAATTTTGGACTCCTTCACAACTGGAAAAATGTTCTTCACGTTGACTCTATCAAACATTTTAATGACCCTTAAGTTAGTTTACCTCTTTGCTTTCTATTTTCTGAAGAAACAAATATTATTACTGTATCTACATCCAGAAAAAAGGTACCAGGAATGACCTTCTTCCATGAAACTTGCTGGCTTTCTGTATGATTGACAGCGTAACTAATTAAAAGACCCTGTTTCCTTTTGGCACTTAACTGTTTTCCTGTCTGTTCCAATGTTGTGATCCCAATTCTATAGGGAATGGAAGGATGGAAGTGCAAAGGGAAAAAAATTAGGAGATGAGGAGATAGGGAAGAAAGGATGAGAAATGGAAGAAAGGAAGGAAGGAAGGATGAAACAAAAGTAACCCAAAGCCTATTTTAATTCTGAAAAACAAGGAAGGAAGAGTGAAGGAGACAGTGATGAAGGAAAGGAGTTAGGAAGAAATAGTGAAGAAGTAGATCCATTAAAAGTAACTCACCTTGTATTGGCCCTGAAGTTGAACGGAGATCCGAATGCCCTTGTCCCAGAGAATGGTAATCTTTTTGCCCAATATAATTACATAGTAAAGACCCGATTTGAATATTTGCATGTCTCTTTCATTCTTAACGTGCTTTTTGATAGTCACCTGACACAAGAAGCAGATAAGTTAAAAAGTCAATATGAAAACATGACATCATAAAAGAAAAGTCATCTTTAATAAATGCACCAATTGCAATTTACTGCGCAACTCCAAAAGTTCCAAGAGGATTGAAACAAAACGACAAACATTCCACTATGCATTGGTATTCGTATGATTGGTGTTGTTATTACATACCTCTTTTCCAAACAGCTCAAGCTCTCCTCCGTCATAGAACACAGTGATGTCCTTCGAGCATTCTTCGCCTGGCAAGCCACAGCCAGTGTGCTCTACTATAATGCGGAAAGTCCCTTCAGTCCCATCACAACTATCCTAAAAAAAAATTCAAAAGTGATGAAGGAAGCAAATAAATGTGTAAATAGTAGAGTACTTTGAGGTTTCCACAGGTAGGGAGTTTAATACACATGGGAACAAATTCCTCCTTGTGACCCCTGAAAATGCCTGGGAAAATTGCATACGGGGTAAATCAGGGAAAGATTGCTTTTTATGTGAGACAGATAGGATATGTGAGGAGTTCTCCAATCATTGATTCTGTTTCTCTCATGCTCGTCCAATGTCAGGCTACTTTTTGACTGCATGTGCCACTGATTGGCTGACTAGTGACAGAATTAGTAGCAAATGCAAGAGAAAACCAGCCTATGATTACAGAAACAGCTGGAAAAATAAGTGGCTGTGGTGAATGTGTGACTGGGATTGCCATGAGCCAAGTCTAAGCCTTGGTGAGAGGAGGTACCATAGCGCATGTTGGGGTGGGGGTGCCATCTGTGGTGGCAGGGTTCGGAATGGACATGAAGAGGGGTGCCTGCATGGGGGAAATAAGGGAGAGTATGGGTGGGAGAAGGTCACACACAGCAAGGTTGGAATGAAAGGGGTGCTAGGGCAGGGAAAGAGTTGCAAAGTTGGACAGGGGGTGAAGAAGGAAAGTTGCGGGGAGGAGAAAAAAAGACTGTAAATATGAGAACAATTTTAAACCCATGACAAAAGAATATTCACACAAAACTTGAAATCAGTGAGCTAATGAATTTCTTTGAGATGAATGTGGAATCTCTCGCTTAAAACTGAATAGCTTCAGGAGCTAATTTGTGAGGGAAAATGTTGTGGTTGCTATTGTCGACATGATTGGAGTTCATGTCAATTGTTAATTTTAAATATGGAAGTGAGATTTGATGTGCAATACACTTCCTGGTTAAAATGTTCTACCTTTGTGCATTTGAAATAGAAACACATTAATTGTTACCTCACTGTTCTATTTTATTTAGAATTAAGAGTTTTTTGTGCAGAATGTCTGCCAGTTGTTTTACATAATCTGTTGTTGTTAATTTAGTCAGTTGCCTTGTGTCAATTTAAATAGTCCAGTGTCTCGCTAATGAATGATTTCCTTGTGTGTTGTGGTATTAAGTTGAATTGAATGGTGTTAATTGTTGAGGATGTTGATGAATTTGTCTAATTCTGTTTCTGTGTGAGCCCACACACCCCATATATCAATTCTAATACAGAAGGTAAAGGTACTTTGGAACTGCATCATCTCATAAACGAATTATTGAGAATGAAAAGGGAGAGTTGTGAACCAAAATGTAGCTTTTATAAATCAAAAAGTATTCCTTGAGAAAATCTCAAGAAAATCTCTGAAAAATAACAAAGTCTTGACCCCTGGTAAGGAAAGTTAGGTCCAAAAAGGTTCTTTAGTAAAACACAGTTCCAAGGAATAGTTGGCAGGCTTAAGTATATTGCAAGAAAATTACAAATTTAGCATGCTTTTCTTTACATAAGGATGATTTTATGAAGAGGTTGCCTTAGGATTATAGAATAAAGCCTACAGAAAGGCCTGGTTCCTGTTAGAGAAAGCAATTTAGAAAGTATTACCTCAGCAAAATATTGATTGGGTAGTTTGGGCTCAATGAAAGGTCACAGACTGAAATGTTACCTCAGTTTTTCTCACTACAGATGCCTGCTGCCTGATCTGCCAATACTTCTAACACTTTTTCTTCTTATGGCCAGATGTGCAAATGGCTTCTCAGATGCAAAACATTCCTACACTGCTCTGTTATTCAAAAACTTAGACATTTACTTTACAAAAATAAGAAGATGCAGTAAATTGTACAAAGATGCACAGCTAGTGTGGGGTCTTGCTGACAAAAACATGTTTTGGAAAGTCCACATTTGTCCATCTGTTTTGAAATGATTACAAAGAGCCACAACAGGGAATTCTTACCTGTACCAGGACATACTGACATTTTCCTGGGAATGTATACTTCAGTCCATCAAAAGTTATGTAGTGGGACTCGCCAACTCCAATGCAAGTTCCATCACAGACTTTGTCAGTGCAGTGCCACTTTCGATTGAAGCATTTACTTCAAAAACAAACAGCAACAACAATTAGCTCCTACTTTTCCAAAATATTTTCAGTCATTCAGTCCAGAATGAACAGTTCGCATTTGATTTTGAGGCTGGAACAAAAGATCACTGAGTATATACCTTCCCACCTCCCAATAGGGATCATTGAAATCAGCTATTATGTCTCACCATTGCTTCAAGTTGCATCCAGTAATTCAGCATAAGTCTTGAATTTCCCAACATGGATTAGATCTAATTGTCTTCTCAAATACTGGAATGATGTGAGAAACAGCAGACTCCCATATATTAACTTGGATTTAATTTCTGCAAGCAATTCTCAATTGAACTAGCTGTACCTATTTAAAAAAACAATGATTTACATCTAAAATGTATGAGGCTGTGACATTCCAGCCTGAGCCAGAAGTAGCTATTTACCTCCAGTATTAGCACAAACCACAATATTCAATGTAAAATGTCTGATTCCTTCCAGGTCAGAATTTAAGTAATTAAAGCTTAAATGTTTCTGTTGACACATTTATGCTTATATCAATGTATGAACAGTTCCTCCATTTACTTTCTGCAAACGCAGCACTGTGCCTGAAAGTTAAGTCCTGCTATCTTGTCAGCGGGGATTTGTAATAGCAAGACCTTGAAATCACAGAATCAGTAAGCAATAATGGTGGTGCAAATAATATCCCTCCACTTTTACACACACACACACACATGCACACACACACAAACACACACACACACACCTGATCTCTCAGACTCTTGTTCTCATTTCGATGCCAGATACATTGTAAGCCGACGATCTTATTTTCAGTTCTTGGCTCTCACTGTATTTGATGGAAGAAGGTGAACAGGAGACTTTTTCCATATTATATTAATTGCATTGCTATGGTCCCTGTGGTAAATTAATATGCCATGTAAACAGAAAAAGACTCCACTCCATTAGTCTGCTGTTTGGAAATAAGCCGCAATAAATCAAGTTGTTCATCCACTTTGAGTCAAATGTCATGACATTAGTTTCATTGTACCTTAATGCTAGTGCTTAGGCTCTCCTGCTCTGCACATTCCTTCTTAGTATACTGAGGCTCGGGAGTTGGTTTAGCTCAGTTGGCTGGATCATTGGTTTAAAGAGCAGTATGATGCCAACCATCACCGGCTTGAGGTTACTATGAAGGACCCTCCTTCTTAACATCTTCCCTTGCCTGAGGTCTGGTAGCCCTCAGGTTAAATCACCACCAGTTGCTTCTCTCTCTCTAATGAGAGAGCAGCCCCTATAGTCTGGTAAGACTGAGGCAATGCAACTGAGGCTCACCTGATACTGACAGCTCAAACACATTCTGCATGTGATTCCCTGCAATGGTTCTAATTGCTTTTGAAAGATAGAGAAAAAAAAATCATAGAATGCTTATTGCACAGAAAGAGGCTGCTTGGCTCTTTATATCTGCGGTGGCTGAAAACAGGACACCTCGCCCAATCTCTTAGACAGGATGAGAGGTGGCTCAGTGGTTATCACTGCTGCCTCACAGCACCAGAGTCCCAGGTTCGATTCCAGCCTCGGCTGACTGTCTGTGTGGAGTTTGCACATTCTCACTGTGTCTGCGTGGGTTTCCTCCCACAGTCCAAAGATGTGCAGGTCAGGTGAATTGGCCATGCTAAATTGTCCCATTGTGTTAGGTCAATTAGTTAGAGTGAAATGGGTCTGGGTGGGTTACTCTTCGGAGGGTCAGTGTGGACTGGTTGGGCTAAAAGGCCTGTTTCCAGACTGTAGGGAATCTAATCTAAACCTGAGAGTTTTATGGGAAAAGGTATGGAAATGAAAATCTAAATGTGATGTTGAATCTTTAAAAAGACTTCATGGGGGAGTTGGAGCTCAATACTAATAATGACAAGAGGATACGATACACAATCATTACATACTACCTGAAACAAGGAAAGATAATGGGAAAACTTAAACTCAGGCTGTTTTAATTAGAACAGATGAGGTTATTCAATTTGATTGAAATGTTAAAAATATAAAATGACGGGTCAGAGCACATAGGTTGATAAGAGGTACAACAAAACATAACTCAGGCATTCAGAGTTTAGATCAGAGTGTTGCTGGAAAAGCACAGTAGGTCAGGCAGCATTCGAGTCCTGCTCCTCAGATGCTGCCTGACCTGCTATGCTTTTCCAGCAACACTCTGATCTAAACTCTGGTTTCCAGCATCTGCAGTCCTCACTTTTGCCTCAGACATTCAGAGTTAGTTTAAAGATTTAGAACACAACAAGAGAGGACAGTGTTTATGCAGGGATTATTCAAGGCAGTGGATTACATGAGGCAGTGGATTACGTGAGGCAGTGGATTACGTGAGGCAGTGGATTTCGTTAGGCAGTGGATTATGTTAGGCAATGGAATGCATGACTGCGGTTAGTGATTAAACTAAAGATGAAGAGTTCAATTGGAAATTTGTGCAGGTGAGTACATTTTGAATGGGGCAACATTGGACCCAATATAATCATTAAAGAATAAATTGCAGTTAAAAGAAATAAGGACTAGGGAACTTGGGAACAGCCTGAGCACATAGATAAACACCACATGGATCAGATGACCTACTTCTATATTGAAAATTTTACATAATTTCATTGTGACATGTTTCAGATATAAATTGAGATTTGCTGTACAGTTACAGTTCAGATTATATGAGTGGATTGGATTGGGGTAACATTCATAGAGTAACAGGTTACGAAGGAAATATTGTGGTATTAAAAATTTGGGGTAGATATATTTAACATAGAAAGTAAATCCAGAAAAGACTTTGCAGTATTCTTCTATAATAATGAATTAAAGTCCCTTGCATATTAGCAGCAGACTTCACCTAACCAAGTATGTCTCAGGAGACTTTGGTGACATGGTTTTGATAAAGTGACAATGAGTCCTTTGGTGCACAGAATCCTTCTATCCCATAGCCAGAACTGTTGCTATTGAGAACTCAGTTGTGCAGATATTCCACCAGGGCAGCCTGATGTTCATGCTCATACTGAACAATCAAAATATATTGCGAAGAAATTAATATGTGTTCTCGGTCTGGGAAAGCTGAAAGATTGTACCATTTGCACCATATTTGTGTGCTAGCGTGGTGAGTCTAACCATCCATAGAAAGTAGCTACAGGGCAACTTTTTTAAACTGCACATCCAGCAGAGAATTTCATCCACAGGGAATATCATTTCGGAAGTCTGGCACATGATCATTGCTATTTCCCATCTGTAAGCACAATAAATTACAGGAAGTGCATTTCCCGGAGTGGTTTTATGAAGTCTGCTGAATATATATTTTCTTTTCCTGGCAAAGAAATTAAGACTTCAAATGAGGTACTTTTCAAACACTTTGTTACTTATCATTTTTAAATCCCCCATGGGCTACATATTGGAAGCAAGGTAACAAACCAACCCCTTATATTCACTACTTTGGAGAGAATTGCTTGAGTTAATTTTCTTCTTTCTGT
The DNA here is from genome assembly GCF_004010195.1 of Chiloscyllium plagiosum. Lineage (NCBI taxonomy): Eukaryota > Metazoa > Chordata > Chondrichthyes > Orectolobiformes > Hemiscylliidae > Chiloscyllium > Chiloscyllium plagiosum. The sequence goes on along the minus strand of NC_057732.1, from coordinate 13,670,930 downwards.
CAGCTAAAAGGGGCAAAGGTGAAATCATGAGCAATTTGCATATTTTACAAAATCTGATATGAAAGAGAGTTTGGAGCTGATTTTGATAACTGCACACTTAATTCCATGTAATCCTCTGTGCTTGCATGTTAATAGAATTAAATTGTCATATAACGTAATGATATTGAAAGGCTTAATGTTGAAGACCACTTTTAGCTCTATCCAATCTGAACATGCCATAAGGACTTGCATGGGGAAAGTCAAGACATTTTAGGATCTCAATAGTTTTTGTGACAATGTTCAACCTATTAATGTAATTTATACCTGATTACTATCATGCAACAGACTACCTCTTGTCTCATTAAAGACTCGATAGTTTTCATTGTAAACCAACTAGACCATTACCCTAGGAAGGAAAAAATGATGGTGGCAGAAAATTACATCAACCAGAAGATTGCAGCACATATAACAGAAATGGATTAATATCATATGTTGTGTCATTTAAGGTCTGCATTAAAATAGCAAAGATAATATTCACACAGTGATAACAGTAGAAAATGATTTCCAAACCCATGGTCAACAAGCCACTAGATATGGGGCAGTGTCATTTAAAGCAATAGCTAACCACTAAGCAGTGAAGTAAAAGTAGCCAGCAATTGCTCTCAGTCAATAAGAAGTGTGCACACAAGACTAGTATTTACAGGCAGATTAAACAATAGAAATGAATTTAATTCTTGGTAGTGATGCTGAAAGAATCCTTTGTAATATAAGAGTTAGCTCTACACAATGTAGGTAACCTTTTAGGAGAAGTTTGGTCAATATATATTTGAATCTTGGTTTTGTTGAGATGTCTGCACATCAAGTATGCTTTGATTTTTCAGTTATTTTGAGACCATCTAATCATCTTATGAAAATTGGATATAGCCTATCAGCCACCTCTAGTTTGTACATGGCATTTATTTCAACTTGCCAAACAAAGTTTCAGTACAGAAGGTAGGAACAAATTACTGCAGATGCTGGAATCTGTACTGAAAACAACAAATGCTGGAAATCACAGCAGATCAGACAGCAATCTATGAGAGAGAGTTCAGTATAACTGTATGCTTCCTTAACTATTATAATCCAATAAACAATGGACTAAAAATATCAATGTCTTGAAGTGTCACAAAACAGTTCTACAGATTTACACAACATAGTGACAGCCAATGGTCACAAGATAATGGCATGCCTTTTCCTTTGTTATTTTGGGCTTGCTCTCTGTGATATAGCCCAATGCTCTCTCTGCATTTGGGCTCGTCTTCTCTCACTGCTGGTGAGTTGGAGGTGGGAATGGCATTTAATTACATGGAATGCTGTTTTGCCTGAATCGTCACGGCCTTCCCATCACCATCAGGATTAAGGTCTGGGTGAGAAGGCCCGTCATTGACCTTCCCATCCCTCTGCCAATTGAAGCCCTTAAGTGGTCACCTCCTTTGCTGTTATCAGTCCAAGAATAGGTGAGCATGTCGCAACATTGCATGTAAGAAAGTTCAAGTTGTGCAGGGCCACTCATCACCATAGCGTGGTGCAAAGGGGCATCTGTATCAAATGCTACCACTGCCTGATCAAGGGGCTGGACCTCAGGACAAGGAGTCCAATAAGACCCATTCCCCATGAACCCTACCCCACAATCTCCCACATTACTTCTCTGTGGCCTGGGCCCGCCACAATCCTGGGATTCCAGGAGGCACGCTTCCAGCAGCAGTTAAACCTCCCAGTGCAAAAGCTGTCAACTTCTGATTGGGCAGCAGCTTTCATCAGAGATTTCCAGTCCTGGGGTCTCAATTCTGTGGGACTTTCTACTGGTGTCTAATCCACTGCGTAACTGGAGCATTGTCCGATGACTGTCTTGCCAGCTCTCCCTGAGCTGGCCGTTGACAACACAACAAGATTCTGTCCATTGTTTCTAACCATTGACCTTTTTGTGTTTGAAATTTGTAATCCCCGGTTTCAAACACTCAACTTCAAATGTCTGATTATGAAGTACAGCCTTATAAGGAATAACTTTGGGAATAAGTCCTCAATTTTAACTACCTCCTCCTGCTAGGTACAAGGCAGAAGATCAGCTAACTGAAGGTAAGAACAAACTTGGCAGCTTCTTGCTCTATATAACTTAGCTCCTTGCTGCATAAACTGGATGTCAGAAGTAGCACTGTAACAGGTACATGATCGAGATCCTAAACCTTTGCAACTAGATCATACAGGTTCAGACAAGCATTGCTCATAAATATTCAGTCGTCAGAAAGCAGTGAGTAGCCAATAATTTAATGCACAATATGTTGTATATGGGTGAAGCCTCACTCCAGACATGTTAATTCTAACATAAATATGCCCAGTAGACGTTTGCATCCAACATGTTTCTTATATTAAATTTACAATGACATGTGTATTAATTATCGTAAGAAAATAGCATTACCAGGTATTGCAGTCAAGCCTGACAGACTCTCCAGGGCGATATTCCTTGCCATTGTGTAGACACGGGCACATTTCTGGAGAAATGCATGTGTTCTCTTCTTGTACCTGAAGAATAAATGACGTGTAAACTATACAGTAAGAGGTAAATACAGGGCGCTGTTTCATTGCACATTTGGATTTCTCACCTGCCCATGAGGACACATGCAACCTGATATGCATTTGGAGCTCACACAATCCAAATCGTAGTTCTGACACGTCTTTAGACACTCAGTGCCTTGGGCTGTAGGGTCATCTTCTGGGCAAGAAAATCTACTCATTGGTGGGTCACAACTTGTCTCTCGTTTGGCTGGAAGAAGGGAGTTTGGAATTCAGTATCAATTGGCTACATTTAAAATCAAGCTGAGATGGTAAATGTGACAGTTTAGGAGCACAAGTTGTACAGTATTTATGCTACATGCGTCTTTAATTGAATGAAAGCTATAATTGATGACTACTTAGATGATTATAAAACTTATATGTTGAAGGAATATTACTTAGGAGTGAGGACACAATGAGTTAACTAAGACTTTGGTATTTCTGTTCGGAAACCTTGGTGTGAAAATAATGAGCAGTTCACAGAAAATGTCTTAGAATTGACACTAAGTTCAAAAAAAATGTTATTCATTCATAGGATGTGGTTATTTCTGATGACTCCAGCAAACATTAGATGTACCAAATAATTCTCCTAATTTAATGTTAATGTTTCTAGAGGAGTGATGATCAGGGATCAAATGTTCATTACCTGGAGCTTGGCATAATCAGCACACACAGAGAAAAGCATCTGCTATTGATTCTATACACTCTGATTTGACGGAACCACTGTTCAAGCCACATCCACAATTTATAGTGAGCTGTGTTAAGTTACACTGTTCAGGATAAACAATTGATATCTGCTGTTCGAATAAAGAAGGCTGAAACTTATGTTCATCTGGTTTCAAAAGATATGTTATTGACTTGTCTTCAGAATAGAGTTGATTTGGAAGAGAAGAGGATTCCAGTGATGAACATGACAATAGCTGTGCATGTGTTGGTGGCATTGGGAGACAACTGGAGTATGGCATTGAGATAAAGGATCAGCCAAGATCATACAGAAAGGCAGACCAGGCTCAAAGGCCCAAATGGCTTACTCCTGCTCTTGATTTTTATGTTTCTATGTCTCCATGTCCCTTACCTGAATAGGCAGCTCTGTGATATCTGACAGTACTAATGTTCAAAAACCAGCAAATGTCTGGCTGACAAACGGAATCTGGAGTTGTAATCATAGCAATTAATCTTGTCTATTCTTTTCACATGTTCCAGTGGTGGTCTTGCTAACCAATTCTATTGCAAGTCATGGTGTTGTTTGGAAGCTTAACAGTGAATTATAATGCCAGCCTGCATACTCTCAGCAAAATAGTTCCTGCACACATTTAGAAGCACCTAGACCTGTCTAAGCTCTATGGGCTTACTGTGAACAGAGTCTACATGAGGGAACATGCATACATGCTCCCATGTATTGGGAACTGCAATGATACTTGAAAGCATTTCTCGGTAGTTTAGTTTAGAGACTATTAACATCCCAATAGGTTTTCAAGCATGCCAGGCAACTGGCAGATCAAAAAATTTATTGGAAAATCTTGTGGAGTTAAATGTCCATGGGAACCTCTGGGGTCCAGAACAAAGATTCTCTTTGGCTCCTTAACCCTCCCCGCACCACCCACCTACCCACCCACAACAATCCAATAAATATTCAGACTCTCACCTCTGCCACCCTCTTCTGTGTCTAAGAAAATGTTTGGTGGATAATGATGGGCTAAATTATTTGCACTGCAACGCATCACACCATTTTCACAGTAACTGCAAAAGAAAAACAAAAGATTGTTTGAAACTTGGAAAGTTACCAAAACTTCGACTCAGTTGGCTACCTTGAAAGAAAAGACTAGAAAGTGGCAGAACCTCACAGTTTAAACAATGAACTCAAATGCCTGTATTTTAATACACAAGCAAGTCCTTGCTCATTTGAACTGGTTCCATTCACAAACAGAGTGATCATTCTTGAATTTAACAATAAACTCTAAACACTGAATACCTGTAAATTTTGAATTACAATAAGCAAAAGCAATCGCATTCATGTGTAATCTGATTCATTGGTTCAAATTAGATCGGACTGAATTGAATTGGATTGACTTTATGTTGGAAGATTCCCACTTGAAGAGTCAGCCTGGCAACACTATTCAGGAAGCTACTGCCATACTGGGGCTGCCAGTGTAGTTTCATAACAGGCAGGATTGATTTAAAGTAGTGAGAAGGTGTGAAAATTAGGACAGTTTAGAGGCCTCAGCATAGTTAAGAGATAGTGGAAGGCAATGTAGGAGCATTTGGATATATAGGAATATATATATTTTACATGTACAGTGTAGAAAAACACAGGGCCAGAAAAGGCTTTGTGCTGCATAAGGCAGTGTGCAACATAAATATTTCCCAATGTTCCACTCCCTTAGATTTCTATCCAATTCTTGTTTCCATTTTCCACACCTTTGTTTCCTCTGCCTCTCTGCAAAGTGCCCTGTGAAGAAATAAGTATGTATGCATATACTTAAAGGTTTTAGGGTTTGCTTTTCAAAGTAGTGGCATATGAGTGTCGCTAACTTTTACAAAGTTATTTTTTAGAAGAAACTAAGTTAGGCAGTCCTCCAGAACTGAGCTCAGCCCATATATGCCAGAGAACAGGTGATTGCAAATGCTTAGTGTGGTAATGGAAAATTGTTTTTAACTACAGGTGGTTTACAACAGGTGGAATAATCATTTAAGGTTATTAGCTTGTTTTACATTCACAATAATCAAGGATTGATTTTAGCTCTAGAAACTAAGAGATTGATTCTTTTTCTAGGGCAATTTCAAGGAGCCCTGACTGGAATTGGTTGTAAGTATTGTCTCTCTCCTAAAAAAAAGGAAGGTTTTTTTAGAGAAGTTAAGGGAATGGGTTACTTCAGTAGAACGGTTTAATCTGTTCAAATTTCAAGTCAAATGTGTTTGGTTAGAATCTACAAGTTATTAGAAGGTGAAAAAAATCTAAGTTCTCAGTTTTGTGAGCGTTCATGTAAAAAGACTCCACAGTTTACAGGACAGAAAGTGAGAAGCATCAGTTAAGTCAAGCTTAAAGATTTGCTATAAAAATATAATTTATCTACATCTGAATCACTTTAAAATGCTGATATTGCAATATAGGTTGAAACTTTCCTTTCGGCAGAAGTGGGTACTGCAGATGCTGGAGTTAAGAGTCAGGCAGCATCTGAGGAGCAGGAAAATCAATGTTTCAGGCAAAAGCCCTTCATCAGGAATCCTGGTGAAGGGCTTTTATCTGAAACATCGATTTTCCTGCTCCTTGGTTGCTGCCTGATCTGCTGTGTTTTTCCAGCACCGCTCTAATCTTGAAACTTTCCTTTGCTGAGTGTTTTAAGATTTTTCTGACTACATTGTATATCAAGATCATTTCTGTTTAATTTTTGTCTTTTGTATAATGAACTTTTTTTTTGTTAAAGGAACTCTTCAGCCTTGTGTGACTATATTTCAGTGAATGACTATCATGTTATCTAAAATAAAAATAGATCTATCAAGCCAGCTTTCATTTTGGGATCTGACTTATCCAGTATTAACATCAACTGGGATTATAACAAAGGACTTATTCATACTCATCAACTTAAGCATCTTTTCTCTCCTGTCTCAGCCCACGTTCCCTTCTAGAGTTTAAAACAGTTTTGGACATGTCGTAAGGAGCAATTTATCTATTCCCTTCAAAATATTACATACAATGTATGGATATGATGACCTTGAATGTTACGTGCTCCAACACAACAATCCCAGGCTCTTCAAACTTTCTTAAGTACTTTAAACCAGTGAACAGTTTGGTTGCACTACTTACAAAGCTTGAATATTCTTGATGTTATTTGTTGACCACCAATTAGGGGATTGAGTTGGATGATCAGCCATGATCATATTGTGTGATGAAGCAGGCTTAAAGGGCCAAATGAACTACTCCCACTCACATTTTCAATGTTCCTATGTCTACTGAATGTATCAATGTGCTACACAGATATATTTAGAGGCTTTCAATTGCTCACCATGCATTGCTGAAAAACAATTGGATCAGGCAAGCCCTGAAATAGGTGCTTGCCGCTTCTAGCTAAAGTGGATCAGAGTCTACTAATCAGGTTTACAACCCTGCAAAAGGACCACGTTTACAAGAAGAGATGTGTGGTTCATGTCAATCCCATTTGTAGTGTATCACACCTGATAAGGAAGGCCAAATCTAAGGTGGTTCAGACCTCCTGCATGCCCATTCCCATTCTGTGCCCAACCTGACAGTTCCCCCCAATATCACCACCAGCAATTTGCAATTGTCCACCTGAATGGAAATTTGCAGTGCAAGTTTCACACATCTCAAACTTTGTCAGTGGTGATAAAACTATGTTTGAAATCTCCAGGAAATTTGGGGTGGCATGGTGGCTCAGTGGTTAGCACTGCTGCCTCATAGCACCTGGGTTCGATTCCAGCCTCGGGCGATTGTCTGTGTGGAGTTTGCACATTCTCCCCATGTCTGCATGGGATTCCTCCGCGTGCTCTGGTTTCCTCCCACAATCCAAAGATGTGCAGGTCAGGTAAATTGCCCATAGTGTTAGATGCATTAGTCAGAGGGAATTGGGTCTGGGTGGGTTACTCATCTGAGGGTCGGTATGGACTTGTTGGGCCAAAGGACCTGTTTCCACACTGTAGAGAATCTAATCTAAATAGTGCTAACATCATGATTTTTTTAAAAAAACAGCTTGACAGGCATTCACTCCATTTAGATTACCAGATGGTGTAGTCAAATGTAATGTCCTCATGAGGTTTGTAGATTTCGCCATTGAAGTAGCAGGAGCATTTAGATTTGGGCACACACTTGCCATCTTCATTGGCAAAGTGATTGGGTGGACAGTAACATCCTTCTACACAGAATTCAGTGCAATCCTCATCTGGATTCGAGAGTGATCTGCAGCTCTGGTTACATGGTGTGCCACACTGTTCATATATCTGATCGTCAGGACAAGTCATTTCTGTCATAATAAAGTTTTCATATAGAAAGTAAGAACATTAATACAGAATGCTATCGCACAATCTGTTTACAAATTACCGAACCATGAACACTCTCACATAGGCAAATGCAACAACCAAAATGCCATTCAAATTAATTAGCAATGCAATGAAAAGTCTGCCAATTTGCCTTTAATGCTCATGCAAAAATGAAATACAGCATCTGCAGGAAATCTGCAATAACAGCAGAAAGTGCTGGATATACTTGTTTGGTTCTCGATTTTTTTCATGCAGAGTGTGGTGCATGTGTGGAATGAGCTGCCAGAGGAAGTGGTGGAGGCTGGTACAGTTACAACATTTAAAAGGCATCTGGATGGGGAAGGGTTTAGAAGGATATGGACCAAATGCTGGCAAATTGGACAAGATTAATTTAAGATGTCTGGTCAGCTTGGAAGAGACTGTTTCCATGCTATACAGCCCTATGATTCTATGACTCTAGGTCTGGTCGTTTCTGTGGAAAGAAAAAAATAGACCTTGTACTTGATAAATTGCAACTAAACTTACTGCTTTTTAATTCTTGTTTGCAATGTGCTGATTAGGAGAAGAATTTTGACCAAGATAACTGGAAAAACCTCCCCCAAGGATCTTATAACCTCCACTGGACAGACAAGGGACCTTGTCCTTGTACCTCTGACAATGTAGCATTCCATTGGTACTGAATAGTGAGTTCGCATTTGACCCTTCACTTGAAAAATAGGAAGTAAATGAAAGAGCGAAAACCACTTACCACAGAAGTCTGGGGACCTCCAGGTAATAAGTACCCCTTTCCTGGCACACATTTCAGCATAACTGGAAACAGCAGAACACAGGCATTCGTTGCCATTGGAGCATGCGCACACATCATAGTGACAGATCTTGAGGAATGGTGCAGGGTTCACCTCCCGGTGACACGGTTCAAACTCAGTTAGCAATAGAACAGAGCAAACCTCCTCGGCATAACTCACTGAAACACAAATGTTCTACTGTGGTGACAATTCCCCAGTAAGATATGTTTCTAGATCAACAATTAAACAAAACTAGTGTCAAATTTAATGTAACTCCCAATGGGATCATGTGGGGCACTAGTCGGCCAACCTTCCCAATGTCACACTTTTATTAATGATTAGATTAGATTAGATTACTTTACAGTGTGGAAACAGGCCCTTCGGCCCAACAAGTCCACACCGACCCGCCAAAGCGCAAACCATCCATACCCCTACATTTACCCCTTACCTAACACAATGGACAATTTAGCATGGCCAATTCACCTGACCTGCACATCTTTGGACTGTGGGAGGAAACCGGAGCACCCAGAGGAAACCCACGCAGACACGGGGAGAATGTGCAAACTCCACACAGTCAGTCGCCTGAGGCAGGAATTGAACCCGGGTTTCTGGCGCTGTGAGGCAGCAGTGCTAACCACTGTGCCACCGTGCTGCCCGAATGATGTGTAAAACTATCAGTTTACTGGAGAGGTTTTTTTTTAAAGTCCTAACACCATAAGACATAGGAGCAGAAATTAGGCCATTCAGCCCCCTGAAGCGGGAATTGAACCCGGGTCTCTGGCGCTGTGAGGCAGCAGTGCTAACCACTGTGCCACCGTGCCGCCCGAATGATGTGTAAAACTATCAGTTTACTGGAGAGGTTTTTTTTTAAAAGTCCTAACACCATAAGACATAGGAGCAGAAATTAGGCCATTCAGCCCATCTGCACCACCTTTCAATTGTGGCTGATAAGTTACTCAACCTCTTCCCACAAGCTTTGATCCCCTTAACAATTACCACTATAAATAGACAAATGAAAAGAGATGGTAGTGATATAAAAAAAGAGAGCTAAACCATATAAATTATTTCTCCCAACTTCACCAAAGCATAAAAAGATTAGATATCTGTCTTTTTCTACTTCACACGGAGTATGTTCCAGCCCATATTTTAAGAACTGGTCTTCAGATATTAACTGATATTGCATATTGCGACATTACTCCATTATATACTTCCCATTTCAACATATTGTGGAAGAATTCAATGGTTAAAGGCTGAGGATGTTCTTTAGTTATTATGAAATCAGAAAGAATCCATAGAACCTGCAGGAAGCCAAAGTTTATTGAGACATTGTTAGATTTGCTTACAAGCATTGCCTTGATTGATGAGCTGTTTACTCAAAGCCTTTCCTTAATGTCCCATAGCAAGAAACATAATTGCAGTTACTTATAATTTAATATCAAGAAAACATCTGGATTACAAGAAACACCAACAGTAAAGGAACAATTTGGTTACTTACTCGAACATGAATTCTCCATAACTTATCAGCTTTAAAAACAAAGATGCGGAATTCATATTTTTCATAAAGAAATCAGTGTGGGATTTTTTCTAATTGGTCAGTCAGGAACAGGTACACCCCAATCACAAAAATATATCATTGTAAGTTACATAGAAAGGCTCCCTTTACTGTGTTCCACATTGATATCTTAGCTCAAGTTAATGCCCTAGTGTGATTTCTTTCTATCATCTTCACCAGAAATTCTTGCAGCTCTGAATGAGATTAACAGTGTGTCTCAATCAGTGCTGGATCATGCCCAGTGAAAATGTGGTGAAGACTACATAAGTTCATTTCATAAGAAATATTTACATTGAAAGTATTGCCATCTCATCACTCTGGGTCAGCCGTGAATTAAAAACTCCGAAATGAAAAGGCACTGCATCAGTTGACCTACCTTCCATTTTGAATAATAATTAGAACAAATGCTTTAGCCACCATGAAGTGGTTAAAAGCCTGTGGTAAAGCTAAGTATCGATCCTCCACGGTAATGATAGTGGTTGAGGCTGAAAAGAGGTTTGAAGTTTCGCCATGCAAGTTATAACATGTGAACTAAAAGATGACGGTTTCCTACAATATAGTGTTACTGTAAGCCTGTCACCACATGGACAACAATCTGGGAAAACAGGTAATCCATTCATTCTAGAAGTGGTCAGATGATCATTTTTTTGATTTCAATTTGGCAGGTTCTATGACCACCAATAACATAACATTGTTCCCAATCTATCTGGAGCTGCATTCAATACTGTGCCCGCAGCAGCAGTACAGATTCCATTAGACATGCATGACAGTGTATATAGGAACAATAGAATGTGATCAGGCCATTTTATCACTGGATTATATGTCATCATTCAATTGGATCATGGATAATTAGTTTAACTCAAAGTTTGACTGCTTTCACCATAGTGTTTGGATATTCTATTTAGTACATAAAGTGGAACTTAATAACAAGCAAATAACAATGTATTAAACATCAATATAACATTCCTCTAAGCTGGAGATTTATAATAATTACATGAAAAGCAAAAGTAAAGGCTGTGACAATTTTCCAGTCTCTGCTATTTTTGCGTGGTTCTGCATAGGTTGGTGGTTTCAGCTGTATTTTCCTTTGACAGTGGCAAGGTAATAACAAGATGACATGACAGAGAAACTTGAGCAATTTTTTTTCAAAACCTCAACTCATTTCAATGCTACAGCAAACTGTAAAGATGACCATTTCATGACCTGACTCATTGGAAATCTCTCGTCGCTTCATTAATTGTGATTCAGTCACATGACAGCAATTGTGAAAGTTTCAGGTCTACCATCCAACCTCTGTCAGTGTGACTCAGATTGTAACATTGAGCAGAGTGGGACTAAACATTTGTTCTCCACTAGAACTCCTGCATCATTCTTATAGTCTTTCGTAGGAGTTATCCGTTCCAATATTTAGCATCAGCACACAGTCAGTTTCAGACATATTTCCAATAAATAAAGACATCCCTAAAATATGCACATCCATCCAGAATCAGCAAGCCACACACACTGCAGCCAGAGTGAAGGCAATTGTAGGTGATAACTCAGGGTTAATGCTTGAGAGATTGAGAAACTTTATAAGCACAGGAATGGAATTTGGCAATGGGAGCAAGGAAAAGCTTAATTAAAAATTGCATCATTAAAGTCATTAAAATGCTGACTATCAGTTTGTCCAGCATATCATTAAAAGGCTGAAAGAATATAAAGAGAAATGGGTTTTGGCAAATGCTTAGATTAAGGATACTGGTAGAAAGAAATTTGATGTTTAAACTTTCTTTCATGTAAGATGTCCCAAGGCCAAAGTGCCATACCTTGTGCTTTCAAGTCCCTGTACCTCAGAAAAAATGAGGATTCTAGTTTCCATTTCTCTGTAGAGAACAAAATGAGAAACTAAACTATTTGGTGAGAGAGGCTATTTAAAACCTATGTCATATTTAGTACAGGCATGAAGATAATACAAATTATAAACTGTTTAAATAACTAATATTTTAAACTATATTAAAATTCACTTAAAATATGACCATCACAGCCACTTACGCAATTCATAAGTCCCTTTCTAAAATTGTCAACAAAGTAAGACTTTTTATATGAGCCAACCTTCCTTCCTATTTAACTCTGGTGCCACAGAGATGTCAAAATGCTTTTCTGAAAGGCATTTGAAAGTTTAATTTGAATTGAAGAAGGTCCCTCCACTACTTAATCCTGGATAACTGAAAGACTTTAGAAATAGGAAAGTCTGTAAAACAAGATGTGTGGTCTCAAACTATGACCAGTTTTTTTTTAGAAAACGGACTTAGATACACAATAGGCCAGTCTGTTTGTGACCCAAGACAAAAACAGAAATTGTTGGAAAAGCTCAGCAGAACAAATCTGAAGAAGGGTCACTTGTCCTGAAACGTTGACTCTGCTTTCTCTCCACAAGTGATGTTAGATCTGCTGAGATTTTCCAGCAATTTCTGTGGGTTTTTTAGGTCACAAACAGGCTGTTTTGTTTCTGATTTCCAGCATCTACAGATCTTTTGGGTTTCAGTTTGTGACCTATCTTTTGAAAATAAAAGATAGCAAACTCTCTGAGCAATATGACCTGAAACATCATCCAAATAGGCCATGGACCCTGCTACCAGCCAACTACACTAAAAAAGTAGAACAACTTTACATCAGAAGTAGAAGACACCTCAATCTCCCCCTTCAAGTTCACCTGAGAGCTATCTTTCTAGCTACTACAAGCAGCATCACAACTTACTGAGAATCTTTCATTTCACAACGTCTCCACTCCATCTAAAGCATAAATTCATCCTAGAAAGAGACAGTTCAGCACAAGAAAAAATTAAAATCATATTAGATCGTAACCATTTCCTGTGTTGGATCTTTTTATGTGTGAGAGAGGTCACATTTAAATCTGCGAGACAAGTGTGTGTTAATAAATTAACGTTTTTGTTTTAAATGCACAAATGACTTGCTGCTGGAATAAATGAAATTGAGACATGAGGCTACCTAACTTCACACATGAAAACATACTTTGATGTCAGACAATAAAAAAAGATAGATTCTGTCCACAACATTTGAGAATTATCAGCTTGGGTCAATTTAAGTGGCCTCCTCTACATTGGGGAGATAGGCCGCCTACTTGCGGAACGTTTCAGAGAACACCTCTGGGACACCCGCACCAACCAACCTGCAATCTTCTTCCCGACCTCTCTGCCCCCACCCCCTCTCCGGCCTATCACCCTCACCTTAACCTCCTTCCACCTATCGCATTCCCAACGCCCCTCCCCCAAGTGCCTCCTCCCTACCTTTTATCTTAGCCTGCTTGGCACACCCTCCTCATTCCTGAAGAAGGGCTTACGCCCAAAACGTCGATTCTCCTGCTTCTTGGATGCTGCCTGACCTGCTGTGCTTTTCCAGCAATACATTTTTCAGCTCAATTTAAGTTAAGCCAAGTTAATTAATGGTTAATTCACTCAATGCCATTGTTGGTGAAACGTTTTAATTTAAATCTTATTTCTGATATAGTCTTCACAATAACTGCACAATAGATAGGCCAAGTCATGAGAGTAACACTAAGTCAGATTGTTGCTTGCCTAGTCTGTGAGACAGTTCTCCCAACACTGAATCTAGTTCCACATGTTAATGAGGAGGATTTTACAGGTATTTGGGATTCAACCTGTCCTGATTCAATGCACACATTGCAGCAAAATAATTTTACTGGTTTTCATCCTGTAATTCTTTGCAGCAGTTTGATATGACTCAATGGCGCTCCATCAAGCAGCAGTTGTGACTCCACCACAATGCTATGCAACTGCGGTCAAATTTTGGCCAGACCAGGTAGGAAAGACAGGTTTACTTCACCAACAGAGTCATGCATTCAGTCACCAGTAACATCCAAACAATGAACACCACTTCTTGCAAAACCAAGGTAATTTTAGATTGTACAGGACTCTAGATTCTTGTCCAGTAATATGACGACTACATTATCATACGTTTGATGTATCACGATGGCATGTATAATTATGGAAAATAACTTTTAACCACATGAGATTGATGGTAAACAATGCTAATTGTCAATCTAAACTAATGAAATAGCTGTAAATGCTGAAAATAAGACATAGGAGCAGAATTAAGCCATTTGGCGCATTGGGACAGGTCTGCCATTCAATCATGGTTGGGATGTTTCTCAACCTCATTCCACTCATTCTCTCCATTACCACTGGTGTCTTTACTGATCAAGAACCTATCTACTTCTGTCTTAAATACACTGAATGACTTGCCCTCCACAACCCTCTGTGGCAAGGACTTCCACAGATTCACTACTCACTGGCTGAAGAACTTCCTCCTCATCTCAGTTCTAAAGGGTCATGCCTTCAGTTTGAGCTGTGCCCTCAGGTCCTAGTGAGGGCAGCATGGTGTCACAGTGGTTAGCACTGCTGCCTCACAGCGCCAGAGACCCGGGTTCGATTCCCGCCTTAGGCGACTCTCTGTGTGGAGTTTGCACTGTCGGCATGGGTTTCCTCTGGGTGGTCCGGTTTCCTCCCACAATCCAAAAATGTGCAGGTTAGGTGAATTGGCCTGGCTAAATTGCCCGTAGTGTTAGGTGAAGGGGTAAATGTAGGGGAATGGGTCTGGGTGGGTTGCGCTTCAGCGGGTCGGTGTGGACTTGTTGGGCCGAAGGGCCTGTTTCCACACTGTAAGTAATCTAATCTAATCTGAATCCCACTCTTGAAAGCATCTACTTTATGTCCACTCTATTCAGGCCTCTCAGTATTTTGTAACTTTCAATAAGATCCCCCCCTCAGGCTTCTAAACTCCATTAATTACAGACCCAGGCTTCTCAAATGCTCCTCATATGACAAGCCTTTCATCCCTGGAATTAATCTTGTAAACTTTCTCAGTTCACCCTCCAACACCAGCACACCCTTCCTTAGATATGGGACCCAAATCTGAAATAAAAACAGAAAACGCTGCAAGTACAAAGCATATTAGTGGAAGAAACAAGCATTTGTGGAAGAAACAAGCCTCAGATAACAGCTAATCATTGCTTCCACAGGCACTAACCAAGCAGCTGTGCATGACCAACTCTTTCTGGTTTATCTTTGTTTGATCATTTTATGGGCAGCTCTGGTATGCAAAGATGTAGAGAAGAAAGGAACTTAATTTCTAAGAAATGTGGTAATTATGTTGGGTCCCGTGTTTAATCTGGAGTGACTGGCAGTACCTGTTTGAAGGCATTTTTGATGATAACTTACAGATGCTAGCATTGCAGAGAATTATAATAGTTTTACTAAGATTTCATGAGGAAGGAACCTGATGTTGGTTAATAAAGGATCACATTTGAAAGGTGTCTTTTTAATTAAAATGCAGAAATTGCAGGAATAAATCAAGGATCATTCAAAAATCTGTAGAACAAAGCCTTGCAGTACTGAGAAATATCCTCGACGGGGCTGTATTATTTCTTGTTCTTTGCTGTCTACCTCAATTGATTAAGAATAGCTTGCCTGGAGAGTAGA
Organism: Chiloscyllium plagiosum; assembly: GCF_004010195.1. Taxonomy (NCBI): domain Eukaryota; kingdom Metazoa; phylum Chordata; class Chondrichthyes; order Orectolobiformes; family Hemiscylliidae; genus Chiloscyllium; species Chiloscyllium plagiosum. The sequence goes on along the minus strand of NC_057732.1, from coordinate 13,655,535 downwards.
TTTACACTCGAATGAAATACCTGTAAATGCTGGAAATAAGGCATAGGAGCAGTATTAGGCCATTTGGCACATCAAGTCTGTTCTGCCATTCAATCAATGTTAGCATGTTTCTCAATCGCATTCTCCTGTCTTCTCTTCATAACCCCTGAACCTCCTACCAATCAAGAATCTATCTATTTCTGTCTTAAATACACTCAATTACCTGCCTTCCACAGCCCTCTGCAGTAATGAGTTCCACAAATTTACAACCATCTGACTGAAGAAATTCCTCCTCATCTCAATTCTAATGGGTCATCCCTTCACTACCAGCTGGACAGCTAGAAGAATATTGATTTGGTGAATGGGACTATTGGTGCATGCAATAGGAGAACGAAACTTTGAATGGCTCTCCAGTCGATGTGACTTTCGTTCTCGGGTTCACTATCAATCTGTAAATGCTTCCGATAGGCCACTGTCAGGCAGTAAGAGCAGAGACTCTCCTGATCTGCCACAACTGTGAGGTAATGCAGCTTAGCAGACCTCCCATGTTTACAGATGCTACAAGGTGGTCCCTGCCATATGGTAAGTATCATCCTTGCTCCGAGTGCCCAACAGAAAAAGTAGATAAAAATTCTCATTGTGTATATTAACAGGAAGAACCTGCTGATCTGCATTCAGCGGATGAAGCCAGAGAGATAGGAGATGAAGAGACCAATCTTTAGATACGCAGCCGAATCCAATGTGACTGATCTTACTAACAGCTTCCTGATGTCTTTTGGATTTGAAGAAAACTCTTCGCTCTCTTTTGGCTCAAAAGGCAACAGAATTTGACACTGTAGCGGATGGTTTTCCAGATAATATAACAACAGACATGTTACTAGAACTAGAGGCATATATCTCTCATACAAACTAATGTAAGTGGTGATCACTTGACAGAATAATTTTACAGGAGAAAGTGAGGACTGCAGATGCTGGAGATCAGAGCTTAAAAATGTGTTGCTGGAAAAGCACACCAGGTCAAGCAGCATCAAAGGAGAAGGAGAATCGACGTTTCGGGCATAAGCCCTTCTTCAGGAATCCTTCTCCTTCTCCTTTGATGCTGCCTGACCTGCTGCGCTTTTCCAGCAAAGAATCATTTTACAGTGCACCCAGGGAACAAAATTAAAGAGACAGAATTAGAATTGGAGAAAACACTTGCCTCCTTAAAATTTAAAGTAATGACCTCAAACGTAGGGTGCTTAATTTATGCAATTCAATGATATCTGCTGTTTAGTTAAATCGCTAAAAAATGGAAAAGTACCTCCACTTATAGGTTTGTGTGAATGGTACTGGATCTGAGCAGCATGGTGCTCTGTCACAGGATGGTAACTTGGGTAACACGGTGCAGCTAGATGCTAGTGAATAATCTAGATAGCTTTGTGTGCCAGGTTACCAAATTCAATGATATTGCAGTGCTAAAGCACACAGTGGAGGCTGAGGTCAGGATGTTGTGGTGTGTGTGGTTGCCTGTAGTGTTGGGTAGGCAATTGGAAAGGCATTTACCTCAGGATGCCCTTGTGCATTTTGGCTGAGTGGAGAATTAGGTACATGTGACATTGCTTGCCTTTAGTTTCAGGATTGACCACAGCAAGAAAGGTAGTTTAAGAAAGGCACATTATTAAAAAGAAACTCTGCTTCTCTATCTGTGATGTTCAAAGTTTAACTGTCAGTCATTCAAATCAAGCTCCTGTTTACTAATTCCTTTTTGCCCTCCTTTGGATACTGCATTCCACCCAGTAGACAGGGTGTTACGACTATAGAGCTCTATGAACCTTATCCCTTCTATAAGTTCTACTTATTTACCAATGCTGAAACGCACTTATGCTGCGAAATTATAATGTAAATCCTATTCTGCTACATTTCAATTATACTTAATATAAACAGTGCAAGTCGCTGCATTGTTAAGGTGGCCATGACATGCAGTTATCTGTAACACCAGAGGCCACAGTTTGATGGTTGCTGGCATTCCAGCATTTTATTGAAATGGGTCAAACATTACCTCAATGTTGTGTTGGGAGAGCTGCACAATGATTTAAAAAAGAGACTCAATTTTCTTTTCGGACAATAAAATGGACTGGATACTTAACCTCTAAATAATAAGTCTAGGGAACGTGTCACGTTTAAAACATAGAGTTTGTAACTCTTCCTTCCTTTAGTTGGTTATGGTGATTGCACAGCCGTTATTTCCAGACAGTACTTGTTTCAGTAAGCCCTGTGATTGTGTTTACATATGTCATCATAAATTAGCCATGATGGCATGTTTCCAACTGGCAGCAAATCAAGGGCAGCACTACGTAACTGAATGCTTCCTTTAAATTTTTTTTCTTTTTGGTTGTTTTAATTCTTAGAGTAAAAGAATAATTCACTTCAACAACATGTTAGAGCATTTAATCTTGGGCATCTTACCTTAAATTAAGCTTCCTTCAATATTCTGTTAACAATCATGCCTTGTATGAAAACACCTCCACAGGAAGTGAAGTAATGCAAACAAAAAGGTTAGAAGCTGGAGTAGGCTATTTGGTCCCTTAATGTCGGCTCTGCCTATTGATGAACATCATGTCTAATCTGATTTGGCCCTCATTCCACTCTCCTCTATACCCACATTCCCTTTGACTCTCTTTGCCAATGAAGAACTTACTTACCTCAGCCATAAAGACACTCAATAGTGTACCTCTGCTCCTCTCTAGGGAACAGAATTTCACAGATCAAAGACCCGCAGAGAGAAAAAAAATTCTCTTCATCTTGATATAAAATGGGAGACCCCTTAATTTAAAACCGTAACCCATAATTTCTAGCCTCTCCCACAAAGGGAAACATCTTCTCAGCTTCCACCCTTCAGATTTCGCCTTAAGATCTTTAGGTTTCAATACAAACACCTCTTATTCTTTTCAACTCTTAAAATATCTGAGTAGATATCAAGTGTGAATAACATTGAAAAACCTTCAAAAATGTTTGGGCATGCTTTAAATTATGTTGTTATGGTGCTGTACCAAATCGAAGACTTGTTGATATTCTTCTTCGTGTGATGTACATCAAATAATATGGTTTTCTATGCCATACCAAATATCTAAACTAATGATAGATCCAGCACTCAAAGCAAGAAGGGGCATTTTAAAACAGAGAATGGGCTGTGACACTTTCCCCTTCCTGTATGGGTCCCCAGTGAAGACACAGGACTTATCAGTTCATCCTTTAGATTGCTTACATGTTCTTATTTTTCAATCTGCATGTTGGGTGCAACAAGGCATATTGAAGATATTTCCAGGATGCACTGAAACTCTGTTACCTCTCTTTGGATTTAAATTGCATGGGTCAGTGTGGATCAGTTCCAGGTCAGCACAGCCACCATTCAGCTTCCAGGAGTTTCCAAAATTGACCATCTCTGTTTCAACAAGTCCAGATGGTGTGAGGAAGTCATCACCCTGGTTTCCATTGAAATTTCCACACAGACCACAAGTTGTCCCTGTGTATATGGCACCCAGCTGAAGAAAGAAGATTTAAAGTTAATGAAGTGCCTGAGCAACGTAGAATCAAATATCCATCTACAAGTTTCAGGGAGTACCTTCAGGTAAACCTTTCCATATCCATCCCAGTCAAGCTGAAAATCTTCATCATAATTCACCCGAACCGATAAGAGAACAGTGTGCTTAATACGAAGGGGATCTGCAAGGAATGTATGCCAAACAGAATGAATGTAAATCATCAAGCAACAATGCAGTTTTAAACAAAATACTGCTGTGAAAAGCAATCAGCCTTCCTCCAATTCTTTAAGTGAGAACTATAACATCAGAAGTTACACACAGTCATTCAGCCACTCGTTCCTGAACTTGTGTTAACTGGGGTTAGCTTTTTTGGACTTGTTTGAGTGAGGAGGTTTATAGAAAATATTGAAACAATCACACATTGTAGAACCTGGAAGAATTTCATTACGCTAAAATGAAAATCAGGCCACATCTACAAAGAGTGTGTAAATTATTCCAACAGATTATATTCTCCTCCTTTTCCAGCAGAAAATTTATCTCAGTGAAAACTGAAAGAGCAAATATAAGTAATCATGTGTAATTCATATATGATAGTAACAACTTCAAAAAGGCCGTTGCAACAGAGTGACTTGAGGATGTTCATAGATAAGTTTCTGAAAACGGACAGAGAAGTGGTGACAGCTATTATAATCATATTGAGTGCAACATGCTGTTTTGGGACAAATTTTTTTATACAAATTCTGTAATATTTGAATCAAGCCTTGTAATTTTTTCAAACATGTTTATTAATAACGTAATTTGTCTTTGAGACAAAGAGCTAGATGCTACTCCAAACTGGCACATTAAAAGTTCCAGGATGACATGCTGAGGAAGGCATCGAAGCTGGGAACAGACCAGAGACATAATAAGGGCAGGTTCTGTTCTAAGGCCTTTCAGCTACACTTCATTGAGCAGCAATGTATACCTAACAAATGCAGATTGTAAATTGAGAGTACCGAAAATATATTGAAGCACCTCAGAGTGGAATATCTGTCTAAATTTTTCTTCTATATACCATTTAGACCATGTCATTTCCAATTTGAAAGACTTTCCTCTCAGGCTGTTTACCTGATGCAGAATGAATTTTGCAAACATTAAGACTACTACAATTATATCAAGGAGAGCAACCTGTATGGGGACAAGTTGGATTTTCTTGCAACTATTGTAATGTTCAAGTTGAAATGTTTTGTAGCGTACTTTCTACAAATCTTATGTTAATAAGTAAAGTTTTGGGGAAAGTTGTGTAATGTTTGGCTTTGTGAACAGAGGCAGAACCTATTCAGTACACAAGCTAGGAAGCTATGGTAAACTTTATAAAGTGCTGGTCAAACTCCAGCTGGAGTACTTTGGCCAATTTTGGGTCTCCAGGCCTTAGTAAGAATGGATAGCAGAAATAGTAGAGTGATACACTGCATGAAATAGATAGAAATTTCTGATGAAGGGCTTATGCCGGAAACGTCGATTCACCTGCTCCTCAGATGCTGCCTGACCTGCTGTGCTTTTCCAGCAACACACTCTTGACTCATATTCCTAATAGCCAAAAAGGCTGAGGGGAGGTTTAACAGAGGTGTTCAAAATCATGAATGATTTCAATAGTGTAAATGATGAGAAATTCTTTCCAACTGGCACAACAGAGAAAACAGATTTAAGGAAATTGGGAAAAAGCAAACGAAACATGAGGGGGAAGAAAATATAAATGTGTCAGTACAAAATGGCTATACTAACCAAAAGAGGGGTGCCCACAAATTCTATAATAATTTTCTAAAGGGAGTTGAATAAGTAATTGAAACAATAAATTTTCAGGGCTAAATGGAAAGAATAGCTTGGTGACTAATTGTATAGACCTTTCCTCGAGTCAGCACAAGTTAGCATGAGCTGAATGTTTTTTCTCTGTTTAGAATCATTTTGTGACTTTAAATACATATAGTTTGCATATGCATGGTTTTGTCAATGTTTTAAATACACAGCGAACATATGAAAATGTATCATTCTGTACTAATTGTATGCAACAGTTAAGTGAACAAGTCTGCTTGTCCATGCATATTATGCTATTTGCTGTCTTCACAGGGCAAAGAAAATCGGACACTAAGCAAATTAAAAGAATTTGAGAACTAGCTCTGATATTGAAGTTGGCATGAGTGCACATGCTTAGTGATTTGTTGGTAAAATACAGGATAAAGCATTGAGCATGTTTGGGGAATGGGTGACAATGACAGGTTGAAGAGGAGACCTCATTTAGACCTCACTTATTAGATACAGATCAGAGCCCCACTTGCCAAGTTGTGTTTACTTTAAAATGAGGTTAATATAGAGACATCATATTAGGTAATGAATTTCTTTACTACAGATAATACAGGAGGATGACCTGGGAAGCCTAGAAGAGTCTAGTATCCAACTGTGTTCATGAGATGATTGGGAAATACTAGTTTACACACCAGTCAGTCAAGCAGCATGTGACAAGTGCAAAAGGTAGCCTGGGTACAGGCTTGTATAACCTACAAGCATAAAACACTTTCTTTGATGGCCCCATGTCTTTTATGGAAGGTTTACTATCAGCCGGAAATATTTCAAACTGCCCACTGCCCAACACCCATCCCAATCAGTGAACATGGTACCTTATAAAGAGCACAACAGAAGCAGGAGGGTGGCACACGGTTTGGAACACACCTATCTAGTTGCTAATCAGCGCCATCTTAGAAATCACTGAGGTCATAATGGCTGCGGCAACAGACTTCTGGGTCAATCCAAAGCCCAGAATATGAGTCAATCAGCAGCCAGCACCATTACAGTTGATTAGTCAAATATAGCTTGGCATTCATTTGTCACAATGACTTGCCAGTTTCTATTAGTTGTTACATTCATCAGCAATCTCACACATCAATCTCCAAAAGAAACTGTGCAAGAGAAATATTTACAAGCACCTCAAGACAGTATCAGGAATACTTGCTCATGCAAATTTTCTGACTCAGCAATCACACAACGAGGCTGATTCTAACACTGCCCAATTAGCAAGAACAAATTCAAAGTGACCCTTCCAATTTCCAATCCCTCAGCCCATTGCTTTTCTGCAAGTTACAAGCTGTACTAGCTTTTCTGAGCAGGTAAGTGAGAATCCAGTCAATATATAAATCAGACTTCAATGGCAACAGTGAAACCTACTGCCATTTTAACTTCCGTGCCTCCACAGAGAAACTGGTGCCACATGCTGCCAGCAAAAAGGACTACTCAATAAGTTGTTTTTAGTTCTACAATGTGTTTGGAAAGAGTAGGAGTGTTCTGTTGAATCTAAAAATGAGATTGACTGCTGTTATCCCATCACCAAGTCACCCTTTATTTACATGTGGGAAGTCCTTGTCACTGATCCAGCTCCCTCAGAGCCAGAGTGAACAAGATGTCTGACACACCTATTTATATCTGCCAGCCAGGGCTCCCTGATTGGACTACGTTAACAACCCCAATCAGGGAACTCATATTCTATGATGCCCAGCTGGCTAATCTTGTTGCAAACAGTGCATCCCTCCCCCTCCAGGCAGCTTCTTTTTTTGTAACTCCTCCAGGGGGCGCTTTAGCATCGGGTCAGGTTCCTCCAGCTCTGCCTATGATAAGGGTGGCGTGCCTTCTGTGCTTGGAGCATCTCAGAAGAAATTCATTCTCCTGTTCAGGAGGTAAAGCTGTTAAGGCAGCGGCATCTGCTGTGCCCATCTCAGATTCTGCGGTATTTTTAACGCTTGAAGGAGAGGGAGAACTGTCGGAAAGGCTGTCAAGGAGCTGGGCACGTTTTGGCCCCACATTGTGTGCAAGTTGGAGTTTCATGTGCTCTGTGTGCTTGTTCAGGACCATCACACTGACCCCAAAGTTTATACGTCACTGGGCCTGACCTCATCTCGACTATACCTCTTACCCATACAAGACCTTTCCCATGATTTCTATATTAAACTTTGTTTTCTGAAGTAAAATGTCTCTCTTGTTTAGCGAAGTTTTTGCGTCTGGCCTTGGTGTTCCTGATACTGTTTCACCCTCTTCCCCAAGTCCAGGAAGATCAGATTTAACCTGGTGTGGATTCTTCTCCCAATCAGCAAAACACTTTTTGAGCTTTCCCTGTAGTTGCATAAGGTTTGATCCTATAGTCAAATAGGAACTGGGAGTTGGTATCTAGTGAAGCCATAGGCCATTTCTTTAAGCCTACCTGCAAAGTTTGGCAGGGTCTTTCTGCCAGACCATTGGATGATGGGTGGTATGAAGCTGTCCTTATATGATGAATACCACATGACTTTAGGAAGTGTGTAAACATCCCATTGGTAACCGATGGTCCATTGTCTGTGAGCAACACTTCCAGTAGTCTATGTATTACAAAAGATATTTGCAGCTTTTCCAATGTCAGCTCTATGTTTGACAAATGAGCTGTATGCAGATCCAGTCATTATGAAACATGGAATCCCATATTATTGGAAACTGAGTTTGCCAAAATTCAAACAACCAATGAAAGCAATCCAGGCAAAGAGTAATAAATCAAAAAGACTACTCTTTATTCATTCACGGGATGTCAGCATCCCTAATTGTCAGGGGACAGTTGAGGGTCTGAGTTATGTGTAGGCCAGATGAGGTGAGGATAGCAGTTTCATTCTCTAAAGGACATAGTGAACCAGATGGGCTTTTCCTGACAGTTTCATAGTCATCATTAGTGTCTTAATTCTAGATTTTAATTGAATTCAAATTCCACCATCTACCAAGATGGGATTCAAACCCAAGTCCCTAGAATATTACCTGGGTCTCTGAATTAATAGTCTAGATAATACCACTAGGCCATCGCCTTCCTGGGCAATTTGTGGCTCTATCTACTTTTCTTTCAACCAATTAATGAAACTGTACAGTAACTGAAAATGTTCCTTCCTTCAGAGCCTGTAACAACTTCATGTATAGTTAGTATTGGTAATAGTGAAGTGTGCACCTTGATACAGCGGTGGCTGCACGTCCATGCCGTTCACTGAAACTCTGCCGCCATGTTTAAGTTTAATCGTCATGTTGCCCAGCTCTTGGAACTTCAGCATAACTGATCTTATACAAACAGCATCTGGGTCATCTGCACACTAGGGAAGAGAGTTTAAAGCACTGAACATTGCTGCCAACCATAGACATTGTTTCACATTCAATAGAATACAATTGTTCATCTCCTATACCTGCACTTTCTCAATGAAGACTGCAAATGTGTTTTCTTCACAGTCCTTTGCTAGTAAGTACTGGCACATTCCAATGAAGGTGAAATACTTATCGTCAAAACTCTTAAAGTGTGACTGTCCAATGACAAAACATTCTCCTGAATGAAAAAAACACATAAAGATGTTATCCAATTTTGGGTTAGTACCAAGTTGCTGTGTTTCATTGGAAATCAAGCATGTTTTACTTCATTTACCTCAACAGCACTGACATGAAAATGGTGCAGTTCCTTCTTTATAACTTTCAGTTACTATAGCTGGCAGATTTTGATAGACCAAGGTTGGTTACTTGACAATGGCTTCTTGCTTTCTCTCTTCTCAGTATTTTTATCTATCACTCAGTATCTCTCGTATGTTAGTATCCTCGCCGTGGGGCAGAAACTGTGATTTCACATTAAGTCTGTGATTTTGGACTACAAGACAGATATTCCAATGCAACGTTGCATTGCCAGAAATGTTGTTCTTTTGGATGAGATATTAAACCAATGCTCTATTTGCGTAAAAGATCCCAGAATAATATGTGAATATGAGTAGAGTGTGTGAATGAGAGAGTGGAAATAAAGAAAGGTTTGCATTTATAGCGTGTTATCACAATCTCAGGAAAAGTCAAAACCCTTTAGAATCATTGAGGTGTTTTTGAAGTGAAGTCACTATTTTAATGCACCAAGTCCCACAAATTTGCTGCAGTGATGTTGACTGAGGTGATCTGGGGCGCAATTAAGACACGCAAGTTATATCTTGGTGAAGCCTTGCATGAAGCTTTATCTCTTCAGCTTATGATTACTTTATTATGTATGTAAATTCACAAGGATAGGCATATTTATGCAAAATGTATATTTGTTGCCAATCTATTTCTGTGTCACCATTGTTAATAAATCAGCTGGAGGGATTTAGAACATTGCTAACCATGGAATTGGCTTTGTAGTGCAGTGGTAGTATCCCTACCTCTAAACCAGGAGGCCTGGGTTCAAATCCCACCTGTTCCAGAGGTGTGTAATAATGTCCCTGAACAGGTTGATTAGAAAACAGTTTTTATTTCAGATCAGGACAGAATTCAACACATTCATTGCTGTTTATCTACAACTGGACATGTCTGCAGATGATTAAGGTGCAGGATAGGTAAAGTGCAGAGGTAAGAATTGGGAGAGTCATCCCAGCAGATTAACCTACTTTGTTCGAACGTCAAGTTATTATTTACATACTGTATTACTGGGTATCTTCAATTGTGAACTCTTGTAAACAGATCTGATTGTTATTGTTACAATTTACACCTTATAGAGTACAGACCTGGACAGGCTTCATTGGTACAGTCCCATTTTCCGTGCCTGCAAAAACTGTAAAATAAAAATATGAACATAGAAAAATACAGATTTGTTGAAAGAAACAAAAAGAGAAGATAGTTTTATTAAATTTGGATTCCCATATTAGTTGAATCAAAAGATCTGGTTCCAGTATTGTGCAGCAGGAGATCAAAGGAAAATAATTGGGCAGTGCAATACAGCCTCCAGATAGGCTTCATGTCATAGAGTCATAGAGATGTACAGCACGGAAACAGAGCTTTCGGTCCAACTCATCCATGCCGACCAGATATCCCAACTCAATTTAGTCCCACCTGGTCCATATCCCTCTAAACCCTTCCCATTCATATACCCATCCAGATGCCTTTTAAATGTTGCAAGTGTACCAGCCTCCACCACATCCTCTGGCATCCCATTCCATACATGTACCACATTCTGTGTGAAAATGTTGCCCCTTAGGTCTCATTTATATTTTTCCCCTCTCACCCTAAACCTATGCCCTCTAGTTCTGGAATCCCCGACCCCAGGGAAAAGACTTTGTCTATTTATCCTATCCATGCCCCTCATGATTTTATAAACCTCTATAAGGTCACACCTCAGCCTCTGACGCTCCGGGAAAACAGCCTTAGCCTATTCAACTCTCCCTATAGGTCAAATTCTCCAACCCTGGCAACATCCTTGTAAATCTTTTTCTGAACCCTTTCAAGTTTCGCAACATCCTTCCAGTAAGAAGGAGAGCAGAATTGCACGCACTATTCCAACAGTGGCCTAACCACAGCCTCAACATGACCTTCCAACTCCTGTACTCAATATTCTGACCAATAAAGGAAAGCATACCAAACGCCTTCTTCACTATCCTATCTACCTGTGACTCCACTTTCAAGGAGTTACAAGCCTGCACTCCAAGGTCTCTTTGTTCAGCAACCCTTGCCATTAAGTGTATAAGTCCTGCTAAGGTTTCCTTTCCCAAAATGCAGCACCTCACTTTTATCTCATTTAAACTCCATCTGCCACTCCTCAGCCCATTGGCCCATCCGATCAAGATCCCATTGTAATCTGAGGTAATCTTTTTCACTGTCCACTACACCTCCAATTTTGGTGTCATCTGCAAACTTACTAACTGTACCTCTTATGCTCACATCCAAATCATTTATGTAAATGACAAAAAGTAGAGGATCCAGCACCGATCCTTGTGGCACTCCACTGGTCACAGGCCTCCAGTCTGAAAAACAACCGTCCAATACCACCCTCTGTCTTCTACCTTGGACCCAGTTCTGTATCCAAATGGCTAGATCTCCCTGTATTCCATGAGATCTAACCTTGCTAATCAGTCTCCCACGGGGAAACTTGTCGAACACATTACTGAAGTCTATATAGATCACATCCACCGCTCTGCTCTCATCAATCCTCTTTGTTACTTCTTCAAACAACTCAATCGAGTTTGTAAGACATGATTTCCCATGCACAAAGCCACATTGACTATCTCTAATCAGTCCTTGCCTTTCCAAACACATGTATATCCTGTTCCTTAGGATTCCCTCCAATAACTTGCCCACTAACGACATCAGGCTCACTGTTGAATAGTTCCCAGGCATGTCCTTACCGCCCTTCTTAAACAGTGGCAGCACGTTAGCCAACCTCCAGTCTTCCGGCACCTCACCTGTGACTATCGATGATACAAATATTTCAGTAAGAGGCCCAGCAATCAGTTGCCTAGCTTCCCACAGAGTTCTAGGGTACACCTGATCAGGTCCTGGGGATTTATCCACCTTTATGCGTTTCAAGACATCCAGCACTTCCTCCTCTAATATGGACATTTTTCAAGATGTCACCATCTATTTCCCTACATTCTATATCTTCCATGTCTTTTTCCACAGTAAATACTGATGCAAAATACTTGTTTAGTATCTCCCCCATCTCCTGTGCCTCTAATCAAAGAAAAACTACTGAATAATTTCCTTGCATCCCAATCTTGTAAGCCAAGGCAAAGTCTGGTCCTAACAGCTTTTGAATTTATAAACCTGCCAAAAAATGTGGATTTCCATCCTTCCTTTATTGCTATGTTCACAATCAGCAAAAATGCTAGCATTGCCAAACACTTGGAATTAGGAACATTGCAATGTAGTAGATTTGAGCTGATCATAGAATCCCTATAGTGTAGACACAGGCCATTCAGCCCATATTGACCCTTCAAAGAACATCCCACCCTGAACCCTGCATTTCCATGGCTAATCAAGCTAGCCTGTGTACTACAGCCAATTTAGCATGGCCAATCCATCTAACCTGCACATCTTCAGACTGTGAGAGGAAACCAGAGCACCAAGAGGAAACCCAGGGAGATTGTGCAAACTCCACACAGTCGCCTGAGGGTAGAATCGAACCAGGGTCCCTGGTATTGTGAGGCAGCAATGCTAGCCACCAGCTCACCCTTCACTAACTATCAAATAATTACTGCAGTTCTTCATTCTCACAGTTATGGTAAAATATCCTCAATGTCAAATTTAATAACTTTTATTCTCAACTTATTCACTTTTTAACCTTTTTTAAGAGTGCATTTTAAATATAATTTTCCAAATCTTTTGCATGGATGCAATCTCTAATCTGTACCTGGCTCCAAAAGGGCTTAAGATGGCTGTGCTAGCAAAGATAAAAATCTAATGAACAGAAGAGAGATTGAGCAAGTTTTTCTAAGCTATACCCAGTGACGTTCCAAACAGTTAGCTCGATGTATCCCACAGTGAGCTTTCCATCGCTGATCATTGAAGTTTAGTTTCAATACTAACCATGTGCGGCAGTCCTGGGAGATACTTGAATCAGGAGGGTACTGTTTACCCATATGCATGCAAGAACACTCTGAAGAAGAAACGCAAGTATCTCCATCTAACAGTCTCCCATCTGAAATCCAAACAAATATTGCATCATAATGTTTGGGGTCACGATGTAATACTGTGCTCTTGATAAACTTTTAAGAGAGTGTGGCAAAAATGCAACAATCACCTGCACAAGTGCAGCCATCCATGCATTGCTCATGACATAACTGATTGATATTTAAACTCCTGCATGTTTGTTCACAAGCTGGCACACAGGCTCGATACTCCATTCCAGTCGGACAACTCAGCGCTTGTCAAAACAAAATGTGTATTTACATCATTAGAAAAGAGGCATTTTAAAAAGCTGGAAAGTCATCACTCCTAACCATTACTTACCAAACGACTTTAAGGAAATGGTGTTTTGGTATGTTATCAGAAATCAAATAAAATATGGCATTAATCCCAATAATTAATATATGAGATTTTTAGAATTAATGCTAAAGATCTAATTTTTATTTTGATAATATTTTCTAGTAAAATCTACAGTTTGGAACTAAAGCTAACCTTTAATAACCTTTTTTTTTGTTTTGCTGGTTATACATATTCATTACCGTCAAAATACAGAAACTCTCAAAAACCAACAATCTCTGCTGTAATTGCTTTAATTTAGCTGTATCAGAATGATTTTAGTTTTCAAATCTATTTCATTTCTTGCTTTTGTTTTTGTCACTGTTATTAATAAACACAATGAGTGTGAGTTTGTTGACCTTTCGAAGTTATATTATTGTATGTAAACAAGTCAAAGGAAACAGGAATGTCAAAGTAAAATCGAAAGCATGTAAGATCTCAGAAAGAATTAGTTAATAATTGCAGTACAGTTGTATGTTAAAATCCTAAGAAGTTTACAAGAGAAAATCAACTTTTTGCAACTTACTGCAATCACTTGCTGTAAACCAGTTATTGAGAAGTAAACCTTTCAGCGTACAGGACCTTGCATATTCCAAAAATGCATGACAGTGACAATTGTTTTCTGGGCAGTGGCATATATCATCCTCACAAAGTGCAATGAATGGTTCTGGATCCAAATGGACATGACAGCTTTGGAATACTTTGCTTGTTTTGAGCATTTTGCATTTCTCCATCATGTTCTATATTCAAATAAACATTCAAGGTATTAGAAAGGTAACTTTCTCATGTTTTCCCACACAGATACACAAAAATACACACATACACACACCAAACTTCCTTTTCATTTCAAGCTTTTATGCTTATCAGTGATTGATCAGTTTAGAATGCAGATATCATAGCATTGTGATGAAACACTTCAGTAAGATAGAAACTTTATCACCACCAGGTTCTGTAACAATATTTAACTATCATTCAAAAATAATGTGGACCTTGAAAATATTGGGGACCAAAGTTTAGAAGCAATAATGAACTTGAAACAAAGATTGCTCCTTCAATATTTCTACTTTTATGTGTTTATATAGATCAGTATTTCTAAATGACAGACCAACAAGTTTATTGAAAGTGATTCCATAGATCATAAATGTCACTTTGAGGTAAGTAAGAACTGATTTCCACCGTATCAACTGGTATATTTAATTAGGGATAAAAAGTTAACTTGGTAAATTTTGCTCAACATATTAAATTGCACACTTCTTGTTTATGTTTCAAGACAATACAATCCTTGACTGGCAATTAATAAACAAGCCTGATTCTTGTTATTGTATCATTTTCCAGTTGCATGGAACAAAATAAGCACAGGAAAATGCAATGGAATGGGTATAATCAGATCACCCTTTTAAAGAGCTGGCACAGGCACAATGGACCAAAGGTTTTGTGCTTGAAGGTTCTATATCTTTTTTGAAAGGCTGAACTTACATTTTGTATTGCCTCAGAAGACATATTGCAGGTCTTGCTTGGAGGTGATACTCTGTTGCACAGCTCCCCAACATCATGCATTGCCCAAGAGTTGGCAAAATCATAACTGTTCTCTATCTGAAAACCTGCAAACGTATCAGAATAAGAAGTTTAACTTCCCACGGCTAGGTGCTTCAGTCTCGGGCTGTTAACAAAGACCAATAAAATCTCCATTTAAAAATAACGCTAAATTTAATAATTTGATTTATATTTTTATAAACAACATTTACGACATGTTCAATGTTTCATGACTCCAAAAAGGCAACTCAAATAAATGCATTGGAGAGTGCAATTTAGTTTGGGTGACCCACACATATAAAGTTCAGCGGAAAGAGGATGATCAGAATTTTTTCAGTGATTCATTTCCATCCTTTTGAATTTCTTCTTTTGTTGTTGCAGTTTTTAATTATACATTCAATCTGAAACTGCCAACTTGCACAAACTAATTTAATCTTAATTTACTTTGTCTCACCTTTAGTTTATCTTGCCTCAAGGACAGAAGATTGTGTTATGGACCAGACCAGACCCCTCAAACTATATTAAGAATGCAGGCTCAACCCTAACTTTTTCTCATTTTTAAAGGTAAATGTGAGGTGCTGTGTTCCAGGTGCAATTTGATCGGTCAAACTACTCAATATTAAATAAAACACAATTTATTCAAACACTGTAGTTAAAATATAACAAAATAAAGAGGAACTTGGAATAACTTAACTCTATTGGAAAACTAAACAGAATAATTGATTATTTTACAACTAAACAGCAACTTTTCCAACATCGTATAAATGCACCCTTGGTAAAAGGCAAATTCAGAAAATAGGATTGTTGCACATGCACCTCCAGCAGCTCAGGAAGAAAAAATGCAGTGAAAACTAAAAGAGTGAGAGTACAGCAGCCGGGAGAAAATCGCTGCTGAGGCGTGGGCAGCATCCGCTGGATGCTAAAACTAATATCCCTGGTTATGTGGGTGGAAGCTTGACCACACCCATTCAGGCCACTTCTATTGTTCCCACTTTAAGGAAAGCATCCAAGGCTTCACAAGTTATTTATCATCTCATCAACTGCTTGTTACCTGTCCCCCAATATCTCTCTCTCCAAAAGGAACCAGGATAAAACACACCTCTTAAAGCTACAGTGTTGTCTCAATAGAGTTCAATTAAAACTTGGAAATAGAATATGGTGGAGTTTTGAAGTAATGGCATCCCGTTAGTGTCACCATTATCCAAATGTGGCACAGACCAATTTGACATTTTTTGTGGATACAAGTGATCTCACTATAAATTCAAAGAAGTGGAAGGAACCCTTTTATGTTTGGCTAGCATTTTCCTTCAATCTACATCACCAAATAAAAACTGACTGATCATTTTCTCAGTGATTATTCATGGAATTTTGAGTTTAATTATTTGAATAATAAATTCAAAGTGCTCTCAGGTATAATAAGGCGTTAGTTAACTAAAATTTTGTTCCTTTCACAGTATCATTAAGGCTGGATCCAAGTGCCCTAGCATACATTATTAAAGTTAATTGGCCTAATCCTAACACAATCATTTCAACTGAGGTGAAACTGATTTTGAGATACTTTGCATTTAAACTTAACCTGCCTGTCATCAAATCTCAGTCTTGTTGTAGGAATCTGGGTTTATTGCAGGTCAAAATTACAATTTTAGTTGACTTGATAATTATCTTGATAATTAGTTTAATGTATGTTTGTTATAGAAAGAAAAAAAAAGAAAACATGTGAAATAACTCCACAGAGACTGGTGTCCCACATCAAGTTACCTTTAGTTTAGTTACCTTTAGTTACCTTCCTGAAGAAGGGCCTGTGCCCGAAACGTCGAATCTCCTGTTCCCTGGATGCTGCCTGACCTGCTGTGCTGTTCCAGCCATAAAGTTTCAACTTTGATCTCCAGCATCTGCAGACCTCACTTTCTCCTACCTTTAGTTTACACTTGCACGGTACCTAATACTGGTCCAGCTCCCACAGATCCAGCTCTCAGAGTGATCAGAACCTCTGACATTCCTGTCCTTATCTGTCAGCCAGGGTTCCCTAATTCAACCAGGTTACCAGCCCCAATCAGGGAACTCATATTCTATGAGGTCCACCTGGCTGGCCTCATTACAATCACTACAACATGCATTTTAACATAGATTTTTTATAACATTTATATGAAAAATTAAAGAAACAAATTAAAAAGTGCTGATAAATATGTTGTTTTACTACAGTAATACCACCAGAAGTGGTCAGCATGCTTAAAGATGAACAACAATATAATAACAATGTAGAAGGAGTAGAAAGAAAGCAGGAAGTAGATGAGCATTATTAATGTTTATTCCCCTACAGGTTTTAAATTGTTGATAACTTGTCCTTTAATTAGGGAGAGTGTAGAACCATGGTGTCTATTGACTAGAGTTTTGTTTTATCCACATCACTTATTTCAAATTAATTTTCGAGACTTGGTGAACTTAAATTCAGTTGTTATTCAGATCATTGGTTTTCAAAGGCGGTGCCCGTGGGCTTTTTCAGGGGTCTCCTCTGGCTCTTCAACATTTATCAGACTCATCTTTACATTTTTTATGCTTGACCGACGAACATCATATCCATGAATGCCCATCTTCGCCGGGTGCCTCCAGAAAAATCAAAGTATTTATTATGAAAACAATGCCTTACCGTGTAACTGACGTCTTTTGGAAAATCAATTATGACCTCCCCAAGAGGATTCCAATATTTGCACTTGGGTTGGACTTTCAGAAGCGTGTGATTGCTTTCAGAGAACCCGATGACGGTGTCAATATTTTCAAGGGATCCCAGGCAGCAATTATCTGCAATTATCCAATTATTCTTAAGAATGTACCAATTATTACCAAGGCACCTCGGAAGTATTCATGAGTGTCTCACTATTCTCAGTGGATACTTCAAAGCCTGTCTGTTTATACAGTGAATTTCAGGGAGCATGCCAATACTTGCAAAGATTCCCGTGTTGACACCATCCACTGGCGGAGGGTCCCAGGACAATGCCAGTATTTACAGAAGAGTCCCAGAAACATCAATTAGTGCAGGGCCATTCCTGGGAATCTAATCAGTATTTGCAAAGATGTCCAGGAGCATGCCAGGTTTCGTAAAGGATAAGCGAAAAGGCTTATCCTTTACGAAACACTTCTAAGGGTTACTGAGAACCGTGCCAATATTTGTGAGGCATATTGGGGAAAACAACAGTTCAAAAAGTTCCCTAGAAACATGTAAATACTAGCGTGGACTTTCACTCTCAACTCTTTGAAAATCAGATGACTGGCCATCAATGATTAGTATATTACCTTCTTGAGTTATGTAATCATCTTGCGGGAAATTATTGTAATTGCCACATAGTCCACATGTCCGATTCGCATATTTTTTCGATAGCATAATGAGCACATTTCGACTTGTGTCGATCCTAACTGTGAACCCATATTCATCACTGGATATGATATAGAAACCTGCTTCTGTTCCTATAAACAGTCCATGGGATGCAAAAGGCAGCAAGACCCTAGTAAAACAGAACAAACACATTTAAAGGTATTACGTTGCATGAATGGTGTAGTTATACTTGAAACGGTCTCTGGAGTGCACTTCTACCCTTGTAATGCTATGCATTCAACATGTACTGAAGGGGAGGAATTTTAACCTAACCCACCCCCATTTGAAAATAAATTAGAATGGATGCAATGCAAAATTACAGTCAAGACACAAAAGACTCGCATTTACACAACATCTTTCATGGCTGCCAGATATCTCAAAGCACTTTACAGCCAATGAAGTTCTTTTTTAAAAGCGTAGCCATTGCTGTTGATATCAAAACATTGCCATCAGCTTGTGTTCCATAAATGTTCCCAAACTGCAGTGTGGTAATAGCCAGATAATCTGCTTATCTGATATTAATTTAGATGTAATTATGGGCCGGACACAACAGATAACTGTTTGAAATAGTGCAATGGGATCTGTTACATCTACAGAAAAAGGCAGAGGGTCATGTCAGTTTAATGTTTCATCCGAAAGATGACACCTCTGACAGTTCATCCTCTGCGTTGCAGATGGGTGTCAACCTTAATGTTTGTGCTTGTGCCCTGGAGTGGAATGTAAACCCAAAATCTTTGACTCAGGACTGAGAGTGCAACCAGCTAAGCCACAACGGACAGTGAGAGTCGTCTCCAATATGAAATGTTAATTGTTTCTTGCTGCAGATGCTGCCAGACCTGCTGACTACCCCCAGTGTTTTCTATTTTTATTGAACTGGGCACAGGCTTATATTGCTTGGCTCTGACTGGTTGGAATCTACATTTTTTGGACAGGTCAATGCACCTACAGGAACAGACTGAGCTTTATCTTTTAAAAGTCAGAACTATAGTTGTCTGCCTTCAGAGAGGAAAGACTCCCAGTTCTTTTAGCTCAAATAGTGTTTTCTTTAATCAAGGGGTCCAAGATCATGTTGCAAATGAGATTCAAGAGTCCATTGGCTTCATTGAGCCATACAAATTGAAATTTTGGATTAATTCTGTATATATTTTTAAACTGAGTGTTTTGAGACTGTGCCCTTCAGAGAATTACGTTACAATTTCTTTCAGGCCTGTGGGAGATTAGAAATGTTGTTTTGCAGGTAGGGGGAAGGGAAGGGGAACATTATACAAACGGTCATGGAATTCTTGTAGCATGTAGCATACTTAAGGCTAAGACTTTAATGAATATAGAGGGTCTTTTAAAGAAAATAGTTTTAAGCTAGTAAATAACTTTCATTTCACAGAAAAGCTTATAGTATGATAAGAGAAACTGGAATAAAGAACAAGCTGTAACAAACAAGGAACAAAGAATGCAGACAAGGACAGCAGGATGGCCAGATAAGAAAATAACTAACAAGTGAGGCAATTGGCTTATGATAGGATGGGAAAAGGGAGGTGTGATTCCGTAACTTGTAAACTGAATAAGAATGCTTTAATGTGTTATTTTCGTGTGCATTTCTGTTTGATTACAGAAGCGTCCAGTTCTTGCGAGACTGTAATAAATAGTTCATTTCCAAGGCTTTGTCTCATGCTGATTGATTTGTGAGTGAGTTCTGTTTCTCACAATTGGGGGCTTATCCGGGATCCAAAACTCCGGCCGCTCGACACTCTTGGGACGACGGGGGAGGTGCACCTCACCGATTTTGGTGATCTCCGACTACCTTGCTTGTCATTCGCGGTTTGGGCGTATACGATCTGAACTGGGAGACCCTGGAAACAAGGCGGGCAGACGCGGCGGGTTCGGTCGGGCGACTCTTGTGCACAAGACCCGGGTAGGGAAAGGTCTTAAAGGATATATCCAGGCGACCGGGGGGGCAGCGGTATTTGCTGCAGGAATTGCCGCAGGACGGGGTGCCCCGAAATGACCAGGTAACTCTGTGCACAGACCAAGGTAAGAAAAGAGACCTTTAAGCATTGCCTTGGTGGTAGGGTGTACAAAAGTACGGGGAATTGGCGATATATAAAATTAAGCATATGTCCATGGAAAACAGCCCGTGTCAGAAGGGCTAGTAGCTGAAGAGCTACTGAGGGTGCACTAACTTATTGCCAGGCGTCCAGAAAAATATTCAAAAGCTAGAGGAGTCATTACGGGAAGCTCAAAGTGTCTGTGAGACACAATGTCTTTATGTGTGAGAGAGAGAGAGAGAGAGAAAGAGCTGTACAGCAAGTAGAAAGTTTAACCCTTTGTGATTCGGTTTGAATGCACATTTGTTTGTTGGTGATTGAATGTTTGTGCTTTGTTCCCTGGAGCTTGAGATCTGGGACTGTTTTGAATCTGATTTCTACTATGGAAATTTTAACATGATTTCTTTTAAGGTTAAGGATTTTACAGATTATGAAATAAAATGTTAACTCCTGCTCTTTTTACAGGTCCTGACTGCCTTACTATCAGTTTCTAACTAATCTCTTTTATCCTTACATAAAAGTGATTTATAGAGAACAGTTGAAGTCTTAAAAAAAAAGCATATAATTGGTCAGATTAATTGGACGAGTAAGGTGTCTAGTCAGGACCCTGAAGGGGGTGTGGAAGAAGGTGACACCGGACCTCATTAAGATTAATTAAATTAGCAATAATGGGAGGCACGGGGAGTTGCCTGTGTAATGATTGATCTGCAAATAATATTAAAGGGGAATATATCCCGCCCGACAGTCCTTTGGGGAAAATGTTGGGTAATTGGGAACACAACACCCGGACGCGGGAGAAAGATAAGGCTACAATGATAAACTATTGTTGTTTTGTCTGGATTAGAGAAAGTATTTTTTTGCCCAAATATGGGTCCAATGAGGATTGGCTGTGTCAAGATCTTAATATATATGTCAATCGAAAAGAACCATACAGTCAAAAAGAGTCCAATTATGCGGCTTGTTGGATAGGGAGCGCGGGAGTAAAATTATGTCCCATGAATATGGAGGAATCAGGGAAAAAACTGAAAAAAAATGAAAAAGGGAAGCCTCAATGGGATCCCTTAACGTGTTTTCTTTTTACAGGTCCTGACTGCCTTACTATCAGTTTCTAACTAATCTCTTTTATCCTTACATAAAAGTGATTTATAGAGAACAGTTGAAGTCTTAAAAAAAAAGCATATAATTGGTCAGATTAATTGGACGAGTAAGGTGTCTAGTCAGGACCCTGAAGGGGGTGTGGAAGAAGGTGACACCGGACCTCGTTAAGATTAATTAAATTAGCAATAATGGGAGGCACGGGGAGTTGCCTGTGTAACGATTGATCTGCAAATAATGTTAAAGGGGAATATATCCCGCCCGACAGTCCTTTGGGGAAAATGTTGGGTAATTGGGAATACAACACCCGGACGCGGGAGAAAGATAAGGCTACAATGATAAACTATTGTTGTTTTGTCTGGATTAGATTAAGGCGCCTGGTATTTTTTGGCCCAAATATGGATCCAATGAGGATTGGCTGTGTCAAGATCTTAATATATATGTCAATCGAAAAGAACCATACAGTCAAAAAGAGTCCAATTATGCGGCTTGTTGGATAGGGAGCGCGGGAGTAAAATTATGTCCCATAAATACGGGGGAATCAGGGAAAAAACTGAAAAAAAATGAAAAAGGGAAGCCTCAATGGGATCCCTTAACGTGTTTACTGCCCCCATATACTACTCCCCGGAACGAGCCTACAGTTCCCGAAGTAAAACCGAGTCCAGACACAGAAAAGGGAACAGACTCTGAACTAAAAGATGCAGAACCTAGGGGGCTCAGAATCACTCGAGCCACCACACGTAAAGGAGGGACAGAGATAGTGGAAAATGTCAAATTTTGTTCCTTACGAGAGATTCCGATTGGGGAAGGTGCAATCGGATATGTAAACACTCCCTTAACTAGCAGTGAAGTTAGGGCCATTAAAAAGGAAATGAAAAGTTTAATAGAGGATCCTGTTGGACTAGCCGAACAATTAGATCAATTCCTAGGGCCTAATTTATATACCTGGGGAGAACTGATGGCAATTTTAGGAACGTTATTTTCAGGGGAAGAACGAGGTATGATTAGGAGAGCGGCTTTACAGGAATGGGAAAAGAAGCACCCAGTTGGGGAAAAGGGGCCCCAGCAGAACAGAAATTTCCAAATGTTGACCCTCATTGGGAGAATAATGTCAGAATAGATAGGGAGTCAGTGCGGGATTTACGAGAAATGGTAATATTAGGAATTAAAGAGGCGGCACCTAGATCATAAAACTTTGTTAAGGCCTTTGAAGTACGACAAGAGAAGGATGAAACCTCTTCTGCATTTCTTCAAAGGCTCAAGGAGGCCACAAGGAAGTATTTGGGAATGGATCCCGATAATCCGTTAGCACAGGGACTCTTAAAGGTCCAGTTTGTAATTAAATCATGGCCGGACATACAAAAGAAATTACAGACATTAGATGGATGGAGTGAAAGACAGATGGAAGAACTGTTACGTGAGGCACAGAAAGTGTATGTGAAAAGGGAAGACGAGAAGTAGAAACAGAAAGCCAAAATGATGGTGGAGGCAGTAAAGAAATAACAAAAAGGCGACTGGGATCAGGGGATAATAGGAAGGGTAGGGGAGGACACGAAAGACAAAGGTCAGATACCCGGGAAAGGAGGCAACAGGCAGGGTGTTACTGTTGCGGGAAAGTGGGGCATTTTAAACGGGAATGCCCGGAATTAGCATGATAAAGGGAAGCCGTTTCCATAATGACCTTAGACGAAGATTAGGGGAGTCAGGGGTTCCTTCCTCCTGAGACCCACCGGGAACCCTTGATAAACTTAAAGGTGGGACCTGAAGGGGAGGAGGCAATATTTTTGATGGAAACGGGAGCGGCACGGTCATCCCTAAGTTTTAGACCTACCGGTGTTAAATTGACTAAGGAGTATCTTTAGGTTTCTGGAGTAAAAGGGCGAAGAATTCTTGGTGCCTATTTTTGAACCAACCCTAATTAGAAGAAATGATGAGGAAGTGATAGGGCAATTACTATATATCCCTGACATTGGAAGTAATCTATTAGGTAGGGATTTGATTATATTGCTGGGCTTAAAAATTGGGGTAGAGGATAGTGCAGTAACTGTAACGATGGCTATGTTAACACCTAGTGAAGAGAATCAAATCAGCCCTGACATGTGGGCGAAAGCAGATAACACAGGGCATCTAAATATTACTCCGTTGTGATTACGTTAACTCAAGAAGATGAGACGGTTCGGGTTAGACAATACCCTGTATCGTTGGAAGGCCGTAGAGGTCTGCAACCAGTTATAGATTCTTTGGTAAAAACTGGACTGTTAGAACCATGTATGTCGCCCTTTAATACCCCAATACTGCCCGTCTGCAAACCAGATGGGACCTTAGGGCAGGATCTTAGGGCATTGAACCAATTGGTTCTAACACGACACCTGGTGGTACCTAATCCATATACTTTGCTAGGCAAAATACCGTGTAACCACAGCTGGTTTAGTGTAATAGATTTAAAAGATGCATTCTGGGCTTGCCCTCTGGCCCCAGAAAGCCGCAACATGTTTGCTTTTCAGTGGGAAAACCCATACACTGATAGAAAACAACAGTTCCGATGGACGGTACTTCCCCAGGGATTCACAGAATCACTTAATCTATTCGGGCAAGTACTGGAACAGGTCCTGGAACAACATAAAATGCCTCGGGGAATGTCATTGTTACAATATGTGGACGATTTACTAGTGTCAGGACAAAAGAGAGATGATGTGAGTTTAGCCACCAATAGACTGTTAAATTTCCTAGGGCAACAGGGCTGAAGAGTATCTAGGAATAAATTGCAATATGTAGAGAAAGAGGTGAAATACTTGGGACACCTTATTAGTGAGGGCACTAGGTGCATTAACCCTGAGAGAATTAAAGGGATAGTAGAACTGCCCCTTCCAACCACCAAACGAGAATTACGGAAGTTCTTGGGGCTGGTGGGATATTGTAGATTGTGGATAGAAGCATACACCCAGAAAACGAAGGGGTTATATTACAAATTGACAGAATCTGAACATGAAAGACTGCACTGGACAGAAGAGGAAAGGGAAGGGTTACATGAGTTAAAGCATAGTTTAATACAAGCTCCGGTGTTGGCCCTTCCTTCCCTCGAGAAACTATTTCACCTTTTTGTGACAGTAAATGATGGAGCAGCCTTAGGAGTGTTAACCCAGAAGGGAGGTGGAAGGAGGCAGCCCATAGCCTTCCTGTCCAAGATCTTGGACCCTGTCTCGAGAGGATGGCCTGAATGTACACAGGCAGTAGCAGCCACTGCCATACTGGTAGAGGAGAGCCGTAAACTTACTTTTGGAGGGGCGCTAGTCATTAGTACCCCCCATCAAGTCAGAACTACATTAAATCAAAAGGCAGGGAGATGGTTAACAGACTCACGAATCTTAAAATACGAAGCCATCCTGATGGAGAGAGATGACCTTGTCTTAGCAACAGACACTGTCTAAATCCAGCTACTTTCCTATGGAAGGGAGAACTTCTGGACAAACGAGAATTAGAACACGACTGTCTGGATATCATAGAGTATCAAACCAAAGTTAGACAGGACCTAAAGTATATCCCCTTACATGATGAGGACAGACTGTTTATAGACGGGTCATCAAGAGTAATACAAGGAAAAAGACACAATGGATATGCGGTAGTGGACGGTAACGAGAATCAAATGGTTGAGGCTGACCAGTTGCCTAATACGTGGTCGGCCCAGACTTGTGAGTTGTATGCATTAAACCAAGCTTTAAAACAATTAGAGAGCTGAGATGGGACAATTTACACCGACTCTAAGTATGCCTATGGGGTGGTACACACCTTTGGAAAAATATGGCAAGAACGTGGACTAATCAATAGCCGGGGAAAGGAATTGATACACGAAGAGTTGGTAGGACAAGTGTTGAAAAATTTGGAATTACCCCGGGAAATAGCTATGATCCATGTATCTGGGCATCAGAAGGGGAACACTCTAGAAGCACGAGGGAATAGGCTAGCAGACGAGGCAGCTAAAGAGGCAGCTATGAGCCATACAGTAACACAAGTACAGGTTCTCACGCCCATAGTGGAGTCCCCTTCCATGAACCCTGTGTACACGGAAGAAGAGGAAAAGGAATTCCAGGAAATGGGGGCCACTAAGACAACCCAAAGAAGATAGATCCTCCCGGATGGAAGGGAGTTATTAAGTAAACCAGTCATGAGAAACATCCTAACCACCTTACTCCAAAGCAGTCACTGGGGCTCCCAAGCCATGTATGACATAGTGTTAAGGAATTACGGATGTAAAGGGATATACACATTAGCCAAGCCCCCTATGCGCAGGATGCCCGACTTGCCAAAAGATTAATAAGAAAGTAACGAGAGGGGGGCCAAGAGGTGGAAGAAACCCTGGTAGAATACAGGTAGATTACACAGAATTACCCCCAATAGGGAAACAAAAGTACTTATTAGTTTTAATGGATCACCTAACTGGGTGGATGGAGGCATTTTCAATGTCCTCAGCTACCTCGAAGGGTGTAGTGAAACCTCTTTTAGAACATATAATTAGAACATATGGAGTGGTGGAAAGTATAGATTCAGACCAAGGTAGCCATTTTACCTCTAAGATCCTACAAGAAGTAATGGCGGGATTAGAAATCGCTTGGGAATTCCACATTCTTTGGCACCCGCCTTCCTCTGGACAGGTGGAACGAATGAATCAAATCTTAAAGAAGCAATTGTCTAAGCTAGTCCTAGAGACTCAATTACCATGGACAAAATGTTTACCTATCGGCTTGCTACGCATTAGGACTGTGCCTAGACATGATATAGACCTCTCTCCTTATGAGATGATGTTTGGATTACCTTTCTTGGGTGGAAGAGGGGAATTACCAATTGTAGAGTTCAATGATAAGCTTTTAAAGAACTATATTGTGGCATTTGGCTCTTCTTTGTCTGTCGTTCGGAAGAAGGGTCTGTTGACCCAGACACCTCCACTTGAGTTCGCAGTATATCGGATACGACCAGGTGATTGGGTCCTGATAAAGACCTGGAAAGATACCAAACTGCATCCAAGCTGCGAGGGACCGTTCCTAACCTTCCTGACTACTGAAACAGCCGTCTGAACCGCTGAAAAAGGGTGGAGTCATCACACTCGTGTTAGGGGCCCGGTGGACACTCCTTCCCCTCCAGCAGAGTGGCAAGCACATCCTACAGACAACCCCCTGAAAGTCAAGCTGAGCAAAAAGAATGGACTGAGATAAGAGACTATTAAGAATTGGTTAAAAAACTGTGTCCCAAAACAATTGTAAGTGTTGCATGGACTCATTCCTCCCTGGTATTTAAAGGATTAGGGAATAGACAGATAGGGTTGTGAGCTGAAATGAATAGTCAGCTTTATGTTGTCACGATATTGGCGCTAGCTGCCAAGGGGGGGTGGGAAAAATCATTTTACCGCTTTATGTCAGAATTATGCTAAACTAAAGGGGCATACTGACTGTTGGGTATGTGCGGAGATCCCAGGCTCAAATGATACAACTTGGAGATTTGAAAGGGGTAATTATAACTTTGCGGGATGGTTCCCTCGACCAGCCCCAAAAACTCGAGGTGCTATCGATGGCCTTAGAGTTTCCCCACCGAAAGGAGCAGTAAATACCACTTGTTTCAGTAATCAGAATGATACCGCACCCTTCCGATTAGGGAAATCATCTTGTGTCTACACCAGCCAAGCCACTGCCACGACCATTCCCCAAGTATTGAATGGGACATATTGGGTGTGTGGCTTAAAGGCCTACCCATTTATTCCCGGCGAAAAGTAGGTTTGGAGTGGCGGATGTAACGGGAATGGGTGCTGGGACCATCCAGTTCAGACACTGCTTCAAAGCCAGAAAGGCTGGAGTGGCTGCTGCTACCTTGCCTATATAATTCCCCACTTGAGGATGTTAAAAAGAGCTCCAAAAATACCTCAGAATAAACAGGGAGGAAGGCGGAAAGTAACCCGGAAAGTAACCAAAGGAGATCGCCTCCTCTGGACTTTGATACCCATGTATGGGACCGCTCGAGCAGGAGTAGAAATACAAAAGTTAGCGGCTTCCCTGGAAGAGTTGGCCAACAATACTGCTGATGCGTTGGCCGAAACCCAATCCCAGGTAGCAGCCATAACGACCGAAATGATTGCCACTAGGTTATCGACCCTTCAGAACAGGATTGCTCTGGATTATATTCTGGCAGAGAAGGGTGGTACCTGTGCACTAATTGGAGAGGAATGTTGCACATACGTACCTGAGGTCTCCTCTAACATTACTAATATCTCCAAACATGTGTGAGACAAAATCGCCAAGATAAGGGAGGCCGGTAATCGGTACCGGAATGAAAAAGGATGGGAATGGGGGAATTGGGGATTGACTGTTTGGGGAAGGTGGTTAGTCAATCTAGCTATCTATGGATTATTGATATTAGTGGGTCTGGTGGTAGGGTTCAATGTCCTAAAATGGGTAATGAGCCGACTGATGACATCTCCTGGGGAGGGAACCCAAATAAATCATCAGATGCTTTTACAATCAGCAGGTGATATGCAACAAAGAGAAAGTCAAAGAATGCTTTTAGAGTTCGAGGGACGAACAACACAAATGTAAAATTAATATTGTGAACCTCATCACCAAAAGGCGTAAGAGGGCAGAACATAAGAAAATGACTTAAAGGAGACCTAATAAGTGCAAAAACAACAGTTAACGAAAAAGAAAAAGGGGGAATTGTGGGAGATTAGAAATGTTGTTTTTGCAGGTGGGGGGAAGGGAAGGGGAACATTATACAAACGGTGGTGGAATTCTTGTAGCATGTAGCATACTTAAGGCTAAGATTTTAATGAATATAGAGGGTCTTTTAAAGAAAAGTTTTAAGCTAGGAAATAACTTTCATTTCACAATAAAGCTTATAGTATGAAAAGAGAAATTGGAATAAAGAACAAGCTGTAATAAACAAGGAACAAAGAATGCAGACAAGGACAGCAGGATGGCCAGATAAGAAAATAATTAACAAGTGAGGTGATTGGCTTATGATAGGATGGGAAAAGGGAGGCGTGATTCCGCAACTTGTAAACTGAATAAGAATGCTTTAATGTGTTATTTTCGCGCGCATTTCTGTTTGATTACAGGAGCGTCCAGTTCTTGCGAGACTGTAATAAATTGTTCTTGTTTCTAAGGCTTTGTCTCAGGCTGATTGATTTGTGAGTGAGTTCTGTTTGTCACAGGCCCTTAACTCTTTGCTTCATGAAGGACACGGAGCACGACTAAAACAAATATTTTTTAAAATGCTGGGAGAAACTCAGCCATCTAACAGCATCTGTGGAGAGAGAACAAGAGGTGGTCTTCCAAGTCTGATCTGACTTCTTCAGAAACAATGCTAAATTGGCTGAGGGAGCAGAAATATATTCAAAAAAAAGTTAAGGGAATTGCGTGCCCTCTCACCAGGCAGGGTCACTGTGCCTACAGAAAGGACAAAGTATCAAAGTCAAGGGCACTGCACCCTAGGGCAGATCATAGTCATAGACTCTCACAGCTTGGAAACAGACCCTTCTGCCCAACTCATCCATGCTGACTCGGTTCAGAACTCTAAACACAGAAGGTGCACCATTGCACTAGTTTTCAGTTATCTACGGCTATTACCTTTTCTTCCTCACAGATGCTTCTCCTTTCAAAGATAGGGTGACTTCAAAGAATTCTCCCAGATACAAAGAAATGCTTGTGCGTTTTCCGCTCTGGAAGTTACCTGAAAATGCAGGGACTTTGTCACTTCTCCAACATTACCACACGACAGTGATCAATTGCACATTAAACTGAAATGAACTGCTAATGTCAGCGAGTGATGGAAATACCTAAAATACTGAATGAACGCTTCAAGCAGTCGCCTGCCAGTTTGTAACTGCAGTGTCCTGGAAACTCATAGAAGTTCCCATCGAAAGTCTGGATGCGATACTCCCCGAACAGGCTGCAGCGAGCTTCTCTGTTGGGTTTGTTCTTGCCCTCAGTGAGTGACGGATTCCCCTGTCCTGCACGACAGACATAAAATCATACAACACGGAAACAGACCCTTCGGTCCAACCTGTCCATGCCGACCATAATCCCAAACTAAAATAGTCCTACCTACCTGCTCCTTGACCATGCCCTTTCAAACCTTTCCTATTCGCATATATATCAAAGTGTCGTTTAAACATTGCAACCGTGCCCCCATCCACTACTTCCTCAGGAAGTTCATTCCACACGCAAACCACCCTCTATGTAAAAAAGTTGTCCCTCATGTCTTTTTAAAATCTCTCTTCTCTCACCTTAAAAAAATGTCCCTTAATCTTGAAATCCTCAGGAAAAGACATCTATCATTAACCATATCTATACCTCTCACGATTTTATAAACCTCGGTAAGGGCACCTTTCAACCTCCTACCCCCCCCCCAATGAAAAAGTTCCAGCCTATTCAGCCTTTCTTTAAAACTTAAACTTTCCATATGTTAAAGAACAACTTGTTTCACCTTCTCACAGGGGTGTTTCAGACTTTTTACACATTAAACTCTCCAGAAACTTTAAAAGGTGCTTTTCCTGTTAGAAATATGTCTTTAAAAAATAGTCTTAGCCCAGTGCACCCAAGGAATGAGGAATAAATTGGAATCAGTTAATTCAATACCCCCAGTGATAGAGCCCAATGATTGGTTGGCAGTGCCAAAATAATGTTCATATTGCTGCAGATTATTGATCTTGTGAAATCAAGCTTACAATACCTTGAGAGCAGGACATCAATGTGAAGAGGAGAAGCAAAGACAGACAATTGCTTGCCATCTGTGAAAACCAGAAAGGAAGACACTTAACAAAACGCTGTGCAGAATGATTGTCATTTCCACTTCTCTCCCGTCCTGCAAAATTGCAGACAAAATTACAGAACGCATAACTAGAACAAGTAATCTCGCATACTTGCCTTTTGACTCGCTAGTCTGCCCAACTCTTTCAAAGTTGCAGCTTTGAATAATGCTTGAATATTCCACACAAGCCCCCAAGGACATGGGGGGCTTTGCTGCTGTGGACAGGGACAAGAAACAAGTAGCACTTACCTTGGCTCCTGCTTTTGGAGAGAGAGACCAAGTCTAGAACTAAACTGACTTCAAAACAACATGCTCTGAACTTCAGCAGGGTGAACTCTAAGACGTGATAAGTGCCTTCTGGGGAAAACAGTCCAATTTATACAGGACAGGAACTGTAGAATAATCAACATTTTCAGGGGGTGGGCCAAACTTTGCATGTTATATCCTTTAGCGAATTCACGGTATCAGATTCAATAGAATCACTACCCAAAGGAAACAATGGAAGGAAACTGGATAAAACACACTGACAGATTTACCAGAAATGAAAGAACAACTTTCGAAAGGCTAGGTTTCTTTTTAATCCACCAATGAGACTGTAAAGTAATTAACACTCCAAATAATCTCTTTCAGGAACTGAGTTTATTTGGCAAATGCTTCCACAAGACAGAAACAAAATACTCACAGCTCATGCATAACATCCACTGAATCATCTTCTGAACTTCTGCAGTACCGATAACAAGAATTATCATCTTTTATAACATTGATCATTTCCACAATATTGAAAGTAACTTTCATCACACCACCCATTTAAAAAAAAGCAGTATCTCATTCCTTGGCCTTGTATATCTGGCAGGGGTGTTCTGAAGCAGGGTCGCTAGACCGGAAGCGTTAACTCTGCTTTTTCCCTACGGAAATGCACTATTTGTTGTTTGTTTCTGATTTCCAATTGTCACAGTTATTTGATTCTTTGCTGTTTTCCTTTAGCTTACAATGAGTTTGGAAACAAGGACATATTTTCTCAAAGGGGTGGCATTCAGTTGAACCAGATCATGTCACTGTCCTTGTAGAAGTGGGAACAAGAGCATTTAGAAAGTAAGCACAGGACTGGGCTATTTAAGCCTACTCCACCAGTCAATATGTTCATGGCTGATCATCCAACTCAGTGCCTGTTCCCACTTTCTCCCCATACACCTTGATCTCTTCAGTCTTAAGAATTATATCTAACTCCTTTTTGAAACCATTCAATGAATTAGACATCAACTTATTTCTGTGGCAGGGAATTCTACGGTTCACCACTCTCTTGATACCCACCAATCTGTAGGAACTGTTCTAGAGTCTTTGGAATCTTGAAAGCTGACCACCAACATATCCATTATTTTAGTGCCACTTCCTTCTTGGATATAGATTATTTGGCACTGGGGACGTTTTAGCCTCTAATTCCATCAATTTCCCCCGTACCAATTCTCTACTGATACTGATTTCCTTCAGTTACTCCCTTTCACTAGATTCTGTGTTCCCCCAATGTTTTTAGAGACATTATGTCTGTCCTACGAACCCTGCATTTCCAGGAGCAGCAGCTGGAGATACTTCCTGTGTATGTTCTGATTCCAGACACAGAAGGAGCATAACATTGCAATGAACTTTCCTTCCAAGGCTTACGCCTTCAGACACTTAGATTTCCCTCAAAATTAAATTATATTGAATACTCTAGAGCACTTCTTCTGTGGACCTCTGCATTATGCCCTTACAAACTGTAAAGATATCACAAACGATGAGTGATAAACATAGTTTAAACATTTCCCCAATCTTACTCACCCAAGCATCTGCTAGATTTTGGCCCCCATGGCAACTTTTTTCAACCTGACATCACCTCAGGAGATCCACCTCTAGATTTTGTGAAGGTTCCCATCGTTCCTATTGCTGCACCAACTGGGCTCGATTTGGGCATCACCCTCAGGCTTTTAACAGGAGACACTGCAACCAACGTTTATCTCTCAGCTTGTGCCACTCCTGCTGTTAATCCAACTGTGATGACAGCTGCGGGACACACTTCCCGACTCAGTATCACAAGGAGTGTTGCGAGACTTGAGCCCAAGGAGCTGGAGTGGTTGGTTAATAAAGTTGTAGGAATGGGAATCACTGGCTTGATTGAGAGTACTAATGAGGAAACCTAAACAGAGGAAAAAGAAGTGAAGAGGTGTTAAGAAACAGATGCACTCTTGTAGAAAAGGCAAGGACATTGAAACAGAGTGGAGAAAAGCAGGACGAAGAATAAAGGCCAACACACAAAACAAACTGCACACTAAAATGGAGCAATATGTACATGGATGCAAAAAATATTTGAAGCAACATTGGAAGCTTTGATGTATTAGTAACTAAGGAGGAATATGACATAATATCCACAGTGATATGGCTTAGGAGTACATTTGATAAATTATGATTAAAACTTTTGTAGGAAAGACAAGGGAAGGGGAATGCAATGTAATTGCATCATTTCTGAATCATCACTACACAAGAATAGCAGATTGTTTTGGGGCAGTATTAAGATATGATGTATGATATGATGTAGATATGAACTGGGGAGGTACAAGAACATCTGGGCAATAATTTGGGGTGATTTGCACCATCTCAACAGACTGGAGTAAAGATAAAGATGTCTCAGGGTGCTTTCTAGATCATTATATTCCGGGAGAAGAACCTGATGTGAGAAAGCAACAACAAAAATAATGAATGAACTGAAACCTAAGAACTGAATTTAGTTTAATACAAAAATAGAAGTGAGCAAGTCTCAAGAATCAAGGTGCTGAGCTGAGAAAAGACCAAGTTATTTCATTTAATAAAGGGTGTGGCCCAAATGAATTGGCCATTGATTAATCTAGGATTGTCAATGTGGCTTTGCTAAATCAGAACTATGTTTGACAACTTTCATAGAAATTTTAAAGAATCAACAGTGAATTGATAGAAAATATTCAATTGAAGGAATGTATATATATTTGATCATGATGTGGAGCAGCCAGTGTTGGACTGGGATGTACAAAATTAAAAATCACACAACACCAGGTTATAGTCGAGAGTGTAGTGCTGGAAAAGCACAGCAGGTCAGGCAGCATCTGAGGAGCAGGAGAATCGACATTTCGGGCATAAGCTCTTCATCAGGTTATAGTCCAACAGGTTTATTTGGAAGCACGAGCTTTCAGAGTGCTGCGTCATCATCAGCTGGTTGTGCTTGGTGTTTGATAAGCCAACTTACAGAAGGTGCACTGAAATAAATCACTGTGTGATGCAAAAGGAAATGTAGCAATAGGGTTGAAGCGTGACTTGACTACTGATAGGAATAAAAGGATATGATAAATAGATGCTCCTAGATTGGAGAAATGCAAGACATGGTATACCTCAATGACCTATGATTCTTGGTATTCAGAGATGATTTGCTTTGGGTTCTAGAACCTGTCTTGAAATTTGCAGATGACTTTGCAATGGAAAAAAGTTTCATACAGGAAGGAGAGTTATAAAAGACTTCAGGACGGTTTGGATTTACAGACTTGACATTCAGGTAGAATAAAACCATTCAACATGGATAAGAATGAGTTGATGTAATTTGGGACTGAAAACAAGATTTAAGAGATTGTGCTTTAATGGAAAGAATCTAAAGCAAGTCAGAGGCAGGAAAAGAGATAGAAAAGGAACAGAGATGCTTGAAAGTTAAATTATATTTTTCTGAAAGCGTGAATGCACATATATAATACTGTGTCAAAGCTCCAAAGGCATTTTCAGCTTTAATAAGAAGGAATGTCTAAAGGAAAGAAGGAATGTCTAGAGTCTAAAGGGAAAGAAACAATAATACCTCTCTACAAAATATTGGTAAGTTACAACACTCTATGCAGGTTTAGGCATACTGTATGGAAAGGATATTGAAACATTGACAACTGAGAATATACATTCACCAGGATATGGTCTACATGAGAAGTTATGATCATGACAAGAGATTTGGAACTTTCCTCACTGGAATAGTGAAGCTAGGAGGACTCCTCAATTGGGGATTCTAAAATAGTTATAAAATTTCATAGGTTGACCAGAGAAAGACTATCTCTTTTGATTTGGTAGTCAAAGATGATCACTAATCGAACACGAAGTAGAGTATGACGAGAAGAGTATTTCTCTTCAACAGAGAAATGTTGAAGTGTGAAAGTATTTTCCCAGAACTGAGGCTGAGACCATAGCATCTCTTCAGGAAAACCTGAACAGCAATTTGTCGGAGAGGAAGGTTGGAAGGCTTCTGAAGGAGATAGAACAATGGGATTAGTTTGGATTGTTAACAAAGTGCTATCAAGAATGCCATAGGCTGAATACATTTGCATTGTGCATTCTTTCTGTTCTATAGAAAGATTGTTAGGGAGGAAGAGATCATCAACTGTCACAATTATTACTGTTTATTTCCCATTTTCAACTTTGACTTTGGTTTCATTTAAAGGCATCGTAAGTACTCCAACCACAAGGTTAGCTTCAAGAAAATGTATAAGCTGTATACCATAGTATCAAAATATTCTGCTTTCTGTGCAAGAATGTGCATATGAAAATCACTTAGTTGATCTTTAACGTGATAAGAAAGAATAGAACACACAAACAGGGGTAGACCCTGAGTGTCTCCAGCCAGCTGTAACTTATGAGAAACTTGGTTAAACAGAATATACCAATTATGATAGATTACTGAATAAATAATATCTATATTTGCTGCAAAGATATCTTACCAGACAGTGTACTAGGAGAACTGCCATTAAGATTTTCTTAGGTTGAGAGTTTGTCATTCCGAATTGGGTAGAACTATATACTTAAATGTCTTGTCAGAAATATAGATACAGTGGCATAAATAACAAGTGCTGAACATGGTCGCTAGGACATAATTCAAAGTCTATAAATAGAACTACTCATTCAGCAACATCACGCACACAGATATTTGTCTCTATGGACCATGCATAACTGTCATGAAATTTTGAGTGCCATGTATAAAGTTATTGAAATTAATTGATCATGATATTTTAGTTTCAGTTTTATCCATATTTCAGTAACAGCATCAAGCTGATGATTCGTTCCAAAGCATCAAGCTCACAAAAATCTAACTGCATGAAATTAGCAAGTGAAAGATACAAAAAAAAGGGATATTGAAAGACATGGGCTTTGAAAGATAGATTTTGAGGCTGTGTTGGTTTCTCTGAATTTCTTTGTATGATATAACAACATTATCACCGAAATGCATGAAGTAAGATATTATTCTGCAGATAGACATAATGAATTTCCCTTCCTTATAGGTGCAATGAATGAGAAGTCTCAATTAAACAGATGTATTTTGTGAACATCATAATCCAATAGGCCTTACTGATTCCATAGATTATTTAATGTTATTTTTTGCTGTATAAAATCAATATACTTTTACCTGCTATAAAACTATATTGCAAAGTAAAGAGGAACTTAAACTATGGAAAATTAAATAAATCCTGAAAATAGGCTTTGTCATGTGTAGTTACATCAAGTGATAAACCCAGCAAAGCAGGTAAGAATGCTAATTTAAGTATTAATGACATGCATCAAAGTGTGAAACTCCGAGTGTTAAATTCGCTGTTGAGAGGCCGACCAGCCCTGCGAGGGGATCAAGCTTTGTGTGAGGCGAGCACCACATAAAGCCGCAATCTGCATGACATAAAGGGGAGGTGGATTTTGGAAGCAGCAGGGACTGGAAATGGCTGGGGAAGAGATTCTGACCTGCAAGAAAAGTGATTAATTAGCACAACAGGGCAGAGGGTAGTGGAGAGGCTCCAAATTCTCTGGTGCCTCAGTTCAGGAAATAGTATGAGGAAAGAGATCTATGTACTGTCAACTGAAGACAGAAATAGAGAAGGAAGCCAAGCTGATAGTCATCAGCTCTGTCTGTGTATGCGTGTGTGCGTGCATGTGTGTGTGTGTGTGTGTGTGTGTGTGCGTGTGCATGTGTGTGTGTTGCACATTATCTCCAGACACATTAATTATGCTGTTCCTCCAGATCCCAGACTATTCCACCAGCTCGACCGTTCTCTCTATTCCAATGTATTGGGGCTTGATTTTATGGCTCTCCATTGGTACAGTTTAATGCTGGGGCCCATAAAATGCAGTGAAGGCCTGTCTCAAGCACGCCCATTGTCTAACCACTGAAAGGAAGCAATGAAGGCATCGGATGACACACCTACTAGCCATCCTTAGGTGACCAATTAATGAACATTTAAGTGCCTCATCCAACCCTTGCCACTAACGTACACACATTGGAGGAGACCTGCACTCTGTTAGCCTGGTAGGTATTATTGGCCTAGCTAGTGTCAAGCCAGTGGGGTGGGGGTTCTCCCTTGAGACACCACAGGAGGACATCTTGACACAGATTAGTTAAGTCTTCAACAGTTGAACTAATCTGTTCTCTTCAAAGGTTATCCTGAGGTTTCCACTGGTCTGCCATGTTTCCCCCATTCCATGAGAGTTCTGCCTGGAGCTAGGTCACTGGCTTGTTATTTGGTGATGTTTCATCCTGAGCTGTTTTACTTGGCATTTGCTGTTGCTGTTCTCACTCAGGGAGCAGGGTAAGGATGCAGGTTTCAGGTCAACCTTGGGCAGAACAGGAAATCAAACCCACACTAGGGCGCCATTGTTCTGAACCTAACCACCTAGCCAACTGAACGAACTGGCTGCCCCTTTCTTAGTCATATCTTGGGCAAAATTACAACATTTTGTAGTGACCGACCAATATAAGTTTGGATTTTTTTCCAAAATACTATTTGTGATGTGGCCAAAATAAGAAGGGAATAAATATTACGTTTGAGTGTGAGAGCTTGGAATAAAACTTTAAATGCTTTTTTTGGGTGGATGTTAAAATAGTTTTGAAACTGTAAGACACGCTTGTGGACTACCCAAAATCTGAACTCTTGATGGTTGGAATTTGGTAGAAAAATAGAAGCAGGCTGGATGACTAAATGTTTAGCTGATTGATGGGCAGGAAAGGTAACTGCTCATGTATATTAAGGAAAAAATAGGAATTGTTTATAACTCAAAAAGGTTAGAATTTTCTCCCAGGAAGCTCTTGGGAAGACAGCAAGAGAGGAAGATGATCAGGTGGGTTGGTGTTGGGTAAATACTTGTAAATACAAGCATTTTATTCTGGGCAGTAAATGTTAAACTTCATTTTGCTACCACAGTGCCAAAATGCCAATGGTACCCCAGCCCAGCTTTCATAACTTCCTCTCCCTAGGGTCTGGCTGTGGTGCCAGAAATGGCTTTCACACAAACCTAGCGCTGCTGGAACCATGGGGGTAGAAGTCTCAGACTGAGCCAATTTACCCTCCCCCTAACAAACATAAAATGACTGTGAGCTGTATATGGTTCTGAGAAGGTTAGTACATGGTTGAAATGCTGTAAGCAGCACTCACTGTAATGTTCCAGCAACTTGGGAAAGAGTAAAGAAGGAGTTTGTGAGGACTGACCTGGGGCTAATATGCTACAAGGTAAATGTGAGGACTGCAGATGCTGGAAACCAGAGTCTAGAGCAGGGAGCCTCCAGGGTGGAGAGATATCTCTCTGCCTCCCTACCTCCATTCCTGATGAAACGTCGATTTTCCTGCTCCTTGGATGCTGCCTAACCTGCTGTGCTTTTCCACCACCACTTTAATCTAGTATGCTACAAGACTAGTATTCAAACCTGAGGTACCCAGAGGTAGCATTTTTGCTGGGATTAACCAACTGAAAAAAATTGTTTTATGGTCACCTTCTCCAACCTTGTAAGCCATAGCTATAAAATTATAAATTGTTTTATTGAGTAACATTTGATTTAAAGTGGGTTCTAAGCTGCATGTCATAAAGCATTGATTCATAAACAAAGAAATACTTAGCATTTGTACAGCATCCATTTTCAAACAAGCTATGAGCCAATTAAGAGTGGACTGTGATCATTGTTGTAACACAGTGCAGAAAGCCAACTCCATAAAACAGCAACAAAATAAATGGTCAAATAACAGGATTTTGTTTGGTGATGGTGGAACAAATAATGTCCAGAAAAGTATGAAGATTTAAAAATAATTACTTAGTGGACCCATCGATCTGAAGTTGTGCTTTGTTGATCCATTATCACTGCAATCAATTAGCTTTCTTTGTAAAATAAAGTAAGACATTTCCTGGTGTATTGTGATGGACAATTAATCTGTTAGTGTGGATCACAGAGGTCCACATATATTATTTTTTGATCCCCTTTTGTGAATATTTGCCAAGTCTGCTGAGGTAAGGAAAGCTATTAACTTAACTTTTAAGAAAAAAGCTTACTGTGGCTTCATCTTGCCACAAGGTTGCAAAAGAGAGCAAGATCATGTGACATTGCATCACTTCCTGTGATGATGGTGTGCTACAAACCTGTGGTAGTTGCAAATATCAGTCCATGCTGAGAATAATAAATTGCAAAATCTAACTCTGGTAACCTTCTCCAATCTTGTAAACCTCACCTATAACATTATGAAGGATTTTACTGAGTAATATTTGATTAAAAGGTGTCTAATTAGTGAACCACATGGTCAGATGTATTAACTTATATTACATATTGACTGTAGGCTATTCATTGTAGAAATTGAAAAAGTGATTATACTATCCCATACAGATAGGCCTTAATGAAAGAACTCAATGCCAACAGATTTCCATACTTCATGTTTTAGCTAATGGTAGGTTTGCAGCATGGCTAATATTCAACACTAATTCCTAAAAGATATTTGATGAGTATGGGTTGAATGGTGATGTTTTGTAGAACAGCAGAAGAAAGACCATGATTATATGAGTCTATTGAAGAAAAAATTGACTTGAGGTGCAAGCTATAGATTCAAGAACATGGCTGTGATAGGGGAAGGAATGTACTAATATGAAACGAATGACCACAAAATCATATTTGATTATCATCAAGTAAGGTGGCTCTTCAGGTTATTGGCATCCTAATATCAGATAGTCTCAAATGAATTGTGATATGAGACTGGAAGAAGTTTCCCAAGTTAATGCTTTTCCAGATGGGATATCCCAAGTTGTAGAATAAGGAGGGACGAACTAGCTTCCCTTCTTTATTCATCTATAATACGGTTAACTTACCAAGTGACCTCTCCCTTAAAGATACCTTTCTTACAAATGTAGTGGAGTTTTGAGTTAAAAGATACAATTTAACCAGATTTTCTTTAGTTAATAAACTTATTAGTTACTCAGTGCAAGAAAAAAAACACATATGAGAAATGAGAGGATATTCCCAAAAAAAGTTAAATAGATATATGAGGTTTAGTTCCCAAGGGCCAGATATGAAGAATAGGCAGCGGGAATGTTAATAATTGAACTGAGGATTTGGAGTTCATGGCTTTGTATGTTAGTTGAAATCCTTTTGGCATGTTTCGTTTTGAGAGTGGTTCACTGGCAGCACTCAGAGCTCAACAGTCCTTCTGTTGCTCTGTTTCCTCTGACTAGCTTGCTGGCTTCCAGCACTCAAAGCAAGAGAATCATTTACCTACAACACAAGGGTGATCAGAGGGTGATTCTTTAATTGTAACCTTCACAGTACATTAGTGTTTGAACCCAGGCTAATTAACACAAGTAGCTGCCTCCACTAGCACACTTTTTTCCATGAGCTATTTGTAGACTAAGGCTGAACTGGCTTTTAACCCATTTTTGTTCATTCTCAAAAGGGGAAGACACAAAACGTATCTCTTTCCCAAGCTGCTGCCCTTGCTCCCATCATGTTTACAATTCAAGGTAACTCCCAGGCAGTTACAGTTCAGTTTGTTGTGCATTTCTCCACTTTTAATTCTATCACTTTAAAGTCTCTTGAACCTCAGTTGTGACATTCCAGGGTCTCTCTTTTTCCAGACGGCCACTGAATTTACATATGTAATCAGTCTTTGACTGTATGCCCTTTTTGAAAATAAAACTCAAATTGGAATTAAAGTTTGATATGTCCATAGGTGATCCATGGCTATGATCCATGGTCCTGACAATATACTGGTGTAAAGAATATGTACGGCAAATTGTTGTTTTTGTATCAATTATAGCATGGGATTTTACTTCCATGAGGAGTATGACCTTGTACTTACGCAGTCTTTATGAAGTCGCCAG
Organism: Chiloscyllium plagiosum; assembly: GCF_004010195.1. NCBI lineage: Eukaryota > Metazoa > Chordata > Chondrichthyes > Orectolobiformes > Hemiscylliidae > Chiloscyllium > Chiloscyllium plagiosum. The sequence goes on along the minus strand of NC_057732.1, from coordinate 13,615,297 downwards.
AAGCCATGGAAGTACGCAGCATAAAATTTTATTTTACCTGAACTGTGCACATATTCTGCATAAATTAATAAATATACACCTAATTTACTGCATGGCAAAGAATTCTCCAGTTGCAACGCCAAATTCAGTGCAGGACAAAGTGACAGTGGTCAACACAAGCTGCATTCAGAGCTGGGATGAAGATGAATATGAAAGATTCAACAATATTTTGTTAATTGGCGTGCAACAGGATTATGTTTGGCACATACACAATTGAGCTGAAAATGTGTTGCTGGAAAAGCGCAGCAGGTCAGGCAGCATCCAAGGAACAGGAGAATCAACGTTTCGGGCATAAGCCCTTCTTCAGGCTTATGCCCGAAACGTCGATTCTCCTGTTCCTTGGATGCTGCCTGACCTGCTGCGCTTTTCCAGCAACACATTTTCAGCTCTGATCTCCAGCATCTGCAGTCCTCACTTTCTCCACATACACAATTGAACAAATACTGTTCCAATAGATGTGAGACACACTCTTGATGAACCAGATACATCACCATCTAAGTGTAGATTTAAGCCCTTGCACTTGTTTTGATAATGCAGTAATAACAGTTTACATTTCCTTTGATATTTTCACTTGCAGGAAGATCTATCACAGAGCTTCAGATTAAGGACAAAGATGGTCCCAAATGTGATTAAAAGGGCACAAAAACAGAAAGATCTACATTTTAAAGCAAAAGTCCAAAGAGTGAAGCACCAAAAAACAAAAGGGAAAACCAAAACAGGAATGCTGCATATCTGCAATGTACAGGGAAACTCAGAACAACAGACTCAAGGTTTCAGAACTGGAAGTAGTTAGAGATCTATAATTTGTCAGTATGTGCAGAGTCAATGAAGTGACCAGATTTAGAGATGAAATTACAAATGGGGAGGTCTGTGATGGAGGGCAACTGTGATTGAAGTGTTGATGGTGCAAGGGTAAAGAAGGTAATAAGGTGACAAGTAAAGAGCCAAAGCTGTAAATGGTCACGGCACGACCATTAGCAGCACGCATCTAAGGGAATGGCCCTGGAGTTATGAGCTTTCCCCGATAGTTGCTTCTAAATTGTTAAATTTTTAACTTCTTCTACTCATTAACCTGAAATATTAACTCAGTTCCTCTTTTCGCAAATGTTGCCTGCATTACAGTGCTTCTAATATTTTCCAATGTTGAAACATTAGTCGGAAATCCATCCGATTTATTCTTTAATCATTTATTTCTCTGCCTTTGCAACAGTAACTTTAGTTGAAAGCCATTTCTTTATGCGAAATATATATTTTGAGTTGTGATAAAGAATTCTTTATTTTCTTGGCATTTTCCTAATCTCCTGCCTAAACATGTTGGTGAAAGCCTAATCAAAACATCATAAATACCCTTCTTTAACCAATGCTTCTCTAATGATTCTGCCAATATGTCACTTGAGATGTTCAGAGAAATTCCAGAAAAAGCATTAACCATCTAAGATGTGACTATTTTGGGACGTTGGGTTTACAATCTTGTTGGATGGACCATAAGATAAGAAGATACAGGATCAGAATTAAGCCATTTGGCCCAGCAAGTCTGCTCCACCATTCGATCATGGCTGATATGTTTCTCAATCCCATTCTCTTGACTTCTCCCTGTAATCTTTGATCTCCTTACTAATCAAGAACCTGTCTATCTCTGTCTTATGTACACTCAATGACTTGGCCTTCACACTTAGCCTTCTGTGGTAATATGTTTCACAGATTCACCACCCTCAGCCTGAAGAAATTCCTCCTTATCTCAGTTCCATAAGGACATCCCTTCACTCCCAAGCTCTGCCCTCAGGTCCCAGTCTCTCTTCCAAGTGGAAACATTTTCTCCATGTCCATCTTTTCCAAGCCTCTTGGTATCCAGTAAGTTTTGATGTGGTGGGACTGCACAGTGACATGAAAGAAAAAGATGTTCTTTCTTTTGCCAAATGTTGATGAAAAATCACTTCAAGATACTTGAGGAATTTTCTCAGAGATTGGGGACTATCTCAGATTTTAGCTGAATGTGATTGAACGTTTGGAATATAGGGACATAGAGGGACAACAGGAATGACTATTTTGTGTAACTAATTATCACAACACAGAAATAAGTCATTCCATCCACTGAGCCCAGATTTTCACACTGCAAGATCAATTTAGTCAGTCTCACTCCCTGCTCCAGCCTGTGGCCCAAAATTTCTTTATCTCCTTCAGGTGTTTATCCAATCTCCTTTAAAAAGCCACAACTGAATTTATCCTCATCTCCCTTTCAGGCAGTGCACTCCAGTGTAATCATTCAATGCAGAAAACAAATGTTCTGAAATCACATTTGATTCTTTTTCCAATTACTTTAAATCTAAGCCCTTTGGTTCTTGATCCCACTGCCTGTTGGAACTGGCTCTTTCCATATACTCTGTTCAGACCCTACATGGTTTTGAATGTGATAGCACAAGAATTTTAGATATGGATAAAATGGTATTGAAAGATCCAACAGACGTACATTACAGTTTAATAAAAAATAAAATGTTGTACTCACAAGCACTTCAGTGTTTGAGTTAATGTTTGATTAAAAAGAGTAGCATGCTTCCATCAGCATGTCATGCTTCAAATGCCTTAAGTCAAGAAGGAGTCTGAGACCTTTATACCCTCAGGTCATAATGATATAATGATGATATCATGAGCATGACTCTTCAAGGTAGATAGTCAAGATGTGAGTCATAAAAGCTGCAAGTATAACAGTAAAAGGAGGATAATAATAGAGATATTGAGGAAGACAAAAATATAAGTTGGCAGTACTCAGAGTTGAGGAACGTCTTGAGGTGTAGTGGGCAGATTATCTCTGACCCAGAAACTCTGACCTGAAAATGTGTTGCTGGAAAAGCGCAGCAGTGTCAGGCATCATCCAAGGAGCAGGAGAATCGACGTTTCGGGTATGAGCCCTTCTTCAGGAATAGCAGGAGAATCGACGTTTCGGGCATGAGCCCTTCTTCAGGAAAAGCAGCTCATGCCCGAAACGTCGATCCTCCTGCTCCTTGGATGCTGCCTGACCTGCTGCGCTTTTCCAGCAACACATTTTCAGCTCTGATCTCCAGCATCTGCAGTCCTCACTTTCTCCCAGAAACTCTGAGCTCAAGTCCCACCTCAGGACTTGATAACCACAGAACGTGCATCATAACATGGTGTAGGAGTAGTAAGGAGATTACAGTTCCACAATTGGTTTAGTTTACTTAAAATCACTTATAGTGTACTTCTCAAACCTAATAATCTCATGTTCTACCAAATTGTAATCTTTAATATCATCTGACTCTGCTTAACTTCACTTAGGGAAAAGAACTGCAAGGTATTGAATAGAATGACTGTAACACGTGAAAGAGTTAATTGGAAGACACATATCAAGAGGCTTATTTCAGTTCACAGAACTATAATATGAGAACTTGCAACCTTCAAGGTTGAACAAACTCACATACTCATGACACATTAAACCCTTATCAAAAAAATCAAATGTTATCAATAAAGGAAGGCTGGAAGGCATCTTGTTGCCTGAATAGAGGACAAAAAGAAAATAGCGCCTGTGTTCCGCATAAGAACTAGGATCAGCAAGACGGAATTTAGCCCCGAGAGCCTTCTCCATCATTTGATACAATCATCATTGATCTCATCTCAGCATCAACTCTACTTTCAGCTTCTGCTCTCCAAATCATTTCTTCTTAAAAATCCTCCTATGTCCTCCTAAAACATTACTCAGTATCCCAGCTCTGGGCTGGTGAATTCCCTTTATCCTAAGACTATTAATTTTCATTCTACATTGTCCCATGTGAGGAAACATCTTTGATACATGTGCTTTGTCAATTTCCTTTAGCTCAATCAGATCTCATCTCATTCTTCTAAACACCAGAGGATAGGCTTAAACTGTACAATCCCTCTTGATCAGCTAAACCTCTAATTTCAGGAATCAATCTGGTGAATCTCCTCTACAACTACATCCAATACAACTACATCCCTCCTCAAGTCAAAGCACCAAAATTGTATGTAATACTCCAGATGCCATCTCACTCTTGCCTTATAAAGCTAAATCAAACCTTCCCACAAGGGTGCCTACTCAGCCCCCTCCTTATACACTCATAACTGTCTGGCCAAATGCTGAGATTAGATTAGATTACATTACAGCGTGGAAACAGGCCCTTCGGCCCAACAAGCCCACACCGACCCGCCGAAGCGCAACCCACCCATACCCCTACATTTACCCCTTACCTAACACTACGGGCAACTTAGCATGGCCAATTCACCTGACCTGCACATCTTTGGACTGTGGGAGGAAACCGGAGCACCCGGAGGAAACCCACGCAGACACGGGGAGAACGTGCAAACTCCACACAGTCAGTCGCCTGAGGTGGGAATTGAACCCGGATCTCAGGCGCTGTGAGGCAGCAGTGCTAACCACTGTGCCACCGTGCCACCCAAATGCTGCCCCAACTCCATTTACAAATTTGCTGATGATACCACTGTTGTGGGTCAGATCTCAAAGAAATAAGACAGAGTACAGGGAAGAGATTCAGTGCTTAATGGTACAGTGTAAAGACATCAATCTCCATCAACATCAGCAAAATGAAGGAGCTGATCATTGGCTTCAGGAAGTGGAGGGGGGCACATCCCTGTCAGCAACAATGAGGTGGAGATGGTCAAGAGCATCACGTTCCTGGGAGTGATAGTCACTAACAGTCTGTCCTGGTTTGGACTCAGAGTTTGAAATGATGTGTTGAACATGGAGTTATAGTCAATAAGACGGAGCTTGACGTATGCATCCTTGTTGTGCAGAAGTTCCAGGGAAATTTGTAGGGCCAAGGAGATGGTGTCTGTCATGGGCCAGTCAGCAAATTGCAAAGTATCAATGCAATTTGTTAGCCTGGAGTTGATGTGAGCCATGATGAACCTCTTAAAGCACTTCACAATTATAGAGGTCAGAGCAACCAGGCGATTGTCATTGAGGCAAACTGCATGAGTGTCTCTTCAAATAGCTAGCGCTGTTCATCAACTGCCTAACATTTAGTCTGAGGTAAAAACAAAGACGAATATGATGCAGCCTGAACTGCTGTGCTTTTCCAGCACCACTCTAATCTAGAATAACATTTAGTCTTCCTCCGCAGTCCACTGGAGTCAGATCAGTATTCATGCCTCTGTCATTATCTTTGTTTTACTCCAGCTTAGCTTTGAACTTACTCAGCTTTATATTAATCCATTATGACTTAGAAAATAAGCAATTCCATTTGACTAAATGTATATTTGTTCTAGAGTTAACTTTGTAACAATGTGTGTTTAGATTTGTAAGTACTGAAACCTCTAGACCTTTACCACTCAAGACCATGTAATGACAATGTAAAAATATCTTGCTATCTCATCTTTTATACAGTTTATTATACAATGTTTACACAATTACACTTTACACACACTCTGCACTATCGACATTGTAATTTGGCTGTATCAATACTTTGTTATCTTTTGTTTTACTTCAGCGTAGGTTTACAAGCAACTTTACCACAATATTCTTGGTCTTAAATGTCAAAGCAGCTTGTTCTATACACCAACAATGGAGGGAAAAGAAACATATAACAAATAGCCTTTAAAAGCAAATAATCATTGCTAAATATTTGATTTCAGGAACTGATACTATTTAAGCAACAACTGAGATGAAGATTAAGAATAACAGCATACATCTCCCTATTCTAAAGACATGGGCAATATCAGAAAATGTCCTCTTGTTTTATCAAGGAGTCTTAAAGAATCAGAGACTAACTCGAATGGGAAACATGGTTTTATGTGTGATTAGTAGCAAAGGGAAAGGATAAGGATATAGTGGGAGGTGACATTAGTTAGTGTTCATCACCCTTAAGGGCTAGTTAGAGATTAATTAAATCAGTTAGAAAAGAGCCTTGCCTCACCTTGACTAATGAGGGTGTAACATAATTGATGATGCTGTGAGTAGTGGCTTGGAAAGATTTAATGAACAGCAGCTTTAATAAACATCATTGTTGTGCAGTAGTAGGGAAGGGGATTTAAAAAAGAATAAACAAGAGATGCAGAATCTCCTTAGTGCAGGAACTGACTCTGAGCTGGCTGGCCACAGTCAGTTTATTGTACATATGTAAATAAAGGGGGACGGGATACCAGCTGCTGCGCAGTTATTTCATTTACAATAACATATTTTCTTACTGTAAAATAAACAGCAGCTTTCACTGACCAAGGTGTGCACCAAGTTTGAAAGCAGACTGTAATGGTGAATGTTTTTCATTTGGAGGCAAATGCAACGCTACTCCCTAGGGGTCAGTGTTGCAATAAATAACATGAAACTCAGAAACCAAGCAAACAAGATGAATACAGCAAATGAGAGTAATAAGAGACTTAGGTGGACAGAGAGGGACGAGTGAAATGGGCATAATTGACAGAACTTCATATACATCAATCGTCAGAGTATCGAGTACGGGAGTTGGGAGGTCATGTTGTGGTTGTGCAGGACATTGGTTAGGCCACTTTTGGAATATTGCATGCAATTCTGGTCCTACCGAAAGGATGTTGTGAAACTTGAAAGGATTCAGAAAAGATTTACAAGGATGTTGCCAGAGTTGGAGGATTTGAGCTATAGGGAGAGGTTGAATAGGTTCAGGCTGTGTTCCCTGGAGCGTTGGAGGCTGAGGGGTGACCTTATAGAGGTTTATAAAATCATGAGGGATATGGATAGGGTTAACAGACAGGGTCTTTTCCCTGGGGTGTGGGAGTCTAGAACTAGAGGGCATAGGTTTAGGGTGAGAGGGAAAAGATATAAAAGAGACCTAAGGGGCACCTTCAGGGGTGGTGCGTGTGTGGAATGGGCTGCCAGAGGAAGTGGTGGAGGCTAGTACAATTGCAACATTTAAAGGGCGTCTGAATGGGTATATGAATAGGAAGGGTTTGGAGAGAGATGGAGTGGGTGCTGGCAGGTGGGACTAGATTGGGTTGGGATAGCTGGTTGGCATGGATGAGTTAGGATCTGTTTCCGTGCTGTACATCTCTATGACTCTAAAGTGTTACATTTTAGTAGGAAAAGTAAGGTGAGGCAAGATGGGTACAGTTTTAAAGAGATGCAGGTACAGAGCAAGCATGAGCGCTGAAGGTAGTGGGACAAGTACAGAGGTTGTTAACAAGAAAGATGGAGTAGTTGACTTCAATTATACAGTCATAGAGTACAAGAGTAGGTGGTGATATGTGTATATAAGGTTCAGTGAAGTCACATATGGAGTAAAACCTTATTCTGTCATGAGATGTTATTGTCATGTAGACTGATTTCAGTGGAATACAAAACAGTTAATCTTCATACAACTCTGCTTAGTGCAGTGTTGCTGGAGTAGTATTCACCCCTGTGCGCTGCGGTTTATAAAATATGTCACAGCTCTTAAAAATAATATAGAAGAGATAGAGGGATTCAGTTACATGAAGAGGAGGGAGGATGGAGGTTATTTTACTTGGAACATAAAAGGTTAAGAGGAGATTCAGTGGAAATGTTCAAAAGAAGAACTGTCAAAGGGGAGTGATTTAATGTACTGCCAGGAGAACCCGAGGTGACAGGAGGTCATGTTATTTGTGCAACCTGTTATGCTCTGAAACAAGCGCCTGAAAGGATGGTGGGTTTAATAGCAATGTTTTAAAAAGGCATGCAAGTGAATTGAAGAGAATAAAGTTTTCTGACTATGGAAGTAGTACTGAAGTTTTGGACAAGCTGAATGCCTCTTTTGAAGAACTAACACAGATGTGATGCATGAATGACATTTTTTGTGTAAGATTCATTCCCCTTGAACTGGACACTTTGAATATTAGGGTTTTGATAATTGCATTGATAAGAAATCACAGTGTGTGCTAATTTACTGCTACAGCTTATCTGTTAACAATGAACACAAAATAATTTCTTACAGACATGTTTATTATTTATATATGACTTAGAGGTGCCGGTGTTGGACTGGGTGGACAAAGTTAAAAATCGCACAACAGCAGGTTATCTTCTAAAAGGTTTATTTGGAAGCATTAGCTTTTGGAACGCCACTCCTTCATTAGATATTTGTGGAGAATAAGATCGTGATCACAGAATTATTAGCCAAAGGAATCCAGTGTCATGGAGGTGTGATACTCTAAACAATTTTAGATCAAATCTTTCATCTTTTAGAATGGGATATGCTGGTTTACATTCTTTGATGTGTAAATCCCAGAACTTCTTATAACTTACATTCTGAAGATAGCTTGGATTTTCTAACAATGGGTGTGAAGACTGTCTGTGTCCCAATGTTGAGTCAGACTGACAAGCCCTCTCCATAGTTTTACAGAGCTTTACATGGATTCATGCAGATTTTTGAGGAATGGCCTCAACCGGGACATTGGGTTCATGTCACACGACAGGTGACCCCACTGCATGACACACACACATACCCACACACTCATGCAGACCCTCTCTCATACACAAGCTCTCTCTCATATGTGCCCACACACCCCGCACTCACACCCACACATGCACCCTCTCACAGACACATACCCATCACACTCACACACACTTAACTAAGCTTATACACACACTCTCTGTCATGTGCACCCACGAACACACACACTCACAGTCACTCCTACACATGCACACCTATAGGTTTATGGGATGAATTTGTTTTTGCAGAATTACATTTTAGTTTGCTCAAAAACTGCATGAGTCCTTGTAAAACTATGCAGAGGATTTGTGAGTCTGACACAGCATTAAGACACAGACAAACTTCACACCTGTTGTTAGAAAAGCCAAGCTACCTTTTTTTGAGGGAATCAAATGTAGTATTTGTATATCTAGAATAGATTAGATTCTCTACAATGTGGAAATAGGCCCTTCGGCCCAACCAGTCCACACCAACCCTCCAAAGAGTAAACCACCCAGACTCATTTCGCTCTGACTAATTCAGCTAGCACTATAGGTAATTTAGTATGGCCAATTCACCTGACCTGCACATCTTTGGACTGTGGGAGGAAACTGGAGCACCCGGTGGATCAGAATATAAATTAGAAGTTCTGGGATTTACATATCAAAGAGCAGAAACCAGCATATCCCATTCTAAAAGATGAAAGATTTGATCTAAAATTGTTTAATGTATCATATCTCAATGACACTGGACTCCTTTGGCTATGAATTCAGTGATCATTATCTTATTCTCCACAACCACCTGATGAAGGAGTGGCGCTCCGAAAGCTAATGCTTCCAAATAAACCTGGTGTTGTGTGATTATTTATATTGTTACTAAAGTCACCAGTAGATGGTGGTATGTGCAAGTAAAGTTCAATGAACAGTTACATATGGAGTGAGGTGTCATGTGATGTTATTGTCATGTGGAATGATTTCAGCGTAATACATTGTCAGCTTCACTCAGCAGTACGGCTCTTGACTCAGGGTTAGAAAGTTGGAGATTTATCCCTGTGCTGTGCTGTCAGATTAGCTGATCAGGCACCTTATATTAGTGCAAGAAGAATCTCAGCACATCATGTACATTACCCTCTTATGTCAACTTTTATTTCAGTATGTGATTTGTGTACTCTGTCACTTTATAACAATAACTTTTTTGATATGACATATAAATATGACTTTCATTTATTTCTGAGATCTATACATTTTAATATATAGGCCAATGGGCTGAGACGTGGCAGATGGCATTTAATTTAGATAAATGTGAGTGCTGCATTTTGGGAATGCAAATCTTAGCAGGACTTATACACTTAATGGTAAGGTCCTAGGGTGTGTTGCTGAACAAAGAGACCTTGGAGTGCAGGTTCATAGCGCCTTGAAAGTAGAGCCACAAGAAGCTAGGATAGTGAAGGAGGCGTTTGGTATGCTTTCCTTTATCGCTCAGAGTATTGAGTACAGGAGTTGAGAGGTCATGTTGTGGCTGTACAGGACATTGGTTAGGCTACTGTTGGAATATTGCGTGCAATTCTGGTCTCCTTCCTATCGGAAAGATGTTGTGAAACTTGAAAGGGTTCAGAAAAGATTTACAATGATTTGCCAGGATTGGAGGATTTGAGCTATCGGGAGAGGTTGAATAGGCTAGGGCTGTTTTCCCTGGAGCGTTGGAGGCTGAGGAGTGACCTTATAGAGGTTTATAAAATCATGAGGGGCATGGTTAGGATAAAAAGATAATTTTTTTTCCTGGGGTGTGAGAGTCCAGAACTAGAGGGCATAGGTTTAGGGTGAGAGGGGAAAGATATAAAAGAGACCTAAGTGGGAACTGTTTCACACAGAGGGTGGTACGTGTATGGAATGAGCTGCCAACGAAGTGGTGGAGGCTGGTACAACTGCAACATTTAAGAGGCATTTGGATGGGGATATGAATAGGAAGGGTTTGGAGGGATATGGGCCGGGTGCTGGCAGGTGGGACTAGATTGGGTTGGGATATCTGGTCGGCATGGATGAGTTGGACCGAAGGGTGTTTCCATGCTGTACATCTCTATGACTCTGTATCAAAACTGATAATTGGATGTTTGGAAGTATTTCTTGAAATCTGGTAACACTTATAAACCTGATCATGTGAGTAAATTATTTTCTTCAGCTCAGCGTCTCAGGTAATGAATTCCCATGGCACTAATAGTCAGATAAACAACTATCATCTTCCCACAAAAGAACATTTTGCAATATCTTTTTATAGAAGGGAATATGTAGTCTGTTCAGTTTCTTCATAATTCTGAAAATTATAAAGGGTGTAGAATGATAGAACTGCCGCTTCTAGATAACATAGGGGCAGATTGCTATTTTCTGATGAGTAGAAACCTGTATGAAGTCAAGATAACAGAGCTACCAGAAGATCGCAATCATCATTATATGCTCGGACTAATATTGGCTTTAAATTTTTTTTATTGTGTACAGATTGTTGCATCATTTCTTAGTGAGAATCAATTCTGAGGAAGGATCACTGGACCTGTAACATTAACTCTGATTTCTCTCCACAGGTGCTGCCTGACTTGCTGAGCTTTTCCAACAATTTCTGGGTTGTTTCGTCAGTTCTTAGTCTATTTAAACATTTTTGTATGAAACTTATCATGGAGAAAGGGGTATTTTACAAGTTGCTACGAGACTGCACACTCATACAGTTTAAGAACAACATTGCATTGAAATTCAATTAACCTTCTACATCTCCATTGGTTCCATCATTCCTTCCAAAAATATATCCTTCTTCTTTTACTTGTCTTTTACAACTCTGCGAAGCCTCATTCCATCCAAGGCTTGAACTCTACTTCCAGATTTGGGGAATATCATCTACTAATTCTCTCAGAGTCTCAGACAGAAAGCAAGACAATGTTTATTGCCAGATGATCACTTACTCTTACAACATCAACCTGCTCCGATTTCCATTGCTAATTAAAATCAATGGTCCCCTGAGGATTTTGTTTTTAATTCCTTCTTTGAAGCTGCAAATGTTCATATCCCCATACTTCATTTTCAATTTATTATCAGCCAAGAAGACCAAACGTGCACATGATATACCAAGTGTGGCCTCACCCGGGTTCTATATTATTGCAGTAGGATACCTTTTAAAAACACACACACAACAAAGATATGAGCACATAATCAAGGCTGGAACTCTGACACAGTACTGAGGGAAGAGTGCACTGTTAGCTATTAGTTGTGGCTCAGTTGATAATGCTCATAGAGAAAAGAGAATTTTTACTCTGGGGTGATCTTTGAAGTCTGTGCAAAATAAACTTACAACACAGAACTGGATCCAGGGTCCATCGGATTCCCAGTACAATATCTTCTCTTACCATCCTCTGTACATAGCCATGAATGTACATATACACATACAAATGGGGAGCAGGAGTAGGATATCCATTTCCTTGAGCTTGTTCAGTCATTCAATGGGAACATGGTTGATCTGATGACTCCACATTCACATCTACTCCCAGTAACCTTTCACCAACGTGGTTATCATGAATCTATATTCTTCTGCCTTAAAAATATTCAAATGCTTGGTTTCCATCATCTTTTGAGGAAAAGCCTCACAATCATTTGTGAGAAGAGAATTCTCACTTTTCTCTTAAATGGACAACCCATTAATTCAACAATATTTAATGGTCAATAAAGTTGATGTTGACTCACATCAGAAACATAACAATTAGAAGCAGGAGTAGGCCATTCAGCCCTTCGGGCCTGCTCTGCCATTCAATTGGACCATAAATGATCTTCTACTTCACCACCATTTTGATTTTGCGCTATTCCAACATCCTCTAAAGAGATTAATATATTCCAATCTACCAACCTAAGACTTGAATGTAACCAACAACTAAGCCTCCACAGTCCTGTAGGGCAGACAATTCTAAGGTTTGCCACCCTCTGTGTAAACAAATTGCTCCTCACCTCAGTCCTAAATGGCTTGCTCTTAATCAGAGACTGGTCCCTGATTCGAGACTTCGCAGCCAGTGGAATTTTGTATTTTTGAATGAGATCAACTCTCATCCTTCTAAACTCCAGAGAGCATAGTCAGGTCTATTTAACTTTCTCTCACAGGAAATTCCAATCCCCTCTCCTCCAAATGGACCCCCACACCTCTAGGTATTTTTAAGGAAACTTCATTGCACTCAGTCTCTGAAAAGTTTATCTTTTCTCAGGTAAGGAGGCGAAATGTGCACACAATATACCAAATGTGATCTCACCAAGGTTCTATATTATTGCAGTAGGACATCTTCACTTCAATACTCAAATCCTCTTGTAATTAAAAGCCAATTAAATGTTTGTCTTCTCAATTCCTTGTGTTAACTTTCAATGACTCATGAACAAGGACACCCAAGTCTCATTGAACTTCAACACTTCCCAGCCTTGAACCATTTAAGATCTACTTTGTATATGTTGTTTCTCATGCCAAAGTGGCCAATTTCACATTGCTCCACTTTGTATTTCACCTGCTAAATTTTTGCCTACTCACTTAAGTTTCTCCAAATCTTCTTGAATTGTCTTTGAGTCCTCCTTTATAACCCACATTCCTACCTGGTTTTTGTTCATTTCTAAATGTAATGTTCCCAAATTTAATCTCCATATCCAAATCATTGATATAGATTGAGAATAGCGAGGTCCACCACTAATCCTTCTGGTACCCCACCGATCACAGGCTGACAACCTGAAAATGACCCATTTATTCCCATTCTCTGTTATCTTGTCATAGATTCTGGAATTTTTTTTCTTTGGCGGATGTTTGATTAACAGGTTGATAGTTCCCTGTTTCCTCTCTTTGCTTTTATTTAGTAGTAGGGTTACATTTTCTACCTTCCAATCTGCAGGACCCTCCAGACTCCATTGAATTTTGAAAGTTGACTGACAACAGATTTCTAATCTCTTGCAATACTCTGTGATGTTGACCATCAGGACAGGGAATTTATCTAGTTTAAGTCAGTGAAAAATTCTGGCATTTTTAGCAGTATTAATATCTAACAGAGCCATATTTGTATAAGTGTCTAGATTATCCATTATTTCAGAGAAGTTTTCATTATTTTCTTCTCTGAAGACAGACACAAAATATTTGTTAAGTTTCTCTGCCATTTTTCTAATTTCTCAAAATAAATTCTCCTGAATCTGTTTATATTGGACCTATATTTGTTTTTGCTCACCATTTCTTTTATACATATATATAAATATTTTGCAGTTCATGTTTGTGTTTTGAGATAGTTTTCTTTCATATTCTATTTTCTCCTTCTTAATCAATTTCTTGGTTGTCCTTTGTCACATTCAACAGGCTCCCATTGTTAGGCTAAAGATTTTATTTTACAACTTTATAGACATCTGCCTTTAATCTAATGTAATCCTTGATTCATTCTTTAGCCTGACTGGAATACCTTCTTTGCTAAGTTTTTGTACATTAAAGGAATGCATTTTATGGTAAGCTATGTTTTATTTTTCAAAATTGTCTGCCTACCATCGTCATTTTAATATAGTTCCCCAATTTGCCATTATCTATTTGCCCCTCATAGCTTCTTATTTTCCTTTGTGCAGATTTAAGACCCTACTTCGAAATTCAATGTGAAATATTACCTTTCCTAACCATCCCATCATAATTATTAATTATTCCTTTCTCATTAAACATTGCTAGATCTGGAATAGTTAGTTCCCTAGTTCATTCTTAAATGTACTCTGTTAGAAAACTACCTCACACACATTCCAAGAATTTGTCTTCCACAACCTATGTTCCCTCTAGAGTGTGCAGCCATGTAGTTGCTTGGAGTGTCTGCACACAACAGTCAGTGTGCAGAAATACTCCAGACATTGCTACCAAGCATGAACATCAGAGATCCACACAGCAGAAGGCAAAATGATGAAGATCATGATCCACAACATCAGTACTTTTAAACTTACCCAGTCTATATGTAGATTGAAACCTCTCATAGAACATAGAACATTACAGCACAGTACAGACCCTTCAGCCCTCAATGTTGCGCCGACCTGTCATACCAATCTGAAGCCCATTTAACCTACGCTATTCCATGTACATCCATATGCTTGTCCAATGACGACGTAAACGTACTTAAAGTTAGTGAATCTATTACCGTTGCAGGCAAAGCATTCCATACCATTACTACTCTCTGAGTAAAGAAACTACCTCTGACATCTGTCCTATATCTATCACCCCTCAATTTAAAGCTATGCCCCCTCGTGCTCGCCGTCACCGTACTTGGAAAAAAGGCTTTCCCTGTCCACCCTATCTCACCCTCTGATTATCTTATATGTCTCTATTAAGTCACCTCTCAACCTTCTTCTCTCTAACGAAAACAGCCTCAAGTGCCTTAGCCTTTCCTCGTAAGATCTTCCCTCTATACTAGGCAACATCCTAGCAAATTTCCTCTGCACCCTTTCCAAAGCTTCCACATCCTTCTTATAATGCGGTGACCAGAACTGTACACAATACTCCAAGTGCGGCCGCACTGGGGTTTTGTACAGCTGCAGCATAACCTCATGATTCTGGAACTCGATCCCTCTATTAATAAAAGCTAAAACACTGTATGCCTTCTTAACAACTCTGTCAACCTGGGTGGCAACTTTCAAGGATCTGTGTACATGGACACCGAGATCTCTCTGCTCATCTACACTACCAAGAATCTTACCATTAGCCCACTACTTTGCATTCCAGTTACTCTGACCAAAGTGAATCACCTCACACTTGTCCGCATTAAACTCCATTTGCCACCTCTCAGCCTTCTTTCAGCAAGCCAATTACTGATCCAAACTGCTATATCTCCCACAATCCCATTCCTCCGCATTTTGTACAATAGCCTATTGTGGGGAACCTTATCGAATGCCTTGCTGAAATCCATATACACCACATCAACCGGTTTACTCTCATCTACCTGTTTGGTCACCTTCTCAAAGAATAATTACTCATGATTACTGTTTACTGTACTTTTGTTAAACACAACTTCAGTTTCCCTAATTTATGTTATCACTGCTGTTTTATGGCTTATAAGCAAGGTTTCTCATCTCCTCCTCTTCACTGTGAATGTACAATCCCTCACCATGTCCATCTTCATCAGGATGGTCTGACATATTTCCATTTCTTTCTTGAAAGGCGGACTGAATAGTCACATCCATTACAGCCCTTCCTTTCTTGGCTGAGCTTATTCTCACTTTAAGCAATTTCTTCTTTAATTCACCCACTTTCTCCAAGGTGTGGCTATGTGTAATTGCATGATCTCAGTTATGCCTATCTTTTTATGGGGTTTGTGAAATATTCCTTGCTCTAGTCCAACTTGCACCCCCGTCCACAACTTTTTCTTTGATACATCAGTGTTACTTTCTGTTTTTGTCAGGATTTGGAAACAATGGGTTTCAGCAAGGCCTTTGATAAGGTTCTACATGGCAGGCTACTCTGGGAAGTTAGATCTCTGGGAGGTTACATCTGGGGAAGCTGGCAAATTGGATACACAATTGGCTTGATGGTAGGAAACAGAGGGTAATAGTGGAAGGATGCTTGTCAGACTGGAGGCCTGTGACTAGTGGTATGACTCAGGGGCCGGTGTTGGGCCCGTTGCTGTTTGTTATCTGTATCAATGATTTAGATGAGAATATACAAGGCACAATTAGTAAGTTTGCAGAAGACATTAAAATAGGCGGTAATGTGGACAATGAGGAAGGTCATCAGAAATTGCAGCAGAACCTTGATCAGCTGGCGAAGTGGGCTGAGAAATGGCAATTGGAGTTTAATATAGATAAGTGTGAGGTCTTACATTTTGGAAAGTCAACTCAAGGAAGAAGCTTCATGATGAATGGTAGGGCCCTAAGATGTGTAGTTCAACAGAGGGACCATGGACTTCAGGTGCACGGTTCTCTGAAAGTGGAACCACAGATACACAGGGCAGAGAAGAAGGCTTTTGGCACATTGGCCTTCATCAGTCAATGCACTGAGTTTAGAAGTTGGGAAGTTATGTTGCAGTTATACAGGATTTTGGTGGGGCCACACTTGGGGTACTGTGTTCAGTTTTGGTCACCTTGTTACAGGAAGAATGTTATTAAACTGGAAAGCGTGTTGAAGAAATTTACAAGGATGTTGCCAGGACACAAGGGTCTGAGTAATAGGGAGAGGTTGGACAAGCTAGGACTTTTTTTCTTTAGAGTGTAGGAGACTAAGTGGGAATCTTATAGAAGAGTATAAGATCATGAAAGGCATGATAGGGTGAGTGCTCTGTCTTTTTCCCAGGGTTGGAGACTCAAGGACTAGACTGCATCAGTTTAAGGTTAGAGGGGAAAGAACAAAAGGGACTGTGAAGGGCAACGTTTTTACAAAGAATACTCATTTGGAATGAACTGCCAGCAGAAGTGGTTGAGGCAGGTTCATAAGCAATATTTAAAGGGCATTTGGACAAATACATGGATAGAAAAGGTTTAGAAGGATATGGGCCAAGTGCAGGGAAATGGTGTTGGTATTGATGGACATTTGGGTCAGCATGGACCAGTTTGGGCCAAAGGGCCTGTCTCTGTCCTGCAGGACTCTATGACAATTAATCACTTTAGCATCAATTTCCATCCATCTCTCTGGTCCATCTTTGCTCCTCTCTTTTCTTCCTTGAGTTCTCTGAATCCATTTCTGAGGATAGGTTATGCGTTAAAAGCTCACCCAGTCCAGCCTACATCTTCACAACCTGCTTCCAGACAGGATTCCACTCATACATTCATAGAGATGTACTACATGGAAACAGACCCTTTGGTCCAACCCGTCCATGCCAACCAGATATCCCAACCCAATCTAGTCCCACTTGCCAGCACCCAACCCATATCCCTCTAAACCCTTCCTATTTAGAAACCCATCCAAATGCCTTTTAAATGTTGTAATTGTACCAGCCTCCACCACTTCCTCTGGCAGCTCATTCCATACACATACCATCCTCTGCGTGAAAATGTTGCCCTCATTCCACTCTGACAGATTCTCCCGTTCTTATGCATCTGTTTCAATGAGGCCACATTCCAGTGGCAGCCTCCAACACGTCCTCTTTTATCTTCATCAAGGATTCCTGCATATCCCCACAGGCTGTGGTTGACAAGGCCCTCACTCTTCCTCCTTCCTCCTAGAACAATAGGGTTTCCCTTGTCCTCACTTTCCACACAGCCAACCTTTCCATTCAAAGGACCATCTTTCACCATTTCCACCACCTCCAGCAGGATGCCACCACTAAACACACTCTGTCCTACCAATATCAGCATTTGACAGAAACTCTTCCCTCCACAACACACTGGCCCACTCCTCCATCACTCCCTACACTTCCTCGCCCTAGCTCCATTGCACTTGCCCTTGCATTTACAGAAAATGTAACACTTGCCCATTTGGTCCCTCCCTCGTCATTGTCCAAGGTCTAAACACACCTTCCAGGTGAAGTAACGATTTACTTGTCCATTTTTCAAACAGGTCTACAGTATTACCTGTTCAGAACATTGTCTCTCCGATATTGGTGAGACTAACCCAACACTGCATGATGATTTACAATAATATTTCTGCTCTGTCCATGAGTGTGACCCTGATATTCCAATTGTTTGCCATTTCTGTGAACCTGACTCTCATGCTAACATTTCCATCTGAGGTCTGCTGTACCAGTGAAGCCCGGTGCAAGCTGGAAGAATAGCACCTCCTTTTCCACTTAGGCTTTTTACAGCCTTCAGTGCTTAACAGTGAACAACTTCAGAACTTGAACTTTGTCCTCTACTTTGATTACACCCAGTCTCATGTTTGCTCTCAAAAAAAGCCAACCTATTTTCAACTATTCACACCCATCATTAGCTCATTTTTCACATCCAGTCCCTTTGTCTTATACATTGGATACACTCACAATCTCTTCTACTCACCACTCCTCCATCTTCGTCAACAGCATAAAAGCCATCGCTTTCTTTCCCTCTTCAATTCCGAAGAAAAGCTTTAAATTATTAAGTCCCTTCCTCTCTCCACAGATGCTGCCAAACCTGCTATGTTTCTCCAATACTTTTTTGTTTTTATTTAAGGTTTCCTAGTTTCGCCCAAACTGAAAGGCAGACAAAGGCAGAAGGCAGAAAGCACATGGTCTGTAAGGGAGAGAGAGAAAGAAACCCACACTGCTAACTGACATAACAGTGAATCTGTGCAGTTACTGCCTTTGCTATTTGAATTCTTGTATCACTGGACATGAGAGTGTGTCAAGGAAAACTTAACAAACAGCAAAATTCACAACTGATCTTGGAGGAACCTGATTGGGAGAGGTCACCGCACAGAAACAGATAAGTGAATAGTCTTAAGCATAGCCTTGCTGTAAATCTACAAGAGCAAGTTGAGTGGATTCCTTCATGATTGTATGTTTTCATTCAGATCTGTCTCTTGAATAAATTTTAAAAATATAAATCAAATGTATTACGTTATCCTGGAGCAGTGTTTTGTAGAGCAGTAAGATGGTGCTATTTTCTGGGTCTGTAGATTAGAAGGAGAAAAATTGCCTTTAGTAGAATGATATGCTCTTCTTGTCAAATGTGGGAGTTTCGAGAGAATTTAAGGATTACTGACGATTATATCTGCAATAAATGTCGTTGGTTGTGAATCCTGTCAGATCAAATGGATCTGTTGGAGCAACAGTTAGAGACAATGAGGAATTTACAAGAGCCAGGGGGTGAGATGGATGCCAGTTATAGGAAGGGAGAAAAGCCGCAGATACAGTCAGGTAAATTAATTAACTCCAAGAAAGATAGGAGGGATAGACAGTTAGTACAGGAGTTTTCTGTGGCTATCCTCATTTCAAACAAGTATGCTATTTTGGAAAATGTAGGGGTGATGGATTTTCAGGGGAATGTAACACAACCAGCCAAGTTTCTGGTATCAAGATTCTGGATGTAATGAGGGGTACATTGGGTTCCAGGCAATCAATGGTGTTAAGAGTCTTACCAGTCAGGGACACAGACAGATGTTTCTGCGGCTAGCAGTGAAAAAATCAGAATGGTTTGTTGCCTTCCTGGTGTCAGGATCAAGGATATCACAAAGACGGTACAGAATGTTCTGAAAGGGGACAGGGACCAGCAAGAGGTCATTGTGCACATTGGTACCAACAACATAGGAAGGGAGAATATTGAATGTTAGGCAGGAATTACTATCCTCAAGGATAGTAATATCTGGATTACTCCTGGTGCTACGAGGAGGATTAGGAGGATAGAGCAGACGAATGTGTGGCTGAAGAGCTGGTGTTTGGGAGAAGGATTCACATTTTTGGATCATTGGAATCTCTTCTGGGATAAAAGTGACCTGTACAAGAAGGATGGATTGCACCTGAATTGGAAGGGGACTAATATACTTTCAGGGATATTTGCTAGAGCTAAACTGCATTTATTTCAATGCAAGAGGCCTAACAGGGAAGGCAGATGAACTCAGGGCACGGTTAGGACCGTGTGACTGGAATATCATAGCAATTACAGAAACATGGCTCAGGGATGGACAGGACTGGCAGTTTAATGTTCCAGGATACAAATGCTATATGAAGAAGAGAAAGGGAGGCAAGAGAGGAGGGGGAGTGCCGTTTTTGATAAGGGATAGCATTCCAGCTGTGCTGAGGGAGATATTCCCAGAAATACATCCAGGGACGTTATTTGCATGGAACTGAGAAATAAGAAAAGGATGATCACCTTATTGGGATTGTATTATAGATCCCGTAATAGTCAGCGGGAAATTAAGAAACAAATTTGCAAGGAGATTTCAGTTATCTATAAGAATAATAGGGTGGTTATGGTAGGGGATTTTAACTTTCCAAACATAGACTGAGACTGCCATAGTATTAAGGAGAGGAATTTGTTAAGTGTGTACAAGAAAGTTTTCTGGTTCAAAATGTGGACATACCTACGAGAAAACATGACCTACTCTTGTGAAATAAGGCAAAGCAAGTGACTGATGTGTCAGTGGGGGAGCACTTTGGGGCCAGCGACCATAATTCCATTAGTTTTAAAATAGTGATGGAAAAGGATAGGACAGATCTAAAAGTTGAAGTTCTAAATTGGAGAAAGGCCAATTTTGACAGTATTAGGCAAGAACTTTTAAAAGCTGATTAAGGGCAGATTTTCGCAGATAAGCCTTCAGAAATGAGATAATGAGAATCCAGAGAAAGTATATTCCTGTTAGTGTGAAAGGAAAGACTGGTAGATGTAGGGAATGCTGGATGACTAGAGAAATTAAGGACAAGTCAGGGAACTATGGACCAGTGAGTCTGACATCGGTGGTGGGCAAGTTGTTGGAGGGATTCCTGAGGGAAAGGATGTACACGTATTTGGAAAGGCAAGGACTGATTAGGGATAGTCAACATGGTTTTGTGCATGGGAAATCATGTCTCACAAACTTGATTGAGTTTTCTGAGGAAGTAACAAAGAGGATTGAGGATGGCAGAGCAGGAGATGTGATCTATATGGACTTCAGTAAGGCGTTCAACAAGGTCCCCACGGGAGACTGATAAACAAGATTAGACCTCATGGAATACAGGGAGAACTAGCCATTTGGATACAGAACTGGCTCAAAGGCAGAAGACAGAGGGTTGTTTTTCATACTGGAGGCCTGTGACCAGTGGAGTGCCACAAGGATCGGTGCTGGATCCTTTACTTTTTGTTATTTACATAAATGATTTGGATGCGAGCATAAGAGGTACAGTTAGTAAGTTTGCAGATGACAGCAAAATTGGAGGTGTAGTGGACAGCGAAGAGGGTTACCTCAGATTACAACAGGATCTTGACCAGATAGGCCAATGTGCTGAGAAGTGGCAGATGGAGTTTAATTCAGATAAATGCGAGGTGCTGCATTTTGGGAAAGCAAATCTTAGCAGGACTTATACACTTAATGGTAAGGTCCTAGGGAGTGTTGCTGAACAAAGAGAATTTGGAATGCAGGTTTACAGCTCCTTGAAAGTAGAGTCGCAGGTAGATAGGATAGTGAAGAAGGCTTTTGGTATGCTTTCCTTTATTGGTCAGAGCATTGAGTACAGTAGTTGAGAGGTCATGTTGCAGCTGTACAGTACATTTGTTAGGCCACTGTTGGAATATTGCGTGCAATTCTGGTCTCCTTCCTATCGGAAAGATGTTGCGAAACTTGAAAGAGTTCAGAAAAGATTTACAAGGATGTTGCCAGGGTTGGAGGATTTGAGCTATAGGGAGAGGCTGAACAGGCTGGGACTGTTTTCCCTGGAGCGTCGGAGGCTGAGGGGTGACCTTATTGAGGTTGACAAAATTATGAGGGGCATGGATTGGGTAAATAGACAAAGTCTTTTCCCTGGGGTCCAGAACTAGAGGGCATAGGTTTAGGGTGAGTTCCCTGGGGTCCAGAACTAGAGGGCATAGGTTTAGGGTGAGAGGGGAAAGATATAAAAGAGATCCACAGGGCAACATTTTCATGCAGAGGGTGGTACGTGTATGGAATGAGCTGCCAGAGGAAGTGGTGGAAGCTGTAACAATTGCAACATTTAAGAGGCATTAGGATGGGTATATGAATAGGAAGGGTTTGGAGGGATATGGGCCAGGTGCTGGCAGGCGGGACTAGATTGGGTTGGGATATCTGGTCGGAATAGACGGGTTGGACTGAAGGGTCTGTTTCTATGCTGTACATGTCTCTGACTCTATAACTCTAAATTGAGGGTTTGGTTAAGAAAGAGAAGGGAGCATATGTCAGGTATAGACAAGATAGTCAAGATAGATCAAACGAGTCCTCAGAAAAGTATAAAGGCAGGAGGAATTACTTAAGAGGGAAATCAGGAGGGCAAAAAGGGGACATGAGATAGCTTGGGCAAATATGGTTAAAGAGAATCCAAAGGATTTTTACAAATATATTAAGGACAAAAGGATAAGTAGGGAGCAAATAGGGCCCCTCAAAGATCAGAATGGCAGCCATTGTGTGGAGCTGCAAGAGATGGGGGTGATAATAAACAAGTATTTTGCATCAGTGTTTACTGTGGAGAAAGATATGAAAGATATAGAATGTGAGGAAATAGATGGTGACATCTTGAAAAATGTCCATATTACAGAGGAGGAAGTGTTGAATGTTTTGAAACACATAGAAGTAGATAAATCCCCAGAACTTGATCAGGTGTACCCTCGAACTCTGTGGGAAGCTAGGGAAGTGATTGCTGGGCCTCTTGCTGAAATATTTGTATCATCGATAGACACAGGTGAGGTGCCAGAAGACTGGAGATTGGCTAACGTGGTGCCACCATTTAAGAAAGGTGGTAGAAAAACTATAGACCAGTGAGCCTGACTTTGGTGGTGGGCAAGTTGTTGGAGGGAATCCTGAGGAAAAGGATTTATACATATATGGAAAGACAAGGACTGAATAGGGATAGTCAACATGGCTTTGTGTGTGGGAAATCATGTCTCACAAATTTAATTGAGCTTTTTGAACAAATAACAAAGAGGATTGATGAGGGCAGAGCAGTAGATGTGATTGATATGGACTTTAGTAAGGCGTTTGACAAGGTTCCACATGGGAGACTGGCTAGCAAGGTTAGATCTCATGGAATACAGGAAGAACTAGCCATTTGGAGACAGAACCGACTCAAAGGTATAAGACAGAGGGTGGTGGTGAAGGGTTGTTTTTCAGACTGGTGGCCTGTGACCAGTGGAATGCCAGAAGGGCATTCCACTGGTCTGGGTGCTGGGTCTACTACTTTTCGTCATTTACCAGTGGAGTGTCACAAGGATTGGTGCTGGGTCCTCTACTTTTCGTCATTTATATGAATGATTTGGATGTGAGCATAAGACGTATCGTTAGTAAGTTTGCAGATGACACCAAAATTGGAGGTGTAGTGGACAGTGAAGAGGGTTACCTCAGATTACAACGGGATCTTGACCAGGTGGGCCAATGGGCTGAGAATTGCAAGGTTTGTGAATGTTTGTAGCTCAGGTTGTAGGTGTAGGTTTGCTCGCTGAGCTGTAGGTTTGATATCCAGTCGTTTCATTACCTGGCTAGGTAACATCATCAGTGGCGACCTCCAAGTGAAGCGAAGCTGTTGTCTCCTGCTTTCTATTTGGATGTTTGTCCTGGATGCGGTTCCTGGGGTTTATGGTGATGTCATTTCCTGTTCATTTTCTGAAGGGTTGATAGATGGTATCTAGATCTTTGTGTTTGTTTATGGTGTTGTAGATGGAGTGCCAGGCCTCTAGGAATACTCTGGCATGTCTTTGCTTAGCCTGTCCCAGGATAGCTGTGTTGTCCCAGCCGAAATGGTGGGTTTTTTTTTCATCCGTGTGTAGGGTTACGAGGGAGAGAGGGTCATGTCTTTTTGTGGCTAGCAGGTGTTCGTGTATCCTGGTGGCTAATTTTCCTCCTGTTTGTCCTACGTAGTGTTTGTGGCAGTCCTTGCAAGGAATTTTGTAGACGACGTTAGTTTTGTCCATGGGTTGTACTGGGTCTTTTAAGTTTTTAAGTCTTTTAAGTTAGGTGACACCTTTGTCATCACAAAAACGATACAAGATAGAAGAGACATTCATCATCATTAACAACACCCGCACAAGCATAAAGTTCACCAAGGAGGAAGAAACCAACAACAAATTCGCATTCCTGGACGTCACAGTCGAAAGAAAGGACAACGGAGAACTACAAACCTGCGTATACAGAAAACACTGACCAAATACTTAACTACACCAGCAACCATCCCAACACACACAAACGAAGCTGTATCAGAACACTATTCCAA
>NC_057732.1:13558405-13590435 GCF_004010195.1 Chiloscyllium plagiosum | reverse complement strand
TAAATAGAAAGCAGGAGACAATAGCTTCGCTTCACTTGGAGGTCGCCACTGATGATGTTACCTAGCCAGGTAATTAAACATCTGGATATCAAACCTACAGCTCAGCGAGCAAACTTACACCCTAAAGGGCTGAGAAGTGGCAGATGGAGTTTAATTTAGATAAATGAGAGATCTGTATTTTGGGAAAGCAAATCTTAGCAGGACTTATACACTAGTGAGTGTTACTGAACAAAGAGATCTTGGAGTGCAGGTTCATAGCTCCTTGAAAATAGAGTCGCAGGTAAATAGGATAGTGAAGAATGCATTTGGTATGTTTTCCTTTATTGGTCAGAGTATTGAGTACAAGAGTTGGGAGGTCATGTTCTGGCTGTACAGGACATTGGTTAGGCCACTTTTGAAATATTTCGTGCAATTCTAGTCTCCTTCCTATCGGAAGGATGTTGTGAAACTAGAAAGAGTTCAGAAAAGATTTACAAGGATGTTGCCAGGGTTGGAGGATTTGAGCTACAGGGAGAGGCTGAACAGGCTGCGGCTGTTTTCCATGGAGTTTCAAAGGCTGAGGGTTGACCTTATAGAAATTTATAAAATCATGAGGGGCATGGATAGGATAACTAGACAAGGTCTTTTTTCCCTGGGCTGAGGGAATCCAGAAAACCAACGTCATCTACAAAATTCCTTGAAAGGACTGCCACAAACACTACATAGGATAAACAGGAAGAAAGTTAGCCACCAGGATACACAAACACCAACTTGCCACAAACAGACATGACCCTCTCTCCCTCGTAGCCCTACACACGGATGAAAAAAAAAACACCATTTCGACTGGGACCACACATCTATCCTGTTACAGGCTAAGCAAAGACATGCCAGAGAATTCCTAGAGGCCTGGCACTCCAACCCCAACGCCATAAACAAACACATAGATCTAGATACCATCTATCAACCCCTCAGAAAACGAACAGGAAATGACATCACCACAAACCCCAGGAACCCCATCCAGGACAAACATATAAATAGAAAGGAGGAGACAACAGCTTCGCTTCACTTGGAGGTCGCCACTGATGATGTTACCTAGCCAGGTAATGAAACATCTGGATATCAAACCTACAGCTCAGCGAGCAAAATTACACCCTAAAGGGCTGAGAAGTGGCAGATGGAGTTTAATTTAGATAAATGAGAGATCTGTATTTTGGGAAAGCAAATCTTAGCAGGACTAGTGAGTGTTACTGAACAGAGACCTTGGAGTGCAGGTTCATAGCTCCTTGAAAATAGAGTCGCAGGTAAATAGGATAGTGAAGAAGGCGTTTGGTATGTTTTCCTTTATTGGTCAGAGTATTGAGTACAGGAATTGGGAGGTCATGTTCTGGCTGAACTAGACAAGGTCTTTTTTCCCTGGGGTGAGTGAGTCCAGAACTAGAGCCCATATGTTTAGGGTGTGAGGGGAATGATACAAAAGGAACTAAAGCACATCTTTTTCGTGCAGAGGGTGATGGGTGTGTGGAATAAGCTGCCAGAAGAAGTGGTGGAGGCTGGTACATTTAAAAGGCATCTGGATGGATATATGAATAGGAAGGGTTTGGAGGGATTTGGGCCAAGTGCTGGCAAATGGAACTAGATTAGGTTAGGATATCTGGTCGGCATGGACGAGTAGGACCGAAGGGTCTGTTTCTGTGTTGTACATCTCTATGATCTTGAACTTTAGAACAAAGGCTGTCCCTAATTACAGAATGAAGGTACTCTCCAATTAAGAAAGCTATCCCACCATCCATTCCCTGCTTCTTGTCCTTACTCAAAGTTCCAAACATTGGATACTCATCTCCTCTCATATATGTGCTGATCTCACAATGCTACAATATTTTCATACCTGAATCCAACCATTTTGAATAAGAGGGCCATCATAAAACACAAAGCTGATACAATGCTCTGAAGAGATTTTTCAGAATATTGCAAGTTATGGAAGGATTAACCAAACAAAAGGTTGGATATGCTGGGACTATTTTTCACTGGTGTGTAGGAGGTTGAGAGGCAGCCTTATAGAAGTGTATTAACTCATGAGCGGGAGAGATGGAGTTAATAGTATTTGTTTACTTTTCCCTAGAATTGGTGATTTCTCAATGAGGGGCACATTTTTAGGGTGAGAGGATAGAGATTTAAAAAGACATGAGAGGCAATTTGTTTTTACACAGAGGGTGGTTCACGTGTGGAATGAACTTTGAGGAAGTGGTGGATGTGGGTACAATTACAATATTTAAAAAACATTTGGTTAAGTTCATGAAGAGGAATGGTTTGGAGGGACGTGGGCCTGGAGCAGTCAGGTGGGATTAGTTTAGTTTGGGATTATGTTCGGCGTGGACTGGTTGGACCGAAGGGTCTATTTCTGTGCTGTATAACTCTATATGGTGTTAAACCTGTCCGCCCTCTCAGATGGATACACAATAGACCATTGCTCTATTGTGAATTGGAGCAGGGAAGCTATCATTGAAGTCCACATCCTTATTCCATGATCTTTGTGAATACGATCATCATTATGAAAAATAATTTGTGTGACAGTGTGTTGCATTACTAATTCTTCTTCTGTGCAGTAATCAGTAAACACATGCTTTCTTAATTCAAGACAGCTTGGTTAAATTTGCTTCTTTTAAAACACAAGTTCATTTGGGTTTCTGAGAAAATTATCCACAAGAGAAACAATCCTTTTGAATGTGAGTCACCATAGTCTAACTAGGCCATAGGACTACTCTCTCATTACAGAGAGAGAGAGAGATGACTGGTGGTGATTTAGCTGAGGGCCACCTCAGGTGAGGGGAAGAGGTTGAGAAGGAGAGTTCTCCACGGTAATCTCAGCCGGTGATAGGAATTGAACCTACATTGTTGTCATCACACTGCTTTGCAAGCCAATCATCTGGCCAATGAGTGAAACTCACCCCCACTTACTAAAGTAACCTTGTTGCGACCAGGTAAGGGTGGGATATTAACCAAAGAAAAGGAGCCAATACAACCCTCCTCACCCAGGAGCAAAACACATTGGGATATCCTATCTGGAACTGTCATGAATTTAGGAACCTCACCCAGGGGTCTGAATTTAAGTTACTAATGCCTGCTAGCCATTTTTTTCCCATGGTTTGCCTTCCCTCCGAGACATAAAGCAACCAAAAGCTGGATTCACAGTTATGGTTGTCATTTGTTTTCCGTCCTGAGTGCTCATTCATCATAATTCCTGTAACGTGACTGTTCAGGGAAATGATTATTTCTTTGGCCTCATTGCGATCAAAAACAATTGTAATTACTGTACATTGTCATTATTGCTCTGTTGTATTTAACAAACAGCATTATGTCCTTTATTTGGTGGTGCAGTGCCTGTGCTGCCTCTCAGCCAAAACCCTAGGTTTGAGCCTTGCTCTACATCCTGGTGGTCAAGGAAGGAATGTACATGATACAAACAACTTGAGTATCAGCCTTCGAATCCTTCCAAAGCGCACGAATGGCAGGAGGTCAATGTATAGGTCTAACCCTAGTCAGCTACATGACGCCATCAAACTTCGAGCCTCACTGTCTGCAGTTGCAGATGCCTATGTGCAACAAAAGGTCATGTTGTCATCAGACTTCCTGTGTGAACTACAGGTCCATGTCACTGTTTCCTGGTTTATGCAACTTTCAGCTCAGAATTACTAACTGGATGATGCAAAAGTTCCATGGTATCTGTGTGTGTAAATGTTTAATTAAATGGAAATTATATCAAATTCATTTGAACAAGGGTCTTGTGGTTTGTGATGTGTTATTCAAACATAAATCTAAAGTGAGATCAGAAAAGAAACTGTTTAACAGGATTCTCAATCTGCTGAGGGTTCGTAGGCTGCCACCATTGTTTTCTGGTGATGTACACTTCACATGTAAATACCAACCTGTATTCACTTGTTCATGCTTGAGACAGGAATCGATATGTAATTTTTTAACTTCAAGACTGATTGTCCTTTTGTTTTGTTTCAAGGACTCTCTAATACTTGAGTGTGGCCGAACATTGTAACTTTTAGATTTAGATTAGATTACATTACAGTGTGGAAACAGGCCCTTCGGCCCAACAAGTCCACACCGACCCGCCGAAGCGCAACCCACCCATACCCCTACATTTACCCCTTACCTAACACTACGGGCAATTTAGTATGGCCAATTCACCTGACCTGCACATCTTTGGACTGTGGGAGGAAACCGGAGCACCCGGAGGAAACCCACGCAGACACGGGGAGAACGTGCAAACTCCACACAGTCAGTCGCCTGAGGCGGGAATTGAACCCGGGTCTCTGGCGCTGTGAGGCAGCAGTGCTAACCACTGGGCCACTGTGCCGCCCAGCATATTTGTGTTGTCAGGGATTTCCTGAATACTCTGATGAATTTTTAAATTAATATTTTTTTTAAAAGAAGGAAGATCATACACTGCTTTATCTCATGCTGGAAGCTAATCCTGCTTCCTGCACATCGAGATGTTGGCTTGGAATATCTCTGGGCTGTGGGTATCTGTGCATACACTGTCCCTGAGGCTGATGGTTCCTTCTCCGTAAGTGTGGTTCTTCAGCTGTTTATTGTAACACTCCCTTATATACATCTTAGAATCATGGAACTCCTACAGTGCATTTGGTCCAACACATCTGCACCAACCCACTGAACAGCATCCCATCCAGACCCTTGCCCTCAAACACCATAACCCCATAACCCTACATTTACCACAATTAATCCACCCAGCCTACACATCCCTGGACCCTATAGGGTCATTTACATTACAAGTTTGCAAGCTGTATTGGTAATAGTCTTAATATAAGATCATAAGTCATAGGAGTGGAAGTAAGGCCATTCAGCCCATCGAGTCCACTCTGCCATTTAATCATGGCTGATGGGCATTTCAACTCCACTTACATGGACTCTCCCCGTAGCCCTTAATTCCTTGCGAGATCAAGAATTTATCAGTCTCTGCCTTGAAGACATTTAACGTCCCGGCCTCCACTGTGTTCTGTGGCAATGAATTCCATGGCTTACCGCTCTCTGGCTGAAGAAATGTCTCCTCATTTCCATTCTAAATTGAGCCTCTCTAATTTTAAGGCTGTGCCCACAGGTCCTAGTCTCCCTGCCTAACGGAAACAACATCCCAGCATCCACCCTTTCTAAGCCATGCATTATCTGCTAAGTTTCTATTAGATCTCCTTTCAACCTTCTAAACTCTAATAAGTACAATCCCAGGATCCTCAGTTGTTCATCACATGTGGCCTGCCATTTCAGGGATCATCTGTGTGAATCTCCACTGGACACGCTCCAGTGCCAGTATGTTCTTCCTGAGGTGTGGGGCCCAAACTTGGACACAGTATTCTAAATGGGGCCGAACTAGAGCTTTACAATGTCTCAGAAGCACATTGCTGCTTTTATATTCCAACCTTCTTGAGATAAATGACAACATTACATTTGCTTTCTTAATCATGGACTCAACCTGCAAGTTAACCTTTAGAGAATCCTGGACTAGCACTCCCAGATCCCTTTGCACTTCAGTTTTATGACTTTTCTCACCATTTAAAATAGTTCTATACCTGTATTTTTTTGTTTCCAATGTGTAAGACCTTGCATTTCCTCAGCCATTTCCTGGACCACTCTCCTAAACTGTCTAAATCTTTCTGCAGCTTCTCCACCTCCTCAATACTTCCTGCCTGTCCACTTAACTTCACATCACTGGCAAACTTCACCAGAATTACCCAGTTCCTTCACCCAGATCATTAATATATAACGTGAACAGCTGCAACCCCAATACTGTACCCTGCGGGACACCACTTGTCACTGGCTGCCATTCTGAAAAAGAACCTTTTATCCCAACTCTCTGCCTTCTGTCAGACAGCCAATCCTCAATCCATACCAGTAGCTCACCTTGAACACCATGGGCCCTCACCTTACTCAGCAGCCTCCCGTGAGGCACCTTATCAAAGGCCTTTTAGAAGTCTAGATAGATAACATCCACTGGGTTTCCCTGGTCTAACCTACTTGTTACCTCTTCAAAGAATTCTAACAGATTTGTCAGGCACAACCTTCCCTTACTAAATCCATGCTGACTTGTTCTAATCCAACTATGCACTTCCAAGAATTTAGAAATCTCGTCCTTAACGATGGATTCTAGAATTTTACCAATAACCGAAGTTAGGCTAATCGGCCTATAATTTTCCAAGTTTTGTCTTGATCCTTTCATGACAAGGGGGTTACAACAGCGATTTTCCAACCACCTGGGACTTTCCCTGACTCGAGTGACTTTTTGAAAGATCACAACCAACGCCTCCGCTATTTCCTCAGCCACTGCCCTCAGAACTCTAGGATGTAGCCCATCGGGGCCAGGAGATTTATCAATTTTTAGCTTTTCTAGCACTTTCTCTTTTGTAATATCTGCCATACTCAAATCTACCCCCTGACTCTCCATAATTGTTGGGATATTACTCATGTCTTCCACTGTGAAGACTGACGCAAAGTACTTATTAAGTTCTTCAGTTGTTTCCATATCTCCCAGCACTAGCCTTCCAGCATCAATTTAGAGCAGTCCACTGTCTACTTTTGTAGTTTCTCTTGTTTGTTTCTTATGTATTGAAAGAAATTTTTACTATAATTTCTAATATTAGTGGCTAGCCTACCTTCATATTTGATCCTCTCCTTCCTTAATTCTCTCTTTGTTATCCTCTGTTTATCTTTGTAGCCTTCCCAATCTTCTGATTTCCCACTTGGCTACTTTATAGGCTGTCTCTTTTTCTTTGATACATTTCCTGACTTCCTTTGTCAGCCATGGATGTCTAATCACTACCCCATTTCCCTCACCACCTCCCCAACTCTGGAATATGCCTGTGGGTTGAGAATTGAGAAATTCCCCACACAGACCCCAGTGGATTCTTGGAAGGAATCAATTGCATAACGATTGAAGTACTGCTGCCACCTTGATAGATAAGGGGATAGGGCGACCAACCATTCCCTCATGTCATGCCCCATTCCAGCAGTTGGCATAGTTCTGTGACAGGTTACCAGGGCATCCTCCGTCTGTGGCAGCAATGTACCGTGTTCACCTGGAGGAAATCTCATCAAGGATAACACACTCTTGCTCTACTTCCTCCCTGGTCTTGGGGTGACCTTCAGCTGTAACCTCTTCCTATGGAGGCTGCTCAGCAGCCATTGGAGTTACTGCTGTCCTTGACCTGGTTGCTACATCATATCCTGTTCTAGTACTCTGCACTGGGGTCACAACAACAATGACCCCTGCTTTGCCTGGAATCAACTGCCTTCACTCATACCTCCTCCATTTCCTCGAATCCCACCCCACCCTCAACCAGGCCAAAATCCTCCTTGTCCTCACATTCCACCCCACCAATCTCCAAATCCAATACATCATCCTCCACCATGTTTGCCATCTACAGTCGGACCCCACCACCAAAATATATATTTCCCTCTCCACTTCTGTCTGCATTCCGTAGGGACCGTTCCCTCCATGACTCCCTTGTTAGGTCTATACTCCCCAACAACCCCCTCTACACACCTGCAATCTCCCTCTGCAGCCACAAAAGGCACAAAACCGGAACCCACACCTCCCCACCTCACCTCTGTCCAAGGTCCCAAAGGGCCATTCCTAATCAGCCAGAGATTTACTTGCAAATCCCCGAACCTCATTTACTTCATCTGTTGCTTTTGATGTGGTTTCCTCTACATCAGAGAGATCAAGTGCAAACTCACAGAAGGTTTGAGTGAACATCTCTGGGATGCAAGCACCAATCAAGCCCACCTTCCTGTGGCCATCCTCCTTCCACTCCTGTGAGGACATGTCCATTCTGGACATCCTCCTCCGCCTACATTAGGGCACCCGCAAACTGGAAGAGGAACACCTCATCTTCCACCTCGGGAGCCTACAACCACATGGCCTCAACATTGAATTCACCAGTTTCCAAATCCACATACCCCCATCCCAGATCTAACCCTCCAACTTGGCATCGCCCTTTTGACCTGACCTACCTAACCATCTTCCTTCCCACCTACCTGCTCCATTCTCCCCATCGATCTATCACAATCATCTCCTACCTTCATCCACCTATCGCCATCCTACCTACCTTTTCCGTAGCCCCACCCTCCATTTATCTCTCAGCCCCATTCCCCCTCCTCAGTCCTAAGGAAGAATCCTGCTATAAACATCAACTCTCCTGCTCCTCAGATGCTGCCTGATCCGCTGTGCTTTTTCCAGTGCCACACTTTATTGAGTCTGGCACTGCAGCACCTGCAGTCCTTACTATCACCTAATGCTTCCAATGAACAAAATAGTTTCTTCATGATATATACAGTCAACACTTGCATCAGACACAAATGGCAGTTTAGCCTAGGTCTAGTGGGACATGGAGGACTCCAATAAGGAGGGGCAGGGACCTTTGAGATAGGGACTTTATTCCGACATACGTAGCAAAGGCTGTGTCATGTATACTACTTACAATAGAAGATTGTATTTTCAGTAGCATTATTGAAACTATGTCTCCTTATTCCCATCCACCCCACCCCCCCACACCCCGCCCCCCTCCCATCACCACAAAAAGGCAGCATTGCATGTAAGAGTCTGTTCAGGGGGAGACAAAATCAGCTCTAATCAGCAGGGCGGCATGGTTCAGTGGTTAGCATTGCTGCCTCATGTTGCTGGGGATCTGAGTTCAATTCCAGCCTGGGGCAACTGTCAGTGTGGAGTTTGCATGTTCCCCTTGTTGGGCTGAAGGGCCTTTTTCCACACTGTTTTGATTCTATGAAAGTGGAGATTCTATGCCCTGTGCAGTCTATGAGACAATGGACTGACTTTGAGAAGTGCATCTGGTGGGGGTGGTGGTATAACGGTAACATCACAGGACTAGTGGACGAGAATGCAGGCTACTGTTCTGAAGATACAGGCACAAATCCCACCACGTCAGATACAATTGACTTTTTAAAAATCTGGAATTATAACTAGTCTAACAGCAATCCTGTAACCATTATCAATTTTGTAAAAATACCACCTGGATCTTTTTTTTTCCTTTTGGGGATGGAAACTGCCATCTTTACTTGATCTGGCCTACATTCCAGAGATTCCAGACCTACAGCAATGTGGTTGACTCTCAACTACCCTCTGGGTAATGAGGATTGGGCAATAAATGCTGACTTAGCCTGCTATGCCTTCATCCATGAATGAATAATAAAAGAAATGTAAATGAAGGTAGACTGCAGAAAACTGAAGCATAGAGGGACTTGTAAGTCCTCATGCATAAATCACATAAAGTTAGCATCCACGTTCAGTGAATTTTGGCCTTTATTTCAAAGGGAATAGAGTATATAAATAGGAAAGTCTTGCTAAAATGATACAAGGCTCAATTTCGACCAATCTCTAATATTGTTTTGGTCCCTTTATTTAAGGAAAGATATACTAGCATTTCAGACAGTCCAGCATCAGTTTTCTCCATTAATTCCAGGTATAGAGGAATCATCTTATTAGGAGAAGATCTTGAGCCTGTACTCATTGGAGTTTAGGGGAATGAGGTGATCTTGAAGCATACAGAGTAGAGATGGATTCTGCTTGTGGGAGTGTCTAGGACCAGATGAGACAATCTCAGAATATGGGAGATTATTTAAAACTTGCTTGTTTGAAACAGAGATAAGGAGGAATTAATTCTCTCAGTGGTTAGTGAATCTGTGAAATTCTTTACCATAGAGGGCTGTAGTTGCAGGGTCATTTGACTATATTCAAAGCTGAGATAGACAGATTTTAATCAGTAAGCGGTTATGGGGAACGGGCGGTAAAGTGGAGTTGAGGATTATCATTTCAGCCATGAACCCATTGAATGGTGGAGTAGATTCGATGGACCGAATGGCTTGCATCTGTTCCTAAGCCTTATAATTGACTTTCCCAGCTTCCCTATCACAACAATGGCCTCTGATAACCATCCCGTCCCTGCCTTGACTTTCTGTGAGCACATCCTCAGGTCTGACCATGGTTTGCACCTTGACCAACTTGGACAGACGGCCCCAATTGAGGAGCGAACAGACCCCTGACTGATCTCAGTGAAACTTCATGACCTACTGACCACAAATTCCTAGACATGTTGCACTGGAACTTGAGGGATGATCACAGCCTATTTCCTGCATTGTCGTGATATTCACCTCTGGACCCTAACTACCTTAAGTGGTCAACTGCCCATGTCCAATCTCGTGAAGTAGGATCAGAGGTCCCCCTTCTGACTGACAAGAATTCTCATTGACTTGACTGAGATCTGCTCCCCATAGATTTTGACACATGGTCATTAAGTGGAAATAGATGCAGAGTGTTGGCCGAATAAACTGCTCGTTAATGACATAGGTGTGAGACCAATGTAACACAGTGTTATACAGCAACATGACCACACCTTAACTTGTTGACAAACAAGACAAGCTTTGTGTTTGCACTATTTGGCAAAACAAGACAGAACAACTCTGAGTCTTTAAGTTCTGAATGAAGTGACAAGGCAAAAAATGGCATGGCAAAGTAAAGATGCTGTGAGCATCCAAGTAGATGTAAAGTGAGTGAGCTCTAGGAAAGCAAGTGAAGAGCTCTGAGGTACACCTTGTTCGAATTCATAAGATGGTTGTTTGTCCCTGTGTCCCTGGCAGCACCATGAAAATGCAAGGTGTCAGTGCACTCCAAAGTGCAACATTGAAGTGGAGATCTGTATTCTAAGTGAGTCAGAGATGTACCATCATGTTGTGGCAGTGCTGGTACATTTCTGATCCCTATCCCCATGGAAAAGGATTGTGGATGGTCACTCTCCATGTAGTGGTCATGGGATGCTGGGAGCAGCTGTTCAAGATGAAAGCCTGGAGGAGCCAGGGACTTACGCTGACTTTCATTTCAGGAATTGTCACCAATTTGTTTCTCTCAGGAGTGTGGAAGAAAAGGAAACTGTAAACTGTGGAGAAGGTTTCTTCAGAACATTATTAAACCCACTTTACAAAATACATGTGTATGATGTCAAAGCACAAGTAGGACAAAGCAAACCAAGCTCGAGTCTGTATTCCCGAGTTCTTGGGATTGATTTTCAGAATGCCTAATCAGAAAGCAGCATGTCACGGAAATTCGAGCAGGAGTTCTTCATAAATTACTGCCCAATAATATTAATGTGTTGCAAAGTTGTGGATTGTGAGCTTTCTAATATATACTCACAGAAGGACGCACTTGAATACTTCCTCCAATTTTAGCCGCTCGCTTTGGTATACAGGGGAACCTCAATTATCCGAACGTGATGGGCAGACACTATTTCATTCGGATAATCGATTATTCGGTTAATTGATTAAATGTCTTTCCATTGGGGCTCGGAGTTTTTAAAGTCTGCTCCCAGTTCAGGAGAGTGTAGCAGCACACAGCATGTGAGGCCCCGCCCCCAACACTGCCCCCCCCCCGCTCCCAACCCCATGTAACACCACCCTCCACCCCCAACACCGTTCCCCCCTGCCCCCAAACCCCGTGCAACACTTGCCCTCCCCCAACCCTGTGCAACACCGCACTCCTGCCCACAACATTGGCCCCCCCGCTCCCNNNNACACACACACACACACACACACAGCCACACACACCACTTTTTACTGCAACTTTTTGACAGGTTCCACCTTTGCCCTGTACAGGACAATGTTGGAGAGATTATCTGGGGAAGGGTGTTTAGGGTACACCCCTCTGTAGAACTCCAGGGAAATTGTGGGGGGAGAGAGAGAGAGGGCAGGCAGTTAGTCATTTGGAGACGGTGCCTGTTAATCACTGTAAACAAAAGACCCGATCACTGTTGGAAACATGTCTTTGATGTAATGTTTCCATTGGAACCTCAAGATCTCCTTCGGAAAATCCGATTTTCGGATAATTGGTATTCAGATAATCGAGGTTCCTCTATATATGAGATGCTCAGCAGAAATGATATGGATTGGAGAGGCTCGGTACTTTAACTTGGTTCAGCTTCGTGGAATATTTTTCAGGGGGGAAAACAAAGACTTCAAACAATAGCTGCACTCGGAGTCAAAGGATTCAAGGTGGGCCTGTGGAATTCATTGCCACGGAGCACAGTGGAGACTGGGATGTTAAATGTATTCAAGGCGGAGATTGATAAATTCTTGATCTCGCAAGGAATTAAGGGCTATAGGAGAGTGTGGGTAAGTGGAGTTGAAATGCCCATCAGCCATGATTAAATGGCGGAGTGGACCCGATGGACCAAATGGCCTTACATCCATTCCTATGTCTTAAGGTCTTATAGTCTTATGATCAACAGGAAGTTTGGTTAATGGGTTATCATATCTGAGAAGATCAGGCTTCTGAATCAGGATGAATATCAGGCTCTCTTCGGAGAAAATATTGCAAAACATGAAGGAAACCGCAAAACGTATATAAAATGCTACTTCTAACTCACAGAAAAAAACAAGTTGGCTGGAAACTTGCAAACAACTTAAATGCACCATGAAACAGTTAAAAGGAAAATCCATCAAATGTGAAAAACTGCATGAGGATCGCACACTTATATTCAATGCAGATTACTTGAGATAATAACTGGTGGTCATTGTTGCTGATCTAGGAAGATTCCTCAGTCTGAGGGCTTAAGAATGTATGGAGGAAGGAGGGACAAACTTTGAAGAGCTTACATGGGATTTGGTGAAACTTAATTAGTGATTCAGAGTCTCAAGTGCAGCAAAGAGTGGTTGAGAAGAAAGATATAATCAAGGGAGAAGAACAGTGAGAAACATTATCTGGAACAATAGGTTTCTCAGCAAATTTCAATCCAATATGTAGTGTTGTCGTATGGGTGGGAAGGTCAAAGTGCAATCATCACTATTGGCTTTGATGAAAGACAATTTCTATAATGTAGGAGGAAAATTACATATTTACTGTCGTAGGAATTATACTGCATTTTCCTTAAGATGGGAATGTGATGTTAATGTTTCAATGTACATAACACTCGGACTTATGAACAATAGTTGTGTCATTTCAGTGCCTTTTAGGAGTGACAAAGTCCAGTCATGCTGTTGAGATTTAGCTAGTTAAGATCACAAATGGAAATATCAATAAGATCAAAACTAAATTAAACAGCCGATGGTGTATCAAGAACAACATAATCAGAATTGGAATCTTCAATTGACTGTAGAAACTTGTACAGGATTATCATATGAAGTATCAATCACAGCATTGCCAAAGCAATATAAACTTGTTCATTAATTTAAAAATGCTGCATATCTCAGTTTTGTAGCAAAGTGCTTGAAATCTGGACCTTCTCCCACAAAACCTGTTGAAGTTCAATTAGTTGAAAAGTTCAAAGTTGAGTTTGATCATATTTTTAAGAATAAGGATAGTAAGAGATGTGGACCTCTCTATGTGTGCTGCCATTCATTTCCTCCTGGCCATTCCCTATACTGTAATGATATGCACCCCTGACTGTATAATGTATTGCACTGAGACCTCCTGACTGATGACAGTGCCCCCTAACCTGACTGAGGACTACTGCCATTAGTGACTGGGGCAAGATCATTTGATTGAAGTAGATGTTTATTGCGTTAGCTCCTGGCACATGCTGCAGGTGTGAGATTGACAAGGCACGTTGCTTACAGCAATATGTTTGCCCCTTTACCTGATCACTGCTGACAACCATGACAAGATACCTGGCTTCCTGAATGCACTGAGCAACAAGTCAAGACAGAAGTAATGAGTGTTCAAGGTCTGGCTGAGGGGCAATGCGCACAATAGGCAAGAGAAGGCAAGACAACGCAGGAATCCTGTTAGCATCGAAGAAGGTGAGTGAGCACTATGAGAACAAGCAAGCAGATCAGAGTTTTTCCCTGCAGTAATCCATGAGAATGATGCCTGTCCCTGTGCACAAAGTGTCCTGGTAGTAGCAACTCCGTGAAAGGACCATGTATTCTCCAAAGAAAACTGGTCAAGTACAAAACCATCTTACAAGTGACATCTCAGAGATGTCCCATGATTATGATGTGAGGCTTCAACATGTTGAATGCTAAAGCCTGTGGACGGGGGATGTCACAGGGAGTGTAATCCGTACATGGTACAGTTGCTGTCCATTGAGTGTCCCCAGAGATGTCATTGTCTGATGTCCAAAATGGAGGTGAGCAGGGTTGCCAAGTTACTGCTCTGACTGTCACATTGGGAATTGTTGCCACCTAGTTTCCACCTGACAAGTGGGGGAATGGAAACTGCATTTGAACGAGGGGAGATTAGGCAATACTGAATAGTTAATACACGTAAATAGGTTCCTCACCACTCACCAGTAAGAATTTCAATGAGAGCCATTCAACATATGGTTTTTGCTCTTGGTGTTGAGAGCTCCTCACTGGACATCTCTCTTGGTTTTCCTACCTTTCTTGCCAATGCCAATGTCATTCATTGCCTGAGACATTTTTGTTTGTTCTGAACAAGAGCCTTGGGGCACATTTTTAAGGTGAGATGAGAGAGCTTTTAAAAAGATCATGGGGCAAATCTTTTACACAGAGAGTAGTTTGCATATGGAATGAACTTCCTGAGGATGTGGCCACAAATCCAATGTTTAAAAGATACTTGCATAAGTACATGAATCAGAAAGGTTTGGAGGGCTATGGGCCAGGAGCAGGCAGGTGGAACTGGAAGAGTTTGGGATTATAGTCAGCCTGGACTGATTGGACAAATACGTCTGTTTCCATGCTGTGTTACTCCATAAGAGTCATATCAGACTCTGCTTACTCTGTTTCACTCTCCACAGATGCTGCCAGAGTGTCTCCAGCATTCTTTTTTTGTTTTTATTTAAAATTCCACCCATAGTGTTCTGTCAACCAAGGATCACAATCTGATCATATTGTGACACTCGCTCCCATGTCGAACTTGAAATTAATGAGATGTTCATTGATATAAATGCAGCTTGCCAAAATGTTTGGTTAGGCTGCCTGATTTCCCAAAGGAAAACATTGGGTTTAAACTTTGGGAGAAGATTTGTAGCTCGGGTGCTCGTTGTTGTGGTTCTGTTCGCCGAGCTGGGAATTTGTGTTGCAGACATTTCGTCCCCTGTCTAGGTGTCATCCTCAGTGCTTGGGAGCCTCCTGTGAAGCACTTCTGTGATGTTTCCTCCAGCATTTATAGTGATTTGTATCTGCCGCTTCCGGTTGTCAGTTCCAGCTGTCCGCTGCAGTGGCTGGTATATTGGGTCCAGGTCGATGTGCTTATTGATAGAATCTGTGGATGAGTGCCATGCCTCTAGGAATTCCCTGGCTGTTCTGTTTGGCTTGTCCTATAATTGTAGTGTTGTCCCAGTCGACTTCTTTTGTGTGTGTTGGGGTGGTTGCTTTCGTAGTTCAGGAGTTGGTCTGTGTGTGTGGCTTTCACTGCAGATGCTGGAAACCAGATTCTGGATCAGTGGTGCTGGAAGAGCACAGCAGTTCAGGCAGCATCCGAGGACAGGCAAAATCCGAGGACATGCAAAATCGACGTTTCGGGCAAAAGCCCTTCATCAGGACGAAGGACTCGATACCCAGCATGAACAAAACCAACATAGTGTACAAAATCCCATGTAAGGACTGCACAAAACACTACATAGGACAAACAGGAAGACAGCTAACGATCCGTATCCATGAACACCAACTAGCCACGAAACGACATGACCAGCTATCCTTAGTAGCCACACACTCAGATGACAAGCAACATGAGTTCGACTGGGACAACACTACTATTATAGGACAAGCCAAACAGAGAACAGCCAGGGAATTCCTAGAGGCATGGCACTCATCCACAGATTCTATCAATAAGCACATCGACTTGGACCCAATATACTGGCCACTGCAGCGGACAGCTGGAACTGACAACCGGAAGTGGCAGGTACAAATCACTATAAATGCCGGAGGAAACATCACAGAAGCGCTTCACAGGAGGCCCCCCAGCACCTAGACAGGGGACGAAACGTCTGCAACACAAATTCCTAGCTCGGTGAACAGAACCACAACAAACATTAGGTTTTTCTACTCCTGAAGATTCTTCAATTTAATTTATCTCATTGTGTAGCTCATTCTTTGTTTTTTGCTTTTCTGTGGCTCTGTCTTGCTTCAGCACATTTTTCTGAAAGTGATCTATTGTTTTACAATAAAACCAGCCAGCTGGACATGTGAGATTCCTTTATTCCACAGCATTGGTGAAGACTGTTAGTATCTGGTGTCTGCCCTAACGATTGTGTTTTTTTTATCACCTCTGCCTTTTATGGATCTGAACCTAAAGAATTGAATAGATTCCAAAGGTCTTCTGTGCCAAATTCTTAAAATGAGTTGCATTGCTTCTGGATGTTTGCTTCACACACCATGTCAATGACCTTGTCTAGAGTTAGGCCTTTTTTTTTGGTCCACAATACAAGATGTACTTTATTACATTTCTGCAACTATTTACAGATTACATGAAAAGGCTCTACATTATTGCAAAGACCTTCCAGAGGACCTAACCTTAGGTTTGTCTCCCACAAGATCCTATTTCACTCTCCCACCCAGTCCTCGTGAATCATTAAACTGGGCAGTATTTAGTGTACCTTTGCAGATCCTTCCAGGCCCATATACAAGAGAACAAAACTGGGTAGATTGAATTAAAACAAGTATCAGCCAAATATATTACTGTTTAGGTAAACAAACTTATGGCGTTCAATGATCTCGTCCTGTCTCTGAAAATAATCACGCTGTCTTATTGTTAATTGTTTTCTGGTTTTCAACAAGATCTACAAATTTGAAATAAAGGAGCTGTATTCTGAGGTAGTAGCAATGAATTGCAGGATTGGAAACAATGAATTCATTATAGAATGATAAACGCTCCGTTTTAGTTATTGGAACAATCAGGGATCACACACTGGCTCCTGATGATGGCCCAGACAGTTAAGGAGATGTTTCCATGTTTTAAGTCGGGCTATGGGAAGTCCTTCACGAGTGGAAGACTAACACTTTCTCCAAAGAATAAACCTTCCTTCCAAGTTTGCATCCATCATTACAAAAAATGGGATATTGGAGATATTATGTTATTATTATACTTATGAGGTGTACCCTGCTTTCTGACTCATTTGGAGAATATGTATTGATCCACACCAGGAGAATGTTGCTGTAGGTAAACTGATGCCAGCAAGGGATATCAAAGTTCAGAAAACAGCTGTACAACAAAAGGAAAAAAAACTGACCACAGAGTGTGAAATACTGTTTCACA
This sequence comes from Chiloscyllium plagiosum, assembly GCF_004010195.1. Lineage (NCBI taxonomy): Eukaryota > Metazoa > Chordata > Chondrichthyes > Orectolobiformes > Hemiscylliidae > Chiloscyllium > Chiloscyllium plagiosum. The sequence goes on along the minus strand of NC_057732.1, from coordinate 13,573,217 downwards.
TATTGTATGTGTTATGAGCGGGTGTGGAGGGGTCACGAATTCTCTCTTTTCTAAATCCCTTTATTGGTCAGTCACAAAAAGGACTTTTTTTAAAAAATGTATTCCTTTTCAGCTTATAGCCATCACACTTTAATTAAAGTTTGTTAACCAGCTTAAAAATGGAGCACCAATATCAAAGATTTCTTGAGAGACAGTGCCTGAAAAATGAATAAAACATGACAATAAATACTCACAAAGAAGATGTGGTAGGAGAGGTCTCCTAGAAAGTGGAGATGTTTGTAGTTTACAGTTTTTAAGAGTCTTAGCATGGCAAGAGTTAGACACGATAGCTAAGCTGTTGTTTTGTTTCTTCAGTTTGTACATACCCTTGATTTCTCAGTTAGTGGAAGCTCTTCCAAGCTTCCCTTTCACCAGCACTAGTGTCCTGAAGTTGGACTAGGGAAAGGGAGGGAGAGCACGAGACTGAGTGAGAAGGACAGAGCAGCTAATCATATCCTTGCTGTGATCTGCTCCTGTTGCTTTCTCTCTCATTCGTTGTTGAAAGCAAGCTACTGAAATCTGGTTCACTTATTTACTTCCACTCCACTTTTCCAAACTGAACATTCCGTAGGTAACCTTTCATTTTCAACAAGCAGTTATCACGCAAGTAGAACAAGAGACACAAATTTCTCAACATCACACTGAGGTTCATAATTTCTTAATTAAAATGGTAATTATGGGCCAGCTTTTGGTGCATTTCAGTGGACTTGCCTTGGATGGTCAGTCAATCACAGCACTAACCTTTTTACAGCAATTTCAAGCCCATATATTTCAATGATGTTTACGTCAAATGATGAACATTTGGCATTGATAGTCCCTTTAATTTACAATCATAACAATATGGCTGAAAAGTTGACATGTTACCTAATCTTTTCAAATTACATCCATCAGGACAAAGATGAGAATGTGAAAATATTAAATAATCACCAACTTATACTCCAGGGTAAGGGGTGCTGATCAGTTCGCAAATTGACTCAACTGAATCTCAGCCATGGAGAAAGCAATAGAGAGCCATAGATTCCCTAAATTCCCAGATATTTCACAGAAGAGGCAAGACTTGAACAATTCCCTTTTTTGTTTGCACAGAATGGTTAATGTGCATGAAAATACATTGGTGAGCAGAAATAAACCACACGAAACGCTCAAGTGGTTGTCTTAAATGAGTTGTTAGTCTAACTAGCAGCACACTCAGGATCATTTAATAAGTGCTAATAGCAGAATCACATCTAGCAGTTGACATTTTGTGTTGGGTTTTGAAAGTGCAGGTCTCTTGAGGACGGTCTACACTTGGTATATTCCAGACAATGACAGAAGCAACCAGTTTGACTTAAGCAGTCAGTCACTAGGATAAATGACCTAGGTGCTTGGCATTAAATTGGCAATGAAATTTAAAAGACATTATTACTTAATTGTACAGTAGATAGAACACCTTTTTGGAATAACAGCAGCATCCCATAGGTGAAAAATATCAGTTACATAGTCACTGCATAGCAGCAACATTAAATAATCCACTCAACTAGTGAATTTGAGATATTTTGCCTTCCCAGGGTAATATAAGGCAGATTAACCATTTTTCACATCTGAAAAGTGGTGACCCTTGTTCCAGTGCAATAAACAGCAAACTTTAATTTGTTCAGCAGGTCTGGCAGCATCTGTGAATAGAAAACAGACTTAACGGTTTTGGAACCAGTGAGTTCTGAGGAAAGATCGCCGGACCCGAAACCATTAACTCTGATTTCTCTTCTCAGATGCTGCCAGACCTGCTGAGCTTTTCCAGCAACTTCCGTTTTGTTCTTGATTTACAGCATCTACAGCTCTTTTGGTTTCCATAGCTTGTTCTGAATAGCCATTGTCCCATAGGATCATTTTGACATGCTCTACTTATTCTCAAGTTGCAAGGTGAACAAATGGGTATGGCCCTATTTACAAAATGCTGATGAGGCCACTCATACACTTCATGGAGCTCTAACCAATCCCGTCATTTATATTGGCTGGTGAAAAAAGAAAATGTTTACTCCATTAGTCATTCAGACTTCAAACATTAGAGGAAGGAGTGGTGAGGGTGTGAGACCGTGGTTTTAATGATCTCTGCCCAAAAGGAATTAGGCCAGTGGACTGTTACAGTGGCCATTTAGCTAGTTAGCCTGGAAATGCCTGGAACAGAAACATCTATTTCATAATTCTTTGTCCTGAACAGGATGCAAGGCCATCTGACCTGAGACAGTGAGGTTGTTTTAGGAAGTGTTATTTTATAATATGAATGTGAACATTGCAATCTATATTAAAGATGTGGCATGATATCCAAAGAATATTTTAGAGTGTGAAAAGAATGGCCTTAGTTATATAGTGAGGTATACATCGCAATGTCAATGTAACATGTAGCACAAGCACTAACTAATGAGGATATCTCTATGGAGAGTGCAGAGTTGGGGACAGGGAGGCTTGGGGCTGTATTCAGCTCTAATTAGACAAAATTAAACTTAATGTCAAGTGCCTGTCATCACTGCAATCCCTACATGAGCAGCTAAACTCAGCTGATACAGTTATCGCTGATCCCAAAATACACAAAAGTGGAATTCAAAGTGCCGGGGCGGAGCTGCAGAACGTATCGTTCTGGGCTGTGAGTATCTGCAAATGAGAGGTGACCAAACTTTCCTTTCCATATCAGTGCAGAGAAATCACTACACTAGCTTAAAGAAAGCTACTTGAGAAAAGCATGAGCACAGCAGGCATTCATCAGTCACGGGTTTAAAAATAAATGAATTGTACGTGGACCAATCTCAATAGCATCTCTGTGAAGATCCCACTCAGCTGCTGCAAGGGAACAGAATTGCTTCCACCACATAACTCACACCCACACCTTATCGAAAATCTCTTCCTGATCATGATACTTTAAAGCATCAGAAAAATGTAGTCTATGGCAAAAATTCATGAATTGCAATACAACTCTGGATTTTTAAAATTCCTACAATTATTGCAGTCAGCTCATGGAATTGCAAAGCTCTTATCATGAGCTGCAGCGATTAGTAAACAAATCTTTCCTCTCAGAGTACGTCTTAGTGGTGAAAAGGTTAATTGGATCCCATCTAAAATCTCTTAAATCCTGTGCCCGTAAATCTAAGAACTGGCATGTGAAATTCCAGTCAATGTTGATACCTAGTGGTATTAGTAGTCTCGGCCTAATCTGTCTCTTTGGCACTAAGGTTAACAGGCAGAAGGGATACTGAATTATAATGCAGGAGGTGAAAATAAACAGTACCGTGCTGTGAGCAAGTTAAGCAGTATGTGCAATTCACCAAGGTATGAGGATCATACTCAATCTTGTAAGCTTAATGTCAGAGGATAGAGTAATAACAAAGAACTAGGTGAAACTGGAGTAGTACTATTTCACAAAGGTAACTGAAAGAACCTGACCGAGGTTATCAAAATGACACACTGTGTAGCAATAGGAAGCCAGAACTCAACAAGTTGCTGCAAATTAATGAAGTCAAAACGTGCTTCATTGTTATAAAATCATACAGTCTCTCCAGTGTGGAAGCAGGCCATTCGGGCCATCGAGTCCACACTGACTGTCTGAACAGCATCCCACCCAGACCCCCACCCTGCATTTCCCATGTCTAACTCACCTAGCCTGCACATCACTAGAAACTATAGGCAATTTAGCATGGCCAATCCACCTAACCTGCACATCTTTGGACTGTGGGAGGAAACCAGAGCACCTGGAGGAAGCCCACGCAGACACAGGGAGAATGTGCAAACTCCACATAGATTGTCACCCAGGGATGGAATCAAACCCAGGTCACTGACACTGTGAGGCAGCACTGTGCTGTCTTGAACAAGTGTTCGGAACAAGTGTTACTGGGAATGGTTCCTGGGTCAGGACAATGCAGACAAAAGCATAACCTTGGAATCATGGTTGAACATAGATGATGGAGAGCAGCGTATTTTTTTCTGAACTGGATGGGCTGACTGATACTCTTTATTTAATATTTATGATCACATGGTCTGTGGTAAAGTCGGGTTCATCCGAGAAAAGGATTGTATCGAGATCAGGTGGAGTAGGTTTAGACAAATTGGTCAATTTGTAGACGTGTTGGCTGCCTCGTGTTGCAATAATCACATTTAATCACAATGAGTTTACAGACATTTGTATTTTAACTTTATTAATTCATAATACATATCAGGGAACAAAATTTGCATTTAAAGTATTCCCTTTAGGAACTGATAAACAATTCGTTGACTAGTTTCCAGGAACGCAAGGTCTCATGGTCCATTAATTAAAATAGACTGCAAATGGAAATAAACAATCTAATTTCATAAACAGTTGCAGAACATTAGAAGGAGTGAGTTGTATTTATGTAGCACCGAGTAAAATAATGAGTAGTTCCTCCAAATTGCTTTTGAATTGCAGTCACTACCATCTAGGTTAACATGCCAACCAATCTGCACATAGAATGGTGCTTGGGGGAAGGGAAATATAAGTTTACAAAACAAGAAGATAAGGTGCATTTCAGGGGAATTATTTGGATTGCCAGTGCTGGACCAGAAGGGACAGAGTGTACAAATACAGGAAAACAGCAGCAAATGGAGTCAAATGGAGAAAAAAAGGTAACATTAATGGCTCGTTATTTGAATGCATGTAGCACTAAAGAGCAAAAGAAATTAGTGAACTGAACAAATGCAATTATTCAAGCGATTATATTGCTTTTGAAAGAATGGTCAGGAAGGAAAGGGAGTTGGGGTAGCTTTGTTGGTATAGGATGGGATAAATAGATAGTAAGAAAAAGTTTTAGATTAGAAAGTGTAGAATGCATACAGAGATAAGAAATGAAAAAGGGACAGAAAATACTGGTAAAAGTAGTTTACAGGCATTCTAATAGTAGCTATATAGAGGGAAAGAATGAATCAGGAGAGAATGAGGACATGTTAAAAAAAAGACACTGCATTAATCATGAGTGACTTTAACATTCATGCAGATTGGGATAATCAGCTTGACAAGAGGTAGGCACAAAAAAGTGCTCTGCATTCTGGACATCTTCCTAGAACACACATTATGGAACCAATCAGGGATCTGGTGATATGTATTAAAGCAGGTTTAATAAATGACCTCTGGATAAAAGGATCCCTAAGGAAACAATGGCCAGAATGTGATAGTATTTCACATTCAATTTGAGAAGAAGGAACAAAAACAAAAATTTCTGGAAAGCTCAACAGGGCTGGCAGCATCTGTGGAGAGAAATCATATTTAGCATTTTGGGTCCAGTGACTCTTTCTCTCCAACTGAGAGGGACGAACTTGGGGTTGGATACAAATGTGCTCAGATTAAATATGTGTAATGACAGAGGAGCAGGGGCGAAGCTGACTGAAGTGGAATTGGAAAGAAATTTAGCAGCAAAGATAGTTAACAAACAATGACAGAGTCATACAACACAGAAACAGACCCTTCGGTCCAACCAGACTATGCTGAGCAAAATCCCAGATTAAACTAGTCCCACCTGCCTGTATTTGGTCCAAATCCCTCCTAACATTTCTTATTTAAGTACTTATCCAAATGTCTTTTAAACATTTTAACTGTACCCAATTGCTCCACTTCATCTGGAAGTTCATTCTACACATGAATTACTCTGTAAAAAAAAAATTACCTCTTATATCTTTTTAAATTATTTTCCTGTATCTTAAAAATATCCTCCCGAGTCTTGAAATCCCCACCATAGAGAAAAGACACCTGCCATTCACTTTATCTATACCTCTCATTATTTTATAAACCTCTTATCCTCTCATCCTCCGACACCCCAGTGAAAAAAGTCCTAGCCTTTCTTTATAACTTAAACCCTCCATTCCTGGCAACATCCTAATAAATCTCTTCTGAACCCTCTCTATGTTTAAGAAAAGTCTGTTACATAATGCTGCCTCTGTAAGTGTACCAAGGAGGAAGCAGGAAAAGTGATTGCAAGGTAGTGGAGGAGTAGTTGTGGATGAGCCATTATAGGGGAGGAGATTGGAACAGTGAAGAACATAGGAATCACAAGGAATGGGGCTTAGCCAAGTGTAGTGTCTGATTTACTTGTTTAACCTTGAAGAAATATTTCTGCTCCTTCTGGCCTAAAACAAGTGCTACAAATACACTGGCCTTATGGATCTAGTCCTATCCACCTTTCCTTATCTGAAAGGCTTATTGGAAAGTGAGAAAGTCTAAGCTCAATCATGCAAATCCTCAAGAAAGAGATTATTGCACTCTCAAGATAAGGAATTGAAAGTAACAGTTAAGTCAAATTTATTAATGTGAGAGACAACAAATTCTCTGTGCTGTTTGAGGACTGTGAAGTCTCAGTTTTGGAATAGATATGATTGTATTTATATTGGATGTTTTGAAAGTTTAAAAAGATTGGTTTATTCTATTTATCTTTTCTTTTGCATAATAAATTTTTGTTTCTTCGTTAAAATCAGATCTGCAGCATTGTGCACTTATATTTCTGTGAAAAACTACCTTGTTCAATAATAAAGTAGAACAAAATATGACGTATCAGCCAGACTTTGGTTTGGGGATCTAACTTGTTCAGCAATAACATCATCATACCATCCGTTCCTGGGTTTAACAACATCCCGTTAAGATGAATGAAAAATTCATTAAGCAACAATAGTGACATTAAGTAAGATCATAACTATTATAAAGATTTGTTTCTTAAAGTAACTATTATAAACTTGATTAATTTCACAGTTTCATTTAGTTATCAGAAATGTTCCTATTTTCCTGAAGCAATGGGTTAAATCTATGAATGGGTTGAAGTTCCATGTGGGTTCTCAAAATTTAGATACAATACTCTGGCCAAAGGGCTGCAGAAAAAACTGGGGAATAGCCTTCTAAGTAAATGGAAACGTGCTCGCAGAGATCCAACTCGCACTGTAAGTTACAGAGGAACATTACTCACATTTGCCCAGAATATGGTAGGACAATAATGAGGAGATTTTTGTTTGTTTTTATACTCTGAACAGCCTGGCAATTTGTGGTGAAGAAGGGCTATACCATAAGTTGTGAGTCACCACAAGTTGCTCAATAATTGGTGCTACTCCACCTCAAGTCCCAAGAAAACGGCAGCTTTCATTTCACTTCCCCGTCAATTTCAAAGAATCGCCCCATTTCAGCTGATAAATCAAATTTAATTTGTTGTGGTAAATTATCCTCATACTTAATGGTGTAAGGAACTCTTTATGTCAAGAGTGCTCTTTGTGTGTCTTTTTTATTATTTATTTCAAATATATACTTTATCCACATTAAATTTTGGTATCTGTACAGTTGGTGATGCAATTCAGGTGTATACATACAGAGAACAGACTGAGTCATTGGTGCTTACAATTCTGTATATTAACCATCCAGCTTCTTTGTATTTAGCTGAGGCATTCAGCGGAGCCCAAAACCTGAGTGGCCCCCCCATTATTCTTCAGCAGAAGGATCTTATACAGTGGTCCTTCCCCATCGTGTCTTGGCAGCAACGCGTCCCTTAGCACGTAGCCCTGGACCGTGGAATGTGCCAATTCGCATCATTCAGTCGGGGTCAACTCCTTCAAGTGGAAGACCAGCAAGTTTCGGGCAGACCAAAGAGCGTCATTCGGGCAGACCAAAGAGAGTTGATGATTCTCCAGGCGCAGTTGATGTTCGTCTCAGTGTGCATCCCAGGAACAGACCGTAGAACACAGAGTCCCCATGTCACGGAGCTGCTTGGGACGAAGACTTATGTGCCTATAATGTAAATCAACCTCACCATCCCTAATAGGAGACAATTTAAACAAAGGAAACTCATTCAATTGGGTAATAAATTGTACTTTTTAAGATTGTGTTACACATTTTTAATTTTTCTTAACCTTTCCTTCCACTTATTTTTCTCTTTCAGTTGATCCCGTTTTATTTCTCTGTACCTAATTTGACTTGAATTCACTTTTATTTCCCTTTTCAGTTATCCTCTGTTGTTTTTTTCTGCATCCTTACATCTCATTGGTATAGGAAAAAGAGTGTTGGCCCATCAGTGACTGAGTTTCCAGATGCCTCATTGATGTCACTGTCAATTCACATGATAAAACCACAAGTTGTTTTGTTAAATATCCAAGACTGAACTTCTGCTCCCAGCACGGAGGTGGGACAATTTTTGGCTCTGTAAACCTAACGTAGGAAAAGTTTTGCTGGAAATTTGGATTTTGTTTCTGGAGTGGTCAGGTTTTATTGGAGTCGAAGCTGCCACCTCCTGTGTTGCTGGATGTGGAGAGGGACAAAACAAATGACTGGCCCCATTGCTCCAGCACTTTGTTGCAAGTGCATAGAAAAAGAAAAACAGTCCTCAATCCTTACACCCCAATGCCCCCAACACTAAACTTCACATGAGAAGCCAACTCCATAGTCCTTCACATTCCACATCGATGTACGTCCATCTACCCACCATAGTGTCCCATTACAGTTCTTCTGCCAAATTGATGCCAACTCATCTCAACTCAGACCCCACCAAAACCCTTTGCCCTTACACTCTCTATATAACTCTCAATGAAATTAAATAACGTTCTTAAGTGTCTAGTGATGAATTCGAAGAAACACTCGATTAATTTAAAACCCATTCACTGCATTTACTCTTCTTATAAAAATATGCATTTCAATTCATGGACCCACTTTTCAGAAAGTTTATAAATATTTCCAGTTGTCACCCAAACCATAAATAGATATGCACCCACTGTGATAATAAAACACTCTGAAATTAATTATGCAGTGCTAAACCTGTAATGATAGCCGTCAACAGTTAAATAGCAACCACCATCCTTATTGAACACTGCAGACAGTTTTACAAATATTTAAAGGACATATGATGTAAGCGAGTTGACAGCTCATTTTGACAGTTCCAATAGGTTCATCCATTTTATATGCACATCCATGTCTGCATTTAAAAATGTCAGGACAAATGACCACTTTCAACAGTATACTAGGACCATATCCTAAAAGACACTTTAGCTCTCCAAAGGTCTCCAGTAAATTTAGACTTTCTTCTGCAGTTCTAAAGTTCACAAGCCATGTTTTGGAACTCCCATAAATGAAAGTTTGATCTAAACTGAAGGCAGCTGCACTTGTGCCTCCATGAAATTCACATTTGCAAATTACAGCCCATACATCCCCTCCCACCTCCCCTTGCAAAAGTGACAGGGACTGGGCTCAGGGGCAGGGCCTCTAGATTTGTACCTCCTGCTTCATTTTCACTAAGCCACAAAACATCAGGTTCCAGTTTTGTGCTGAAACACACCCAAACATAAACAGTTTAAACTGAGACCACAAAAACTGCAGTCCAGCAAAAGCTGGAGTTATTTCGGAGTAACTGAGCGTTTCTTTGCATCTGGAAAACAAAACATGGGGATGTACGACAATAACCATTCAAAGAACTCTTTCAAAGCTAGATTTTTAAAAACTGAGTTGCTATTCCATACAACTCATAAATGGTTGCAATTTAATCCCTTTTTAATAAATCAAGCAGTAGTTTTTGAGTATTGTGCAGAGAATGGTAGGGAAAAGTGGTACAATAGTATGGGGAATGTACATTTGGAGCATTTTGGCAAGTCGGGAGCCAAAAGGTCTTCCCTGGGATCCAACAATGACTTAGCACGTTGGGTATCCATGAGAGGAAAGGCGAGAGTGGGTTGGGAAGCATTGCACAGCGGGTGAGATCTTTAGAAAAATGAAAGACATTGTAGAGTTCAGAAGACAGTGTGCGGGCCAGTTATGGATGGAGCTGTGCCCAGAGTTTTCAAATGAGTTGAGAAAAGTAGTGGTTCATTTTTTAAAAACACAGAACATCAGTAATGTAGCTAATAATCAAGGGTCCGCATTCAAATCAACTGTGTCAGCTCGAAGAGCAAGGGAAGGTGGCAGATGAGAATGCCACTGCCTGCCAAGTCACATACCACCCTGACTTGGAACTGATATAACCAGTCCATTACTACTACTGGGTCAAAGTACTGGAATCACCTTCCAAAGAGCACTGTACATCACAAAGACCATAGCAACTCAAAAAGGCAGCTCACCCAGAGCTTCTCAGGGGAAATTAGGAATGTTACATAAAGACTGATCTTGGCAGTGATGCCCACATCTTAAGATCGAATTAAAAAAAGATAAAGGATGATATACTCAAAGAAACTTTGTCTCTTCAGACATGATGCAGGATGGTATACTTTAAGATTCCTTCTCCCCTTAGGCGTGATTTGCCGTCAGAAAGCCATATCTATGTTTGGGCTCTTCAATTACAAAATCTCAGAACAATGTTTTCAATGATACAACACTTGATCACTTATAAAGACAGCCATCGTTTCTTGTTTGTGAACACCAACTTTGCTTTTTGTAGTGCCCAGATTGTGAATAAAACAGGCAGGATAAGTAACAAATTGCAATTCCCCAACTTCTAATATATATACAAGTACAGAGATATTCATGAAAACAAATACAGGCATTACTCGTGAGTTTAATGACTTTCTAAAATGTCTTTCATATGTTAGAAACTTTGCAGAAAATTTCTACTGGAATTTTCATGATATTCTACCATAAGTTTGCTGGAAGCCCTGGGGACATTGTTTTACTTTCTTTTGCAGTTGTCTTCTAGAGACAATCACCTGATGAAGGAACAGCACTCCAAAAGCTAGTGCTTCCAAATAAACCTGTTGGACTATAACCTGGTGTTGTGTCATTTTTAACATAAATAGTAGATCATTTAACTAGCTTGTGAGTTGTGATGGTGAATTGTAAGGGCACTAAAGTGGGCAATATTCATCGGAAAATCTGTGCTGTTATTTCTTGTCTCTCAATTTAAGCACTAATGGACAGAACGACAAATGTATCAAGAAAGTCCTTTTGCAATGCAAGGATCAAATATCTTGGGCAAAATATCGTATGACACCATAATAATTTGGTGATGCAGAAATGAGATAGGCATTGCACACTACAATGTGTTCTACATTGTACTAACAAGGACTGTGAAGGGAGTAAAGATTGAAGAGAATTAAACTGGTTGCCCCTAAAAACAAGTGCAGGGATCACAATGCACAAATAGCCCACAGCCATTCAGCTTGCATTTGAGATGTTCCTTTGTGCACTTTGGCTTGTCATTGTTATATGATCTCATTTGCCAAACTGCGTATAAAGGATTGACCATAAGCCACCTAATTCACCTTTTGTAATATGGAATCTCCTAAAATTGAGTGGATTATGATATCTGTAAAAGAGCCAGTCCCTGTCAGAAGCAGTGGAGACGAATTAACACTTCAACCTGTGATCTTCTGTGGGACTTTGACTTCTGTTTGAACCATTGTGGATTTGAACATTCCAGTATTTTATAGAAAGAAAAGAAGATTTGCAAATGAATTAGAAATTCTTTCAGTCCCATGACAGAACTGTAAAATTGCCACAGAGTTAAATAAGAAAGCTGAACAAATAAGAGTAGCATCTCTTCCATCAATGCTGGGGAAAGACTGCCACAAACTTTACTGTACCCTAGACCTTACTGAGGATGATTCTATCAAAAGGTCAAACATTCTATCAAAGTATGCAAAGATTCCTCAATTTGCTTATCTGTTTAGACCCAGTTTAACAAAAAAGCACAGATCATGTTTCAGTACTTAACAAAATTACTATTCATTACAAATAAATAGACTCTAGTTACAGGAAAACAATAATGGATTGTTGACATATAACTCCAATAGTTAAAACTCTGATGCCTTAAAAAGCTCCCCCTACACACATACAGATAGACAATATGAAACAATTGATGTTGTGGGTGGACCAAAAATCTGGGAAGCTGGTTTGTTGATCTCACTTTTCATCACAGATTTCGGTGGTGGCCTCTATGGTGAAGTGAAGATACCTTAAGAGTTGGTTGTCGCTCGTATTTCAGGTCGGAGCACCGCCCGTTAATCTCTTAAGCGAGCATGATCTCCTGATTAGAGCATGACTTACTTGGTCATCCTTGGTCTTCCAGCAGGTTGTTCTGTTTTACCCAGCCTCCCTTCATTCTTACTCAATGAGGAAGACTCTCTCATTTGATCATGTCTGGGAATCACTGAGCTGTACAGAAACATTAAGTCAACAATAAAATACATCAGCACTTTTTGCATCACTCCTTGAGCACTGTTGGGATTTGCAATCAAATACAGAAAGCACACAAACCTGTACAGTTATAGAGATATATAGCATGGAAACAGGTCCTTCGGTCCAACTAGTCCAGGCTGACCAGATATCTTATCTAAGTCTAGTCCCATTTGCTAGCGTTTGGCCCATATCCCTCTGAACCCTTACTAATCATATACCCATCCAGATGCCTTTTAAATGTTGTAATTGTCTACACAACTTCCTCTGGCAGCACATTCCATACACAGACCACCCTCTGTGTGAAAAAGGTCCCTCTTAAATCTTTCCCCTCTCACCTTAAACCTATGCTCTCTAGTTATGGAACCCCACCCCCTCATCCCGGAGAAAAGACCTTGTCTATTTATCCTATCTGTGCCCTTCATGATTTTATAAACTTCTATAAGGTCACCCCTCAGCCTCCAGTGCTTCAGGGAAAATAACCCTGTGTATTCAGCCTCTCCTTACAGCTCAAACCTGCCAAACTGACAACACCCTTGTAAATCTTGGCTGAATTCTTTCAAGTTTCACAATATCCTTCCTATTGTCAGGAGACCAGAATTGCATGCAATACTCATGCAAAGTGGCCTAACCAATGTCCTGTACAGCCACAAAATGTCCTCCCAGCTCAATAGTCTGACCAATAAAGGAAAGCATACCAAATGCCTTCTTCACTATCCTATCTAGCTATGACTCCATATTCAAGGAGTTATGAACCTGCACTCTTAGGTCTCTTTGTTCAGCAACTGCCCCCAGAACCTTACCATTAAGTTTATAAGTCCTGCTCTCATTTGCCTTTCCAAAATGCAGCACCTCACATTTATCAAAATATCTGCCATTCCTCGGCCCAATGGCCCATCTGATCAAGATCCTGTTGTACTCTGAGGTAACCTTCTTCACTGTCCACTACACCTCCAATATTAGTGTCATCTGCAAACCTACTAACCATACTTCCTATCTTCACGTGCAAGTCATTATATAAATGACAATAAGCAGCAGACCCAGCACCAATCCTTGTGGCACCACATGCTTCCAGTCTAAAAAGCAGCCCTCCACCACTCCCCTCTGTCTTTTAATTTTGAGTCAGTTCTGTATCCAAACGGCTGGTTCTCTATTCCATGTGATATAATCTTGCTAACCAATCTACATGAGGAACTTTGTCGAATGTATTATTGAAGTCCAGAAAGATCACATCCACTGTTCTGCCCTCAATCCTCTTTATTACTTCTTCAAAAAACTCAATCAAGTTGTGAGACACAATTTTCCACACTGAAAGCTATATTGACTATCTCTCATCAGTCCTTGCCTTTCCAAATTCCTGATGAATGGCTTATGCCAGAAACATTGATTCTCCTGTTCCTCGGATGCTGCCTGACCTGCTGTGCTTTTCCAGTGCCACACTTTTTGACTCTGATCTCCAGCATCTCAGTCCTTACTTTCTCCTTTCCAAATACATGTAAATCCTGTTCCTCAGTCTTCCTTCCAAACACTTGCCCAATGTCAGGCTCACAAGTCTATAGTTCCCTGGCTTTTCCTTACCACCTTTCTTAAATAGTGGCACAATATTAGATAACCTTCAGTCTTCTGGCACCTCACCTGTGGCTATAGAAGATACAAATATCTCAGGAAGGGGCCTAGCAATCGCTTCGCTAGCTTCTCAGAGTTCTAGGTACCCCTGATCAGATTCCATGGATTTATCCACCTTTATGTGCTTTAAGACATCCAGCACCACCACCTCCATAATATGGACATTTTTCAAGATGTCACTATTTATTTTCCCATGCTCTGTCTTCCATGTCCTTCTCCACAATAAGCACGGATGCAAAATACTCATTTAGTGTCTCCCCCATCTCCTGCGTTTCCACATAGAAGTGCTCTTGCTGATCTTTAAGGGGCCTCATTCTCTTCCTAGTTACTTTTTTGTCCTTAATGTACTTATTGAATCTCTTCGGATTTTTCTTCACTTTATTTTCCAAAGCTATTTTATGTCATAGAGTCCTAGAGATATACTGCACAGAAACAAAGCCCTCGGTCTAACTTGTCCATGCTAACCAGATATCCTAACCTAATCTAGTCCGATTTACCAGTACTTGGCCCATATCCCTCTAAACCATTCCTATTCATATACCCATCCAGATGGCTTTTAAATGTTGTCACTGCCCTCCTGCTTTCCCTTTTAAGTATAGTCCTACTGCCGTTATACCCTTCTAGAGATTCACTTGATCTCTGCTGTCTATACCTTAATATGCTTCCTTCTTTTTCTTGATCAAAACCTCAATTTCTCTAGTCATTCATCATTTTCTACATCTACCAGCCTTGACCTTCACGCTAACTGGAACATACCATCTTTGGACTCTTGTTATCTCATTTTTGAAGGTTTCCCAATTTCCAGCCGTCCCTTTACCTGCAAACGTCAGCCCCCAGTCAACCTTTTATACTTCTAGCCTAATACTGTCAAAATTGGCCTTCCTCCAATTTAGGAGAAAGTGAGGTCTGCAGATGCTGGAGATCAGAGCTGAAAATGTGTTGCTGGAAAAGCGCAGCAGGTCAGGCAGCATCCAAGGAGCAGGAGAATCGATGTTTCAGGCATGAGCCCTTCTTCAGGAATGAGGAAAGTGTGCCAAGCAGGCTAAC
>NC_057732.1:13525413-13557356 GCF_004010195.1 Chiloscyllium plagiosum | reverse complement strand
GCCTAGGAACCCTCCAACCACAAGGGATGAACTCAGATTTCTCCAGTTTCCTCATTTACCCTCCCCCCACCTTGTCTCAGACCCAACCCTCGAACTCAGCACCACCTTCCTAACCTGCAATCTTCTTCCTGACCTCTCCGCCCCCACCCCGACTTTGGCCTATCACCCTCACCTTAACCTCCTTCCACCTATCGCATTTCCAATGCCCCTCCTCCAAGTCCCTCCTCCCTACCTTCTATCTTAGCCTGCTTGGCACACTTTCCTCATGCCCGAAACGTCGATTACCCTTCCTCCAATTTAGAACAATTTAGAAGTGCTGTCCCACTAACACACAAGTCACCTGCCCTGCCTTACTTCCCAAGAGTAGGTCAAGTTTTGCATCTTCTTCAGTAGGTACGTCCACATACTGAATCAGAAATTTTTCTTTTCAGCAACAGAAAGAAACAGCAAGCCACCAGTCAATATACAAGTAATTGATATTACCTACAAATAATGACACTGGTCCTCCCTGTTTAACTTCAATGATCGCTGTGCAAGGTTATGGGAGAAAGTATCCTGAAGCAAGGCATTTCAAAATAGCAATGCTGGCATCAAGTCAGCATGCAGTCATAACTTGATCAATCTGTGTGCTGCTGCTGGATGGCAGGAATGTACATGTTAACCCCTTAACAAATATGGCGTCTGAGTTGCATCCTATTGGAAGTGTGCATGTGTGCTGTGGGTGAAATTTCACAAACTGAGGAATCCAAATATGAGGACAGAAGAGCTCAAGCCCATCCCGAAAACGTTGAAAGAAATTTCTAACTAGTGAAGCTCTTAAAGTCTCTTGTCCAACTATTTTCATTTGCTCACTTTGTGATCAACAAACTTTAAAACTTGCAAACTTAGAGAATCTCTCTCTCAAAACTGAAGTCTGTTAAAAAGCCGTTGGGAGATTAAAATTTCATTTTCCTGATTCAGCATAATCATTTGTGAATAAGTTTCCAAGGACTAGCCTGTATTTTTAGAATACTTTGTGGTTCCTTACAATTTATTTTGCGACCCGCCCTGCACAACATATTTGACTTTCCACAAAAAGTACAGATGACATCTCCAATGAGTCATTGCACTTTCAAACATTTAATTATAAGAGCCAAAAGCTTTATAGGTTTCATGGCTCATCACAATCTCCCTGGAATTTATTTTCAGAAAAAACTTGTTAATGATCATTGGATTTGAAGATTTATGATTTTCACAGACATTTTCTTTTTTTTTGATACAGGTGATTTCTTAACTCCTTCATCAGTAGCATATTGTCTTAAACTGTCTCAGCCCCATATTTTGGAATTTCTTCCCTATACTTTATCCCCAATTGCTCCTTCATTAAAATTAACATCGTTTACATTGTTTGGACCTTTTTCTTCCTTTTGCCTTATGTGGCTCAGCATCAAATGTTATTTCACAATGTTCCCCTGAAATATTTTGATATGCTTTATTCCATTATAGGCACTGCACACGTGCAGGTCCTTTTCAAAAATAATTGCCTGTCATTTTAAAGTTCCAATGCTAATCCTCTGGTAAACAAAGCCTCAGATTATATTTTTGCAAATAGCAATGTTTATAGTCCTTGAATTTAAGTCTATGTACATTATATTTGTGCAAAGATTAATCCATTTAATCTAAAAGTGTAGATTTGCATGAAAACAGGATAGTAGTGAGAATAGGAAGGGCCTATGAGAAATGTACGTTAACAAAGGCATCTGGACACTGAATCAGAAGGATTCAGTGTAATTAGGAGGAGAATGGGTTTTGGGATTAGAACATGGGAGCAAGAAAAAGAAAACTCAATGTTTGAGGGAGCATTGGAGAAGCCATCTATTATAGGAACATTGTCGTCTATCACTAGGAGATGACTTTTCAGTCTGAATCAACCTTGAGGACTATTGAATTCAGTGGGGTGTTGAGCCACAGGAGTACTCCTGAGTGGGCTATGAAACCAATGCACACTAGTACATGAGTTTGTGACTGGGTAATTGAGGTGGGAGCACTCCAAGTTGAGACTCAGGGTGCAAATTGTCAGGGATCTGAGCGAATTGACAGTGCCTAGGGTTTTGTTAAGGTGTTGGGGTGATTAAGAAAGGATCTGGGAACATGAAAATCTATACACTCAGGTGTGGGTCTAATGGGGATGTTAAGGTACATTTCACAGTGCTGAAATGGGTTTGAAATTATGTTGCAGTCGTTTCGGATGTAATGGCTCTGTTCACACGTGATCTCGTGTTAAAAGAAAATCAAGCAATAGCCATGCCATTTAAACTGATGGTGCCGGAATCATGTTATACCCTCCCACTTCTGATGTCGTCAATACATAGTAACAACATTATAGATTTTTTATAAATAAAGGTCATCTGTCCCTAAAATGGATACAGGGAAACTTACAAAATGGCTCCCGGAAGTCACATACCTGCCCTTGAGGAGTCAGGTGGTGTTGGGACCAGTATGTATTTTCTCAACAAGAACTCACAAAAGACCTTTCATAATTCAATGAACATGTCCGAGGAGGAACAGAAACATGTTATCAATGCTTTCGCAAGAATATCATTTCTCGTATCAGCAAAACATGAGACAGAGGTCATCCAAGCTAATGGCAGAAACATTTAAAAGTTAATATTTCTACTAATAAACATAAGGTTTGCCTAGATCTGGAACTCAGATCAAACCAACACCTGAAATAGAAGCATAATTCGACAGTTTTGATTTGATTTATTATTGTCAGTTGTACCAAGATATAGTGAAAATTATTGTTTGTGTGCTATACCGACAAATCATACCTGACATAAGTATATCAGGGTAAAGGAACAGAGTATAGTGTTACAGCTGCAGAGGAAATGCAGAGAAAGATCAACTCTAACATATCAGAGGTCCATTCATAAGATTGATAATAGCAGGGAAGAAGCCATTCTTAAACCTGTTAATATGTGTTTTCAAAGTTTTGAATCTTCTGCTCAATGGAAGGGGTTAGAAGAGAGTATAACCGGGGCTGGGGGGGTGTCTTTGATTGTGTTGACTGTCTTCCTGAGGCAGTGGGAAGTACAGCTAAAGCCAATAGAAGGAAGGCTGGTTTACATGATGGATTGGGCTGCGTTCACAATTCTCTCAGTCTTGGGAAAGAACAGTTGCCAGATCACACTGATGCATCTGAATAGGATGCTTTCTGTGGCACATCTGTAAAAATTGATAAGAACCTTTGTAGATTGCAAAGTTTTCTTAGCCTTCTGAGGAAGTAGAGGCGTTGG
The DNA here is from genome assembly GCF_004010195.1 of Chiloscyllium plagiosum. Lineage (NCBI taxonomy): Eukaryota > Metazoa > Chordata > Chondrichthyes > Orectolobiformes > Hemiscylliidae > Chiloscyllium > Chiloscyllium plagiosum. The sequence goes on along the minus strand of NC_057732.1, from coordinate 13,554,081 downwards.
TGTGTTTTCTTGGCTCCAGCGTCAACACTAGTTTAGAGATATTAGCCATCTTAAGCCATTTTGCACAAGATTAGGTTTTTATGCAGAAAATATGAGTGATCCATTTTGAAGCAAAACAGTCATTGATTCTTAACAGGGGAAAGGGGGAAATTATCCAAGGCTGCTGTACTAAATCAGGTGACTGAAAGGCACAAGGTGCAGCACCATAAAAGTGAAACAAAGCAGACATCACTCACCCTCAGGACCAGCCCTTGTTAGTCCTCCTATGGGAGCAACCTACAACTATTCAACTGCACAAGCCATTGCAACTGTTATGTTCTAATTTCATGTTTAAAAGCCCTTCACTGCGGGAAGAGAAACTTCAAGCAAGCCAGGCCTGCAACAATATTAGAGACTGGTCTTATTCTTAGTTTCATACATAACTGTCATCCTTGCTTCCTTCCATAATTTCATCACTCTTTACTTAAATTAGTTTGAGCAATAGTTGTGGAATAAACCAACATTTTATCTTGTCTAAAGCATAAAGCATATTTTTCAATTGAAACACTCTAAAAGGGAACTACATTTAAAAGTGCACAAATTCTCATGTCCTGGGCTGCTCTGACGACATGTCTCATTTCAGATTGCAGCACCACTGATGGGCCCTCTTTCAGATTTCCCGCTACGCCCATTTATGTTTCACCCGCTACCTGATTTACCGAGACTCATTTGACAGTACCTACCAAACCCAACGTCTCACACAGCTAGCAAAACAAGGGCAGGCAATGGGCAGGAACACCACTATCTGCAGGTTCCCTTCCAAGCATCACACCATCCTTACTTGGAACTGTATCACAGCAGTTTCACTGGTGCTGGATCCATATTCTCGAATTCCCTTTCTAACTGCATTGGGAGTGTACCCACATCACATGGACTGCTGCAGCTCAAGAAGGTAGCTTGGCACCACAATTTGCAGGGCCATTAGGGATTGACAGTAAATGGTGGCCTAATCAGCAACACCCACACCAATACAGTACAAAAAGAAGAACTGAGCAAATTACTGCAGATGCTGGAAAATCTATACTGAAAACAAAAAATGTTAGAAATCACAGTGGGTCAGGCAGCATTCATGGACAGCAAGCTAATGACTTGAATCTAGATGACTCATCAGGGCTGATGTGAAGTGTGGAGGGGACAGCATTAATGAAATAGTTTGGAGGGTGGGGAAGAAAGGATGTTGATAGTTCAGATTAAGTGATCGGAATATGAAAATGGCTGAACAATGATGTGTCTAACTGCCAGACTGGAAAGAACAGACAGTCCCATTGGAATTGGGTGGGGGAGAGGGAGAGGAAATTGTGACAGAGAATGTAATAATTAAAGCTAAAAGAAAGGCAAGTATTGGGAGTGGGTTCACAATTTGAAGGTGTTGAATTCAATATTAAGTTCAGAAACCTGTAAAGCACCTACTCTGACGATGAGATGTTGTTCCTCTAGTTTGCGCTGTGGTTCACTGGAACACTGAAGCATGCCAAGGACAGACATGTGGGCATGTGAGCAGGACGCTGTGTTAAAATGACTGGCTATGGGAAGGTCAGGGTCATGCTTGCACACAGACCAGAGGTGTTCTCCAAAGCAGTCACCCAGTCTGCATTTGGTTTCTCCAATGTAGAGTCGGCCACATTGGGTGCAGCAAATGCAACAAACCAGGTTGGAGGGGGTACAGGTGAAATGCTGCTTCACTTGAAAGACTGTTTCTGTCCTTGGATGGTGAGCAGGGAGGCGGTGAAGGAGCACGTGTTGTAGCTTCTGCAGTTACGTGGGAATGTGCTGTGGGAAGAACTGACCTGATATGCTAGCTGGTTCAGTGTGAGAATTGCTTAATTACCAACGATTCTGCAATTGATAGCTGTACTGAGATATTTTCTACTCACAGCTCACTGGTGATGCGTAAGTAAGACTTCTTGACCTACTTTGGACAATGTGTAAACATTCTGCCAATTTCACAGGCGCTTCAGAGGGAAGTGACCAATCATACAATCATTTTGAATTCTTAGGCATTTTTAACAGTTCAGGTTCTGTTACTTCTAATGGTTAATTTTTCGACAAATCATAGCTGCAGTGATGAGGTGTGTTAATCTTTTAGAATGTAGCTGATCATAATGTGTGATGCTTTAAATGTGAAAAGCAGGAAAGGCAATGTTGACCTCTGTGTGAAACAGGCATTGCCAATGGCAAAGAATATGATTTTAAGGATGGCTTTAATTATCGACACTGTGAAAATACATGAGTGTTTTCAAGTTTTGATGAACATAGAAAGCTTATTTTTGATTCTGGATTCTGAAATTATAAGTGAAAAAAACAACAATCAGCTGTTATTAATTCAACACTTTTTTAATAGACTGAGCTTTTTTTGGTGCTAGGTTTTGCGAATTCTTGAAAATTTGATTTGCTGTTTTGTTTTATTTAATAGCAATCAAAATCTGTGACAGCAAAGATCAACGTGCAAATGTGATGAACACAAAATGTCAACCAAATATTTTGACAATCGATAGATTGAAACAATGTAATCAGCTGCTTTGTGTACATTGAGGCAGCAGCTTCATTTGAAGTTTATGAACTAATCCTGTACTTAGTGCTCGTGTTGCTCTCAAACTGATTTATTTTTCCAGCCAACATTCCAGTAAATAATTTTTACAACAGTGACTGACTAGCATGTTGGCTTGACCCAGTTGAATTAAGTGTAATCACCAAATTGGAACAATGTGGAAGGATCTTAAATGGTCCATTGTGTCTGCAAGACAACTGAGCATTTCCTCTGTATCCTCATATGTGAAAAGTGTGGTGCTGGAAAGGCGCAGCAGGCCAGGCAGCATCCGAGGAGCAGGAGAATCGATGTTTCGGGCATAAGTCCTGAAGAAGGGCTTATGCCGAAACGTCGATTCTCCTGCTCCTCAGATGCTGCCTGGCCTGCTGCGCCTTTCCAGCACCACACTTTTCAACTCTGGTCTCCAGCATCTGCAGTCCTCACTTTCTCCCTCTGTATCCTCATAGTCTTGTCTCTCTTCTAATAATCAACTCATGTCCTCTTACTCATCTCCATTACACCCCAGACAGTGAATTCCAGACTCAAACTACGTGTTGTGTGATAAAGCTTCTCTCACATCGCATTTGTTAATTTTGCAAATCACTAGGCAATGGCCTGGTGGTGTTATCATTGGAACATTAATCCAGAGATCCAGGTTCAAACCCCACTGCAGTGGATGGCGGAATTTGAATTTATCAAAAATCTGGAATTGAGAATCTAATGAATACTATGAATCCATTGTCGATTGTTGGAGAAAACCCATTGGTTCACTGATGTCCTTTCGGGAAGGAAATCTGCCATCCTTACCAGGTCTAGCCTACACAGGACTGCAGACACACAACAATGTGGTTGACTCTCAGTTGCCCTCTGGGCAATTAGGGATAGTCAATAAATGCTGACCTAACCTGTGATGCTTTCATCCTGTAAATGATTTAAAAAAAAATTAGATCTGTGCTCTCTCATTCCTAACTTCTATGAGAGAGGACAGTTTCTCCCTATCCACACCATAAAGTTAGAGTCATTGAGTCATAGTGTCCTACAGCACAGAGACAGGCCCTTGGCCCAAACTGGTCCATCAATGCTAACCCCATTTCTCTATCCATGTATTTCTCCAAATGTCTTTTAAATGTTATTAATGTACTCGCCTCAACTACTTCCACTGGCAGCTCATTCTGTTTGACTACTCAATGCTCTGTCTGATGCAGGCCAGTGCACCAAAAGCCTTCTTCATTGCCCAATCTACCTATGACTCCACTTTCAGAAAACTGTGAATCTAAATTCACAATCCCTCTGTTCTACTACACTCCTTAAGGCACTACCATTCACCATGAAACTCCTACCTTGACTTGACTTTCCAAAATGCAAGACCTCACACGTATCTATATTAAACTCCATTTGCTATTTCTCAGTCCACTTCCCCAGCTGCTCAAGGTCCTGCTGCAATTTCTTATAACCTTCCTCACCTTACATGACACTGCCTATTTTAGTGTCATCAGCAAACTTGCTAATCATGCCTTGCATATTCTCATCCAAATCATTGATATAGATAATAAACAGCAATGGGCCCAGCACTGTCACCTGAGGCACCCCACTTGTCACAGGCCTCCAGTCTGACAAGCATCCTTCCACTATTACCCACTGATTCCTACCATCAAGCCAATTTAATATCCAATCTGCCAGCTCACCCTGGATTCCATGCAATCTAACCTTCCAGAGGAGCCTACCATGTGGAACCTTATCAAAGGCCTTATTGAAATCCATATACAATACATTTACTGCCCTGCCCTTAACAACCTTTCTGGTCACTTCAGCAAAGCACTCTAACAAATTTGTGAGGTATGATCTCCCACTCACAAAGCCATGCTGACTACTCCTATTCAAACCCTGTCTTTCCAAATGCATGCATATCCTATCCCTCAGAATTTTCTCAACTTCCCTACCACAGATATTAAACGTATTAGTCTATAGTTCTCAAGTTTTTTCTTTGCAGCCCTTCTTGATTAAGGGGGCAACATTTGCTACCCTCCGGTTGTCTGGGACCTCACCCATGGTTAATGATGATGTAAAAATATCAGTCAATTTCTTCTCTAGCCTTTTGCAGTGTTCTTGGATATATCTGCTCAGATCAGATTTATCCACCTTCATACATTCTAATACATTCAACATCTTCTCAACTGTGATATGGATTACCCCAAGGTATCAGCACTAACTTCCCCAGGTTCCCAAGTCTTCATGTCTTTCTCCAGGGAAAACAGGAGAAATATTCATTGAGAACCTCGCCAATCTCCTGCAGTTTTATACATGTCCATTTTTGTCCTTGAGAGCCCTATTCTCTCTCTAGTTACTCTTTTTCCTTTAATATACTTAAAGTACCTCTTTGGATTCACCTTAATCTTTTCAGTCATGGCTATCTCGTGCTCCCTTTTCACTCTCCTGATTTCCTTCTTTAGTAAACTCCTGTATACCTCCAGGGATTCCCTTGATTCTAGCTGCCTGTACCTGAACCATGCCTCCTTCTTTTCTGCCTTATTCCTGCCATCCTAGCCCTTCACCCTCACAGGAAATATAGACCATGAACAGCAAGCTCCTCTCTAATGCCACCAAAAATTGTCTTACCCCAATTTAGAACTTGAACTATGGACCAATTTTGTCCCTCTCCATAACTACTTTAAATTTAACAGAACTTGGGTCACCAATCCCAAATTGCTCCCCCACTGTCACCCCCATCACCTGTTCTGCCTTACTTCCGAAGAGTAGGTCAAGTTTTGCTCCTTCCGAGTAGGACCCTCTGTATACTGGTTGAGGAAACTTTCCTGAACGCACTTAAATTCCACTCCATCTGAGTCCTCAATACTATGGCAATCCCAGTCCATGTTAGGAAAATTAGAATCTCCTACTATGACAACCCTTTTGCTCCTGCAAGTCTCCCCAATCTCCCTGCATAGTTTTTCCTCTAATTCCCATTAACTATTGGGGGGTTACAATACAACCCCAATAATGTCACCATTCCCTTCTTATTTCTTAGCTCCACCTACAAAGCCTCACTGGATGATCCTTCAGTTATTTCTTAGCTCCACCTACAAAGCCTCACTGGATGATCCTTCAGTTATTTCATCTCTGACTACTGCCATGATACTCACCTTAATCAAAAAAGCAACTCCCCCTCCCCTCCTTCCACTACCTCTGTCCTGCCTAAAGCACCTGTACCCTGGTACATTTAGCTACTAGTCCTGACCCTCCCTTAGCCATGTTTTTGTAATGGCTATAATAGCCCAGACCCATGCACCTATCCATGCCCATCAGCCTTTCCTATCAACCCTCTTGCATTGAAACAGATGAAGTTTAATGCAACTGGCATCCCACGCTCTCTGTCATGTCCCAGCCTGACCTGTCTCTTTACTATTTCTGATTACTGTATCTCCTTTGAGCCTCACATTTGCTGTTGAGGATCACACCCCCATGCTAATCTAGTTTAAACACTCCCTTGCAGCACTAGCAAACCTGGCCACCAAGATATTGGACTCCTCAGTTCAGATGTAACCCGTACCTCTTGAACAGGTCACCTGTGCCCCTGAAAAGATCCCAATGATCTGAAAATCTGAATCCCTACCCCTACACCAAATCTTTAGCCATGCATTCATTGCCATTTCTTCTTGTTCTTACCCTAACTAGCACGTGTTAGGAATCTCTACCAAATTTCCTCTTAGCCTTCTTCTCTGCAAACGCCAAAAGTCCCAATTCGTCCCTTCTATTTTTCTAACTGAAATGACTCATCTCTCCATCTGTCCTACTAACTTCAATGACTTATGTACATTGACAGCCAGATCCCTCTGCTGCTACAGCTCTTCGACAATTGTACCCCTTACTTTGTATTGTCGCTTCATACCAACATTAAGCATCTCACACATCTCAGAGAACTTCAAAACCACAGCCTGAATGATGTCTGACAGGTTACTTGTTGTATACCATATTGTGGTTGGCCACAGCTATGAATCCATGTTTGTCTGTTGTGTCTTTTGACATGCAAAGATCCAAAGGCACATTCAAGTTTAAAAGAAAATTAATTTTTAAAAAAGGTACTCAAAAAAAATGCAATTCTTTGTATATTTACTGTGAATTCAATTGCTGCACTGTTTCCTGATTGTTTTATTTCCTGGAGCCTTCCTGGGCATTTCCGTCATCAATATTGAAAGGACAAAGTCAATAAAAGTAAATTAATCAGCATTTAGGGAAATTCCTATGCAGCCCAAGGAGATAGAGAGCAAAAAATGGGTTCAACTGGATTGCTGTACAGAGCACTAGCATTGATTTGATGGGCAAATAACCTTCTTCTGTGCTATAAAGATATGACAATATAAATTGAAATAATATAAAGCTTTTGTACAGCTACATACCCATTAAGAATTGCCAGATTTTAATGATGTTGTTCATAAATAATTCAAAGGAGAAAGGAGACTAAAGATGACAGTTCCAATACTGCACACTTATTGGGTGTCAGCTGTGACTCAGTAGGTTCTTGATACGTCAATCCCTACATTCTAGGATTTGGCTAGTGAATCACTTTTGAATGACCTCCAATGCCAGTCCAGTAGTTCCCCCCACCATGTCCGTGGCTAATACATTCCAAGACCTATCACGGATACTTGAAACCACAGATAGTAGCAAAGTCTATCATTTAAACCGGAAATTTACCTCCTCGGCAGCCCTCTGGTCCCTGGTTCTGGAATGTTCCATGTAATATTTTCGAGCCATGGTAAACTGCAGAAACTGATTCTGCGGATGCAGGGGGGTTTTACTGTATATTTTTTCTTAAATGCAGGAACCAAAACTGCACACAGTGCTCCAGGTATGCTTTCACTAACACCCTACAAAGTGGTCATCAGACTTTTCCAGGGGTGGCACAGTGGAGGGTGGCACGGTGGCACAGTGGTTAACACTGCTGCCTCATAGCACCAGATACCTGGGTTCAATTCCCACCTCAGGCAACGGTCTGTGTGGAGTTTGTACATTCTCCCTGTGTCTGCGTGGGTTTCTTCTGGTTTCCTCCCACAGTCCAAAGAAGTGCAGGTTAAGTGAATTGGCCATGCTAAATTGCCCATAGTGTTAGGTGCAGGGGAATGAGTCTGGGTGGTTCCTCTTTGGAGGGTCAGTGTGGACTTGTTGAGCTGAAGGGCCTGTTTCTACACTAAGTAATCTAATCATTTGCAAACTCTAACCCCTTAGCAATAAAGGCCAAAATTCTAGTTGCTTTTTTAACTACAGTACATGGTGCACCAGAATGCTAACTTTGTGTTTTATGCACACGGACACCCAGATCCATCTGTGCTGTACCTTTTTGTATTTTCTCTTCAATTAAATAGCAAACTGCTTTTTGATTCTTCCTACCACTAGAGCCATTTCCCTGTCCTGTTATTAATTTCACAGTCACATCCTCCAAAACGTTCCACACTAATTTTAGCTACTGCCTCTCTTTTTAGAAAGCTGTCAAAGCCCTGGCAGTTTGTTTTTATATTTCTTGCCAGTTTATTTTCATAATTAATTTTCTCCCCGTTTATTAGCTTTTAGTCATCCACTGATTATTTCTAAAAGCTTTCCAATCCTCTTATCCATCACTTCTGTTTGCCATTTTATGTTCAATTGAATACTCTTCTTGACCACCTTAGTTACTACAGGTTGTTCATCCTTCCCATCGAGACCTTTCTCACAGGAATAACATTTTGGAGAGTGTTGCATAATATTTATCTCTGCTTACCTATTGAATTTCCCTTTGCTAGCCCTCTTGAGGCGATTCTTTCTTTGTGGCCTGATAATTGCATTTATTTGAGTTGGGGGCATTGTTTTAAGATCCAAGTTGCTATCCCTCAAACAGTATTCAGAATTTGAGAAAGTTAGGAGTGAAAGATCCACTTCGAAGCCTTCAGCACAGAATCAAGGCTGACAATCCAAGATAATGCTGAAAGAGGGTTACACTGTCAGAGACGCAGATGCTAAGGCTACACCCTGTCTTTGCAGTAATGTACATACAAGATCAAGTAGTATTATCCTAAAAAGGAACAAGTGAATTTATTACAAGAGTCTTGGCCAATATTTAACTTCTCAAACAACATCACTGATAGTTGATCAGATAATTATATTGCTGTATCTAACACATTTCCTGTGTTCTAATGTTGACTATACTTGAAACTTATGTAATCAACAGGAAAGAGATTTGGAACATTCTGAAGTCATGAAAAGTGCTTGTAAATTTTTGTTTCTTTGGCATTCAGATTGATGGTGAGAGGCAATTACTACAACACTTGTTTTTTTTACTGCAGCTTAAATATAATAAAATGACAGAGCTCTTGTGAAATCAAGCCACGCAAGGAGATATTGGTCCGATGACCAAAAGCTTGGTAAAAAGAGGCAGTCTGACAGTTTAGAGAGGGAAGGAGATGAGAGAGGTGAAAGTAAGGCAAAGCTGAGTGTCGTCAATCTATGTGTGGAAACTGGTGTCTGTTCAGATGATGTCGCAACTGGGCAGTATGTGGGTGAGAAATTGAATGCATTCAAAGATAAATGCTTCAGCAACACAAGAGGCAATTTTGCAGAAATGGATAGAGAAGCCTATTTTCTAGACAGGATTAGATAAGTAAGAACCATTTTGTTATTGTAATGGGAAGAAAGCCGATTGAAGGAATTCAAATATGGATACCAGAGAGAAAAAAAAGGCAGGGAAGGAAGAATCATTTAGTGGGATTAAACAATACTGTGCAGTCAATACCTGGATACATTCTATATCTGGCTTTTCTGTTCATCATATTTTAATTTTAAACACCTCCACTGCATTACTCAAACTCACTATATCCAATGAAAAATTCTCCCAATTGTCAAACACTCATTTGCCTTGCAATCATTCATAGAGTTATAGAGTCATAGAGATGTACAGATGCATGGAAACAGACCCTTCGGTCCAACCCATCCATGCCGACCAGATATCCCAACCCAATCTAGTCAATCTAGTCTCACCTGCCAGCACCCGGCCCATATCCCTCCAAACCCTTCCTATTCATATATCCCATCCAAATGTCACTTAAATGTTGCAATTGTACCAGCCTCCACCACTTCCTCTGGCAGCTCATTCCATACAAGTACCACCCTCAGCATGAAAAAGTTGCCCCTTAGGTCACTTTTATATCTTTCCCCTCTCACCCTAAACCTATGCCCCTTAGTTCTGGAATCCTCCACCCCAGGGAAAAGACTTGGCCTATTTACCCAATCCATGCCCCTCATAATTTTGTAAACCTCTATAAGGTCACCCCTCAGCCTCCAACGCTCCAGGGAAAACATCCCCAGCCTGTTCAGCCTCTCCCTGTAGCTCAAATCCTCCAACCCTGGCAACATCCTTGTAAATCTTTTCTGAATCCTATCAAGTTTCACAACATCTTCCCAATAGGAAGGAGACCAGAATTGCATGCAATATTCCAACAGTGGTCTAACCAATGTCCTCTACAGCCACAACATGACCTGCCAACTCCTGTACTCAATACTCTGACCAACAAAGGAAAGCATATAAAACGCCTTCTTCACTATCCTATCTACCTGCGACACCACTTTCAAGGAGGGACGAACCGGCACTCCAAGGTCTCTTTGTTCAGCAACACTCCCGAAGTATATGAGAATATCGATTTCACATCTGTCTTTAAAAGAGTAAAATGCTAGGGTCTAAGCTACTGCCTTCAAATATTTTAAGGTGGGCTGGCCTGGTCCATAACAATGTGTTTCTGTGTGTTTGTGTGTGTCTGCGTCAAGGCCTGTTGCACATCTGCACCTCAGTCTGTGTCTGTTTCTGTCTTTGTATGTGTATGAATCTATGTCGGTCTGCATGTTTGTGTGTGTAAATGTGCCTGTGTGTGTCTGTATGTGATTCTCTCTCTTGAACTGTGTGCGTTATCCAAATACATGTACATCCTGTCCCTCAGGACTCCCTCCAACAACTTGCCCACCACTGAGGTCAGGCTCACTGGTCTATACTTCCCTGGCTTGTCTTTACCACCCTTCTTAAACAGTGGCACCACGTTTGCCAACCTCCAGTCTTCCGGCACCTCACCTGTGACTATTGATGATACAAATATCTCAGCAAGAGGCCCAGCAATCACTTCTCTGGCTTCCCACAGAGTTCTCGGATACACCTGATCAGGTCCTGGTGATTTATCCACCTTTACTCATTTCAAGACTTCCTTCTCTGTAATTTGGACATATTGCAATGCAAAATGTCACCATCTATTTCCCTACAGTCTATATCTTCCATATCTTTTTCCACAGGAAATACTGATGCAAAATATTCATTGAGTATCTCCCCCATTATCTGTGGCTCCACACAAAGGCTGCCTTGCTTATCTTTGAGCGGCCCTATTCTCTCCCTAGTTACCCTTTTGTCATTAATATATTTGTAAAAACCCTTTGGATTCTACTTAATTCTATTTGCCAAAGCTATCGCATGTCCCCTTTTTGCCCTCCTGATTTCCCTCTTACGTATACTCCTACTTCATTTATACTCTTCCAACGATTCACTCGATCTATCCTGTCTATACTTGATATATGCTTCCTTCTTTCTCTTAACCAAACCCTCAATTTCTCTAGTCACCCAGCATTCCCTATACCTACCAACCTTTCCTTTCACCCTGACAGGAATATACTTTATCTGGATTCTTGTTATCTCATTTCTGAAGGCTTCCCATTTTCCAGCCGTCCCTTTACCTATGAACATCTGCCTCCAATCAGCTTTTGAAAATTCTTGCCTAATACCATCAAAATAGGCCTTTCTCCAATTTAGAACTTCAACTTTTAGATCTGGTCTATCCTTTTCCATCACTATTTTAAAAAGAATAGAATTATGGTTGCTGGCTCCAAAGTGCTCCCTCACTGCCACCTCAGTCACCTGCCCTGCCTTATTTCCCAAGAGTAGGTCAGGTTTTGCACCTTCTCTAGTAGGTACATCCACATACTGAATCAGAAAATTGTCTTGTACGCACTTAAGAAATTCCTCTCCATCTAAACCTTTAACACTATGGCCGTCCCAGTCTATGTTTGGAAAGTTAAAATCTCCTACCATAACCACCCTGTTATTCTTACAGATAGCTCATGGTAAGTGACTATCCATAGAATATTTGCTGTTTCTTTTCTATTGCCACAACACCCTACTTGTATTGTTGAGGTGCCATACTACACATGAAATGTACAGTCAATGCCAGCATGTTAACCTTTGGGTATGTTCTCCTACATTATACCTGCCCTCCCATGTAGTGATCATACAAATTCCCATCCTGTTTCAGCCTAGGTTTAGTTTTTAATGTATTCTCAGGCAACATCAACTCTGGAACTGCTGTCAGATGATTCTGAAGTCCTCCTTCCCCGTAGTGTATAGTGGAATCAGAAGCTCTCTTTAACTAATACAAAAATCTGACAAAGAGTTAACTGTATAGTCAGCCATTTCTTACAAAGAAGTGAGAAATGGCTTTCACCACAGTGCCAGAGGCTGAGGGGCAACCTATTACAAATATATAAAATTGAGAGGCATGGACTAGGCGGATCGTTGGAGTATTTTTCCCAGCGAGGCAATGTCAAATATCTGTGTGCATTGGTTTAAGATGAGAGGGTTAAGTTAAAGGAGATGTGTAAGACAAGCTCTTTACACAAACGGTGGTAGGTGCATGGAACACGCTACCATGGGAGGTGGAAAAAGCAGATGCGATAGCAACATTAAGAGGCATTGAGACAAACATGAAGAGGCAGGGAATTGTGGGATATGGACCATGTGTATATTAGTTTAGAATGGCATCATGGTCAGCACAGACATGGTGGGCCAAAGACCTGTTTCTGTGCTGTACTGTCCCATATTTTGTGCAACTACACTCGCAATCTGACAGTCTAACAGAAACTATCATGCAAGGAAGCCAGTGTAAGGTCGGGTTCTCATAGCTGTAAATATATTACAATACCATTAAATTGTTTTATACTTAGTATTCTTCACCAGTTGTTGAAACTTCTCCATCATAAAACCCAATAATAACTTTGCTAATGTCACCAAACAGCATGGACCAAGTTATCAAAAGCTGGTGTCCACAGTGGGGCTAAAAAGCGGATAAGTTTGCAAAATAAAAAGAATATTGTCTTCTTCCGGCACAAAGGTAAGTACTTTAATTGTTATTGTCAGTCACAAACAGGCATATATATTTGTAATTCATCAGCAAGATAATCCTCTGCCCTTGAAGCGACCACTTCAACTCCCTCTCCCACTCTGCCAGGTACAGGCAAGTCCTGGGCCTTCTCCACTGCCAAATCCTTGCCACCTGACGCTTGGAGGAAGGACGCCTTATCTTCCACCTTGGGACCCTCCAACCCCACTATATCAATGTCAATTTCACCACTTTCCTCATCTCCCCTCCCCCTACCTCATCCCAGATCCAACTCCCCAACCAGCACCATCCTCTTGATCTGCCTCACCAGTTAATCTGCCTTCCCATCTATTCACTCCACCCTCTGCTCTGACCTATCACTATCACCCCCCACCTGTAGTTAGCTATCGCCTTGCAACCTCAACAAGGATAGAATGCCCCAATCCTCACCTTCCACCCCAATCTCCAGATACAACACATCATCCTCCACCATTCTGCCACCTACATTCAGACCCCCCACCAGACACCCTCCCCACCTCTTTCAGCATTCCGCAGAGACCACTCCCTCTGCGACTCACTTGTTAGGTCCATGCCCCACACCAACCCACCCTCCACTCCTGGCACCTTCCCTTGCCACCACTACCTGTGCCCACACCTCCCCCCTCACTTCCATCTGAGGACCCAAAGGATGCTTCCACATCCAGCAGAGATTTTCATGCACCTCCAAACACCTCATCCATTATGTCCATTGCTCTCGATGTGGTCTCCTCTAGATTGGGGAGACAGGATGCCAACTTGCGGAACATTTGGGGTGGCACAGTAGTTCAGTGGTTAGCACTGCTGCCTCACAGCACCAGGGTCCCAGGTTCGAATCCAGCCTTGGGTGACTCTCTGTGTGGAGTTTGCACATTCTCCCTGTGTCTGCGTGGGTTTCCTCCAGGTGCTCCGGTTTCCTCCCACAGTCCAAAGATGTGCAGGTCAGGTGAATTGACCATGCTAAATTGCCCATAGTGTTAGGTGCAGTAGTCAGAGGGTCTGGGTGGGTTACTCTTCAGAGGGTCGGTGTGCACTTGTTGGGCTGAAGGGCCTGTTTCCACACTGTAGGGAATAAGAAAAAAACAATTTCAAGAAACATCTCTCAGACACTCGCACCAAACAACACCGCCACCCTGTGATCGACCTATTGCCTTCCAAGCTACCTTCACACCAGAACTACACGCCCTCCTATTTATCTCTCAGCCCACATCCCCACACCCCCACATTCCTGATGAAGAGCTTATGCTCAAAACATTGATTCTCCTGCTCCTCTGAATACTGCCTGACCTACTGTGCTGTTCCAGCACCACACTCTTCGACTCTGATCTGCAGTCCTCACTTTCTCCTGTAGATAATCCTCTAAATTAGTTAATATTTGCATGGACTATTTCTAGCTAGCAATTTGCTTTGTTACAGGCATTCAAGACTCAAAACAAAACTAATAGAATTGAATAAAGTACACATAAGAAAGGAAAGCATTTACATATTTATGTTGCAGCTTCAGATTACATGCTGTTCGGAAGCACTTGATCAATTCTGTACTCGTGAAATCTGGTTACTATTCCATGTAGGTTTGCACAGCAGCCAAATTGCACAGCAAAGCACAACCAGCATTGACACAAATGATCATATCTAATGCTGTTGTTTGAGAGATTAAGACTGGCATAAATACTGATCTTTTTGCAACAGTGCCATGTGATTTTCATGTCCACCTGTGAGGGTACACAGAGCCTCAGTTTAATGTTTGATCCAAAATATAGCAGCTCTGCAAAGCCTAAATGATGTGCTCATTGATCTAAAAAGGGGCTTGCAGTCATAATTATCTGACTCAGAAGAGAGTTTTACCATTGACCAAATTCCTCAGGCAGCTGAGGAAATTTGGCATGATGACGAATACCCTTGCCAACCTTTATAGGTGCGACATCGAGAGCATTCTGTCTGGATGTATCACTACCTGGTGTGGCAACTGTACCATTCAGGATCGGAGATGGTTACAGAGAGTGGTGAACTGGGCCCGGACAATCACAAAGGCCAACCTCCCATCTATAGAATCCATCTACCAGGCCCGCTGTCAAGGAAAGGCTGCCAGCATTCTCAAAGATCCATCCCACCCTGGCAATGTTTTTCTACAACCTCTACCATCAGGGAAAAGGTACAGAAGCCTAAACACACACATCAGGGTCGAGATTAGAGTGGTGCTGGAAAAGCACAGCAGTTCAGGCAGCATCCGAGGAGCAGGAAAATCGACGTTTCAGGCAAAAGCCCTTCATCAGGAACCCGATGAAGGGCTTTTGCCTGAAATTTCGATTTTACTGCTCTCGGATGCTGCCTGAACTGCTGTGCTTTTCCAGCACCACTCTAATCTAGACTCTGGTTTCCAGCAACTGCAGTCATTGTTATTACCTAAACACACACATCAGCCTGTTTTACAACAGTTTCTACCCTACTATTGTTAGAATACTGAATGAAATTACAAACTCTTAACATTCGTCTGTACCTGTGTTTTTGTCTTTACTGTTGTTTACCTAGTATTTACTATCTATGCTACTTGACTCTGTGATCTGCCTGTATTGCTTGCAAGACAAAGCTTTTCACTGTGTCTCGGTATACGTGACAATAAATTCAATTCAATTCAATTCAATTCAAACTGTAGAGCATTATTCACAGTGAAATACCCCTGATTAATTTATCATGTCACTTAAGAAAAGAAGAGTTTCATTTGTCATGAAATGTCTGCCTTACAATGGAAGAATTCTGACAGGCAATTTGCCAATCTTCATTCCAGAATGAACGATAGTATGACCTGATGAGAAAGTGAGCTGATTTCAGCAGACCCTCAAATTTTCTTTCAGGCTGGAGTTGAAACCAGAAGCCTGTGCTGACTGCATTCTCTGTTATCAAACAAACTCATCAGCCCAAAGTAGTCTGCTCCCAAAACTCTATTTGGTGTTAACAAGTGGGATTCTTTGATAAAGAGTTTCACTAAGGTAACACCACTCATTAGTGTTCCGGCAACTGGTCAGAATACTGAGTAAAGGAGTTGGGACATCATGTTGCAGCTAAACAGGACATTAGTGAGGCCATTAATACTGCATTCAATTCTGGTTGCCCTTCGGGAGGAAGGATGTTATTAAACTTGCAAGGATGCTAAAAAGATTTTCAAGGAGGTTGCTGGGACTGGAGAGTTTGAGTTATAGGGAGAGGCTAAATAAGCTGGGGCTTTTTTTGCCCTGAAGCATCAGAGGCTAAAGGGTGACCTTATAGAGGTTTACACAAACATGAGGCGTATGGATGGGGTGAATTGCCAAGCTCCTTTTCCTAGGATGGGGCAAATCCAAAACTGGATGGCATAGGTTTAAGGTGAGAAAGGAAGGATTTAAAAAGGACCAGAGGGGTAACTATTTTATATAGAGGGTATTGCATGTATGGAATGAGCTGCCAGAGGAAGTGGTGGAGGCTGGTACAACTGCAACATTTAAAAGGCATCTGGATGGGAACATGAAGAGGAATGCTTTAGAAGAATACTGGGGCCCAAATGCTGGAAAATGGGACAAGATCAGATTGGAATGCCTGGTTTGCGTGGACGAGTTAGACCCAAGGGTCTGTTTCTGTGCCGTATGACTCTGACTCTACAACAGGAAAATGCTATTCAAAATTAATTGAGCCTGTTCCACTTCTCAGTTAGACCATGGATGATCTGATCACCTAATTATGTTCTGTCACATGAAGATTGGATGTTACAGTTCATGAACTCACAGCCAGTGTTATTACGTAACAAATTCATCAGAGCTAATGCACATGGGTAAGTTGTTGTTAGTATTTATTTCCAAACATGCCAATGAGATAAAGCATCAAGAGGTATGATATATTTATAACATTTTATGTTGGCATTATCCTGCAGTAGTAGTCTATTCAAGCCTGTTTCCCCAGTCATTATGATCGTGGCTGATCATTCAACTCAATTGCTCTTCCTGCTCTTCCCTTATTCAAACTGAAGCAGTCCTGGAAACAAAATTGCAATGCTAAATACTTCTTTCCAGGGTGAGCCAATATCTAAAGATGACTTCTCTACTTCAAGCTAAGAAAGTCATTGATAACACACCTAACTTATAACTCTGCACTCAGTTGCACCAAATTTGGGAATCGTAGTAGGGTCCCTGATGTAAAGTCTCACTGTCAGTTATTTGCATTCAATCACAACAATAAACAGCCATCTGCAACCTATTCTCACATTTCAAATGTGCACACTGATCGAATAAATTCAAGCCTGAGTTAGAAAGGTTTTTTGTGTCAAGTGAAGGGCAGGCAAATCAGACCAGACCCGATTGGCAGAGCAGGCTCTAGGGGCTGAATGGACTATTTGTAATCCTATTTCATACAATCTTATGAAAGTGCCACTGTTTCTGAGCAAAGTCATTTCTTTAAAGACACAAGTCATTTAAATATAATCCAGCCAGATTGTACTTTGATTAAATGCTATCTAAATTTAGGCCTTCTTCTTTATTGAAGTTGACATATTAGATTAGATTACTTACAGTGTGGAAACAGGCCCTTCGACCCAACAAGTCCACACCGACCCGCCGAAGCGTAACCCACCCAGACCCATCCTCCTACATTTACCCCTTCACCTAACACTACGGGCAATTCAGCATGGCCAATTCACCTAACCTGCACATTTTTGGACTGTGGGAGGAAACCGGAGCACCCGGAGGAAACCCACGCAGACAGGGGGGAGAATGTGCAAACTCCACACAGAGAGTCGCCTGAGGCAGGAATTGAACCCGGGTCTCTGGCGCTGTGAGGCAGCAGTGCTAACTGCTGTGCCACCGTGCCGCCCACATATAGTTCAGGTTGAAGAGTGTAAAAAAAGACAAATCAACAATGTGCCATTTAGATAAAACAAACCTAGAGATTTAAATATATTTATGTGAATGTTGAATGAAAAGTTCGATAAGTTTGAGTTTTAAAGTTAGAAGAAGGAATTAAAAGAAGGGCTGGTGCCATAAGGGTTGATTTCAACATATTTGTATTTATATACCTCAGCAGGAAAAAGGAAGGAAAGTTTAAAGGATAAATGAACATGATGGCAGTGATGAAGATAAGAAAAACTGACAATTGGGAGTCCAATGCTGAGTCAATAATTGTTTATTAAGCTGACGTGTTTACCTTTATCAGAAAGAGATACGAGAGAAGCCTTTCAATCATGGGAAGGTCTATGCAGGTTGCAAGTGGACTTCAGATTATTGACATCTGGGATTCGGTTTCAATTCACATCCTAACGAAAAACACAGTCACAACAGGCAGAAAACAAGTGTCAGTTTACTCACAGCTTTATCAGTTTTTCAACATAATAAACAGAAATCCTGTATACATAATAAACATACAGTGTACAATGGCAAGGTCATGATAACTATTTGACTCTCAAGTGTGCTTGGATGGAGAGAGGAGATTACAGAAATATCTAGAAGCACAGGTCTGTCTGTACACAGTTAAAGCTGCTGCTGACATTGAGTGTACATTAAATTGTTCAAGAATCTGTTTTTGACATTGCATAAAATTCTAAGTGACGCATGTGTGAAATGTGACGCACAGTCAAACACTCAATTACGTTAACCCCTATTCATCCAGCAAAAAGTAAATTTAGCCAGTTTAGAAGAAAGGGTTTAAATTGCTAAATCAGTTAAATGTACTATGAGGATACTTGCAGCAAAGTGACAAGAGATGCCTTGTGAAATGACTCCATAGTGACCAGTATCCCATCACCAAATCACCTTTTATTTACATGTGCAGAGTCTTTGACACTAATTCAATCCCTCAAAGCAGCTCTCAGAATGAGCAGAACCCCTGCCAGTCCTGTTCTCATCTGTCAGTCCAGACTCACTGATTGAACCAGGTTAATAGCCCCAGTCAGAAACTCATATTAAAATAGATTCCCTACAACATGGAAACAGGCCCTTCGGCCCAACAAATCCACACCAACCCTCCGAAGAGTAATCCACCCGGACACATTCCCCTACCCTATATTTACCCCTGACTAATGCATCTAACACTATGGACAATTTATCATGACCAATTCACCGCTCCTGCACATCTTTGGATTGTGGGGAGAAAACGGAGCACCTGGAGGAAACCCACGCAGACACGGTGAGAATGCGCAAACTCCACATAGACAGTAGTCCAAGGCAGGGATCAAACCCAGGTCCCTGGCGGTGTGCTAACCACTGAGCCACCATGCCATATTCTATGGCATTCACCTGGCTGATCTCATTACAATCACAACACCTTGAATTTAGAGAGCAATTGGTCAGAAGAAATGTAAAATGAGCATATATATGCTATCCCTGTGTGTCTCAGAGTTAGTTTGAACAGTTTTCTGAAGCGATTTTGAATGTTTTTACAATGAACTAACTCAAGATAATTGCATTTTTCAATCTGAATAGTGATAAATTCTGCTCAGGTGGTTCAGTCTTGGAATTTGGTTAATATCAGTCAATGTGTAGCAATTCCTGGTATCAAAGCCAATTGCAACATTAGATCAAATGTTCTGGAAAGTGGTGCCTAAATGTCACCAAATACTAGGGGCACAATTACTGTGGAAGAGTCCACAACAATATTATCGGTGATCTCTCAAAAGGATATTCACTTTCAGGAAGCACTGTTTCTTAGAATTCTAGGATATCTTCTTGAAACCACAGAGACGTATTTTTTTCTGTTAAATGAGTCACGCCCAAAAGATAATCTGAAACCAGGTACTGGTGTTGCGTGACACAAGAATGGAGTTGCATACAGAATGGACAATGAGTTCAATAAGCTTAGCACCAGTCAGTGAAATTGACTTCAGTGTAATTTCTCTTCTCATTATTCAGCTGGCACTGACTTAGAAGGACTTATTTCTCTAATAGTGATTTGGAAGGTATAATGAATCCCTACATCAGAGATTCTGTGCAGACATGTAAACATTTTGTCACTGGAGTAGATACTAAAGTAACCTCCCCAGAGTGCCATTCTCTCATCTGAAAGAGATGCCTGGTGATGGCTTAACCAGATGGTGATCACACATCAGACAAGGGGAGAGTTTAAAAAGGGGAATCCTGCATGGTAAGCTCTGCAGTGGGGAGAATTAAACTCATGTCATTGAGATCATTCCGCATTACAACTAGCCATCCAGCCAACTGACCCCAGCTATGATACAACAGGGGTACTTACAGAAACAAAGGATTAATTGATTGATTTATTGTCATATGTACAAAAGTACAGTGAAAAGCATTTTTTACGAGCAGTACAGGCAGATTACAGTAAGCATGGATGTGCGGATCAGAGATTGTAAAAATTCTTAGATGGTGGCACACAGGTTACATTGCACAGGATATGCACTAGGTGAGATCAACATTAGCAAGATCAGCATCATTTGATGCTAAAGAGTTCATTCATCAGTCTAATAATGGCTGGGAAGAAGCTGTTCCTGAACCTGCTGATACATGTGTTCAGGCTTCTGCATCTTCTGCCTGATGGAAGAAGTTGCAGGAGATCATTACCAGGGAGTGACGGGTCTTTGATGATGTTGGCAGTCTTTCTGCAGCAGCGAGTTGTGTATATGGAGTCCATGGATGGAAGGTTGGCTTCTGTGATTGGGCTGTGCACACCACCTGCTATCGTTTCGTACAGTCCTGTGCAGAATCTTCACTGATTGCGGTCTGTGGGTAGGAAACTGCTGAGGATCTAGCTGCAGAGAGCGGAACTGAGACTGAGGTCTCAGAGTTTTAGAAATGTAACTGTACATTCTTAAATTATAAATTTAAGTTGATAAGACTTTAAAGCAAAATTAATCAAAAATCAGAGATTAATAGATTTGCTTTGGAATGGCTACAAATCAAACACAGATAGATACCGATCAACCACAGTTTAATTTAATGGTTGAAAATTCATATATATACTTTTACATCAGTTTTCAGTTTCAATTCAGTAGCTGAAACATTTCAGCCAATGAATTTTATTTTTAGATTCAATCAGTGGTTAAACATTCAAGAAAGTGAAGTGGTCCTTGTCTATTTCTGGACAGCTAAGATCAAACAACAGCTGCACCTTGGTCAAACGAAGAAAAAAACCACAATCAACCCCTGCGATTGGGTGGCATGGTGGCTCAGTGGTTCGCAGTGCTGTCCCAGGTTTGATCCCACTCTTGGGCAACTGTGTGGAGTTTGTACATTCTTCCCATGCCTGCATGGGTTTCAGAGAACAAAGAAAAGTACAGCACAGGAACAGGTCCTTCGGGCTCCAATCATCATGCCCTAACTAAACTAAAAAGCAAACCTTCTGCCCTCATTCTGCCCACATCCCACTATTCCCTCCCTATTCATGTGACCATCCAGATGCCTCTTAAATGTCACCAATGTGCCAGCTTCCAACACCTCTTCTGGCAGTGAGTTCCAGGCTCCTACCACTCTCTGTGTGAAAAACTTCCCTCACACATTTCCCTTACACTTTCCCCCTGTCACCTTGAATCTGTGACCCCTTGTACTTGAAGCTTCAACTCTGGGAAAAAGCCCCTAACTATATCTATGCCTCTCATAGTTTTGTAGATCTCTATTAGGTCTCCTCTCAGCCGCCATCTTTCCAGTGAAAACAATCCTAGTTGTTCTAACCTTTCCTCGTAGCCAATGCCCTCAAGACCAGGCAACATCCTGATGAACCTTCTCTGTACTCTCTCCAAAGCTTTCATGTCCTCCTGATATTGGGGCAACCAAAACTGCACGAAACACTCCAAATGTGGCCTAACAGGAGTTTTAGATAGGTGCAACATCTTTTGCCAACTCTTGTACTCCATGACTTGGCCGCTACCATATGCCTTCTCAAGTCATCTCAGTTCCCTGTTTTGCCACTTTTAGGGAACTGTGGGTCTGCACGCCCAGATCCGTCTGTATGTTAATGTTCCGTTGGGTTCTGCCATTTACAGTATAATACATCTAAATTTGGTCCTCCAAAATGCATCATCTCACATTTGTCAGGATTAAATTCCATCTGCCATTTTTGTGCCCAATTTACCAATTTATCTATATCCTGTGATTCCTTTCACTATTGTCGGCACTGTCAGCAACTCCATCAATCTGCATGTCATCTGCAAACTTACTAATCAGACCAGCCCCATTTCCCTCGTTTATATATACTATAAACAAGAGAGGACTGAAGACTGGATCCATTTGGAACACCACTAGTTATCGGTCTCCATTCTGAAAAACACTCTTCCACCACGACCGTCTGTCTTCTATGACCAAGCCAGTTTTGTATCCATCTAGCCAGCCCACCACGAATCCCATGTGATTTTTATTTTTGTACTAATTTCCATGTGGGACTTTATCAAGTGCCTTACTAGAGCCTGTATAAATTACATCTACTGCCCTTCCGTCATCAATTATCCTTGTTACCTCTTCAAAGAATTCAATCAGGTTGGTGAGACATTACTTTCCCGTACATAATCTTGCTGCCTGTCTCTAACTAATCCATTTTCTTCAAAACCTTGCATATATCTTATCCCTCAGTATCTTCTCTAAGAGCTTCCCCACCACAGATGTCAGGCTAACTAGCCTATAATTTCCTGGATTATCCCTGCTTCCTTTCTTGAACAAGGGAACAACATTGACTAATCTCCAGACCTCTGGAACATTGCATGTGGTCAAAGGCAATGTGAAGATATCTGCTAATGCCCCAGATATTTCTTCCCTTGTCTCTCGTGGTAACCTGGGATCGATCCTATCTGGTCCTGGGGACCTGTCTACCTTAATGCAATTTAGGATAGCCAAAACTTCCTCCTTCAACACATTGACATTCTCTAGTGTATTCATACACTCTTCTCTGATCTCAACATCAGTCGCGTCTTTCTCCTTGGTGAATGCCAATACAAAACATTCATTAAGGATCTCTCCCACTTCCTGTCACTCCATGCATAATTTCCCTCCTTTACCCTTTACCCTTTACTCCTTTACCCTTGAGTGGGCCTACTCTCTCCCTTGCTACCCTTTTTCTTTGAATACATGCATAAAAAGCCTTGGGGTTCTCATTGACCCTATTTCATGGCCCCTTTTAGCCTTCTTAATTTCACATTTAAGTTCCTTCCTAATTTTCCGATACTCCACAATGACTTTGTCAGTTTGTAGCTGCCTAGACTTACTTCCCTTTCCCTTTTGATTAAGCTTACAATTTCCCTTGTCATCCATGGTTCCTGAATCACACTATTCCTATCCTTCTGTTTTGCAGGGGCATGCATGTCCTGCACTTTAATCAACTGGTCTTAAGAAGCCTCCCACATGCCAGATGTAGGTTTGCCCTCAAATAACTGCTCCCCATCCACATTCCCAGTTCCTGTCTAATTTGGGTCTTATTGGCCATGCTCAATTAAGCACCCTCACCTGAGGGCCACTCTTAACTTTGTCTATAACTCCTCAAAATCTTATGGATTTATGGTCACTAACCCAAAATGCTCTTCCACTGAAACACTGATCACCTGTCCTGGCTTATTCCCTAATACCAAGTCAAGTGTGGCCTCCTGTCTGGTTGAATTGTCAACGTACTGTCTCAAAAAGCCCTCCTGGACACATCTAAACAATTTCTCTCTCTCCGAGCCCCTGGCTGTAAGGGAGTCCCAGTCAATAAGAGGAAAGTTAAAGTCTCCCACCACAACTACCTTGCTATTTTCACACCTTTCCAGTATCTGACTACATATCTGCTCCTTTGTCTCCCCCATGGGCTCTTGAGAGGTCTATAGAAAACTCCCAACAATGCGATTTCACCCTTCCTGTTCCTGAGCTCCACTCATACTGCCTCACTGAAAGATCACTCTGATGAGTCCTCCTTCAACATAACTATGATGTGATCCCTAATCAACTCCCCCACCCCTTTTTTTTCCCTTTCTGTCCCATCTAAAACAGCAATATCCTAGAATGTTGAGCTGTCAGTCCGGTCCCACCTTTAACTATGTCTCTGTGTTGGCAATAACATCATAATTCCATGCAATGATCCATGCTCTTAGTTCATCTGTCTTACCTGTTATACTTCCTGCACTGAAGTAAATGCACTCCAGATGTCCTGTCCCTCTGAGCCCCACGACTTCCCTCTGCCTGGTCTTACTCTGCACAATGCATATCTCAGTCTCATTTTTGTCCCCAGTCTCTGCACTTACTGGCCTGTTGTTCCAGTTCCCACCTCCCTGCCACATTAGTTTAACCTTCCTGAAGAGCTCCAGCAAACCTCTGGCCCAGGTAGCGAAACCGCCCTGGGTGCTGTGAGGCAGCAGGGCTGACCACTAAGCCACTGTACTGCTGTCTGTCTAACCTATCCACCTAACCCATTATCCACTGCACGTAATCCATAGCGGTAGGGCGGTTTCACTACCAGCCTTGGTGACTGTGTGGAGTTTGCACATTCTCCCTGCATCTGCAAGGGTTTCCTACCATGGTCCAAATATATGCAGGTTAGATGGATTGACCACACTAAATTGCCCATAATGTCCAGGGATTTGCAGGCTAGGTGGATTTGCCATGGAGATGCAAGGTTACAAGGATAGGGATGGGGTAGGTGGGTGGGTGTCAGTGGGATGCTCTTTGGAGGGTCGGTGTGGACTTGGTGGGCCGAATGGTCTGCTTTCACACTCTAGGGATTCTATGAATTGGCAATATTTTACCTTGAAGATGAAATCCAGAATCTTATAAATTGTAACAATAGAAGTTCCAGTACATTCTATACTTGATGGTGGAGGTAGTGTCTACAGCTACTGAGTGATCTAAACGACAGTACAGCCCTTAACAATTCAGCAATTTCAATGTGGGGTTAATGATTGAAAATGCAGAAGTTAGCTTACTTTTGTAACAGAACACTCTTGATTCTCTTTTAATATGCTGATATTGTGGACTGTTGCACAATAAACACAATATGGTTGCCTACTGTAATGTGTTTGCCACTTGTTAAGCAATGATGGAACTTTTTTTTCTGCTTTCCAAAATCAAAGTAAGAGTAGGAAAATGCACGGTAAAATATGAACTAATCTGAAGTCTGCCTGACAATAAGCCTTGGTGGTTTGATTATTGATATTAAAGGATACCCAATTTTTTTTTACCGAGAAGGAATTTCAAGGTGCCTACATATTGTGACAATGGCAGCAGCCAATGAATTGACTAAAGTCTCTAAAGTTCCAGAAAATTGTTGAGAATGCCAGATTGTAAACAATCATGCTTTAAACCGGTCGTTCCCTCCAAGTGGAAAGACAGTGGAATCTCAGTCATAATTGACCGGCGTCTCAACTTGGATGCCTGACCCATGTGATTCATGGTGATGGGCTTTGGTACAGACAGAATCATTGGGATATTGAGCTATAGGGTTTTCTACAGCATGACCGAACATCACAGACAGGTTAGTCTTCCAAGTTCCAAGAGAGTGAACGTATCTTGAAGCTTAAGGTCTCTATGGTTCATGCTAGAATAGGGGGAAACTCATGTTTAGATTGAATGAACCAAATCCATCTGGAGTTAAAACAATGCTGGATGTTATGCCTAGTTGTGCTAGAGAAAGGGTCTCCAGTAATTCTGTCACCAGGAAGACAGCTCTGGTATTAGAAGTTACATGGCTGAGAAAGGACAAGAACAGCAGAAAACCCTCAAGCACTATTTCTTTTGGACAATCTTTTACAGAATTCAATATCTACTAAAAGGGTAGTGGAATGTAGACCCGTGAAGAGGTTTTCTTCTGTTATGCTGAAAATATGAAGGGCAGCATTTCATGTTATGGTTTAAAGCATACAAGGTTGCATACAAAGATACAAAGTTAAAAATCACACAACACCAGGTTATAGTCCAACACGTTTATTTGGAAGCACACTAGCTTTTGGAGCGCCGCTCCTTCATCAGGTGATTGTAGAGAATAAGATTGTAAGACACAGAATTTATAGCAAAAGTTTACAGTGTGATGTAACTGAAATTATATATTGAAAAAGACCCAGATGGTTTGTTAAGTCCCTCAACTTTTATATAGACCATGTTGGTTTCAGTTCTTTCATATATAAATTGCAAAATCATTTCTAAAAGTTACTTTCTCAAGTGCACTTTAAAAATTGGTGTCATGTCAACCCAGACAATGTATTGAAGGTGTTAACTCCCTGTGTGAGGCTATCTGTGCCACAATGATCAGACTGACTCTAATTTAAAAAATGGATTTACAGATTCTTCTATGGATTCATGTAAGCAGTGTTTCACTTGTACCTCTTTCAAGTTCGTCTATTGCATTTGTTGCTCCCAACGTGGTCTCCTCTATATCGGAGAGACAAAACGCCGACTGGGTGATCGCTTTATTGAGCACCTTCGGTCTGTATGCAGTCAGGTCTTAGACCTTCCCATGGCTTGCCACTTCTACACACAATCCTGCTCCCATGTCCACATATCTGTCCGTGGCCTGCTGCAACATTCCAAGGAAGCTCAACGCAAACTGGAGGAACAAGCATCTCATCTTCCCGCTAGGAACATTACAGCCTGCCGGTCTCAACATTGAATTAAACAACTTCGAATGATTATCCCATCTCGACCCCTCTGTTTTCATTCTGCTCTGTAATTTTATTTCATTTATTTTATTTATTTTAAAAAAAAATTTTTCACTGTTCTGTACCTCTTATTTCTTGATTGTCTCTCTTTCTCTTGCTCCCCACTCTCTCATCACCTTTTTCCTTTCCTCTTGCCCCTTTGCTACCCTTCTCCCCTGTTTTCCATTTTGCCTCTGCTTCACCCATCCCCCCCATCACCCACATATTTTGTCACATAGCACTGGCTTCAGCCTTACATAGAACATAGAACATAGAACATAGAAAAATACAGCGCAGTACAGGCCCTTTGGCCCTCGATGTTGCACCGATCCAAGCCCACCTAACCTACACTAGCCCACTATCCTCCATATGCCTATCCAATGCCCGTTTAAATGTCCATAAAGAGGGAGAGTCCACCACTGCTACTGGCAGGGCATTCCATGAACTCACGACTCGCTGAGTAAAGAATCTACCCCTAACATCTGTCCTATACCTACCCCCCCTTAATTTAAAGCTATGCCCCCTTGTAATAGCTGACTCCATACGTGGAAAAAGGTTCTCATGGTCAACCCTATCTAAACCCCTAATCATCTTGTACACCTCTATCAAGTCACCCCTAAACCTTCTTTTCTCCAATGAAAACAGCCCCAAGTGCCTCAGCCTTTCCTCATACGATCTTCCTACCATACCAGGCAACATCCTGGTAAACCTCCTCTGCACCCGTTCCAGTGCCTCCACATCCTTCCTATAGCATGGCGACCAAAACTGCACACAATACTCCAGATGAGGCCGCACCAGAGTCTTATACAACTAATGACTTGGTCATTCACAGCTCCTAATCTCCCTATAATCTCTCTATGCACTGTCATTATCACCTCTATTTTGCTACCTTTGCTTCTGGAGCCATGACTCACCTTCTCTCAGCCTTGTATAAATACCTCCCTATTTCTCCCTTTTTTTTAGCTTTGACAAAGGGTCAGTTAGACTCAAAACGTCAGTTCTTTTCTCTTCTTTCAGGTCATTATGGTTCCTCGCTGTGGCACGTCTGAACTGGCGGTCAATGAGTTGAGCATCTTACCCCATTCTTACACCCTAGTCCAATACCAGCATCTCCAAATTACAAAGGCACAGTTTATTTAATAGTGCATACAGTCTTTTGTTGCAGTAAGCATTTAAAAATCTTGTTGGGTCCTCATTTCAGTACTAAATACAGGTTCAATTTCCTTCTTAAAAGTTAGTCTCTACTGTGATTGTAAAACAGTACAAGGGAAGACAAGGGATTTGTGTACTACGTTTGAACTAGTACATGGATGGTGGAGATGTTCCCAACTCGGGGTTACCCAATGCAGTTAGACTTTGCAGGAGCTATTTAAGGAGGAGCTAACTTTGCCTTCTTTCTCATGCCAGCAGCTTTATTTATTTAGGGTTAAATGGCAATGTAATATTCTAGGAGCAAATTACTGGAATCTATCCTGAAAACAAAAAAAAAACGCTGGAGATCACAACAGATCTGGCAGCATCCATGGAGAGAAAGCAAGCTAATGTTTTGAGTCTAGCTGGCCATTCATTTAGATTTGAAATGTTAGTTTGCTTTCTCTCTGTGGATGCTACCTGACCTGCTGTGATCTCCAGCATTTTTTTGTTTTCAGCTGTAATACTCCACATAGTTTGGTTGTTATGCATTTACTGACGCGTGATTTTCAGCCTCAAGGTAAGACCCCAAGTGTAGTGCATCACATAGCTAGAGCATCAATTCTAAGGCACCATTTTGAACAATTAATTATCTTCTCCTTCAATGTGAGCTTCAACTCTTTTATAAACTCACTTACTGTATTTTGTTTTGTTTGTTCAAGTGATGTGGGCATCACTGATTAGGCTAACAATCAACCCATCCATATTTGCTCGGAGGGTACTTAAGAGTCAACAACATTGCTTTCCATCTGTAGTCAACTGCAGATAGGCCAGATCAGGTAAGATAGTGTCAGAGTTATAGAGATGTACAGCATGGAAACAGACCCTTTGGTCCAACCCGTCCATGCCGACCAGATATCCCAACCCAATCTAGTCTCACCTGCCAGCGCCCGGCCCATATCCCTCCAAATCCTTCCTATTTATATACCATCCAAATGCCTCTTAAATGTTGCAATTGTACCAGCCTCCACCACTTCCTCTGGCAGCTCATTCCATACAAGTACCACCCTCTGCATGAAAAAGTTGCCCCGAAGGTCTCTTTTATATCTTTCCCCTCTCACACTAAACCTATGCCCTCTAGTTCTCGACTCCCTGACCCCAGGGAAAAGACTTTGTCTATTTATCCTATCCATGCCGCTCATAATTTTGTAAACCTCTATAAG
>NC_057732.1:13401006-13525065 GCF_004010195.1 Chiloscyllium plagiosum | reverse complement strand
ATCTGCAAACTTACTAACTGTACCTCTTATGTTTGCATCCAAATCATTTATGTAAATGACAAAACGTAGAGGGCCCAGCACCGATCCTTGTGGCACTCCACTGGTCACAGGCCTCCAGTCTGAAAAACAAGCTTCCACCACCACCCTCTGTCTTCTACCTTTGAGCCAGTTCTGTATCCAAATGGCTAGTTCTCCCTGTATTCCATGAGATCTAACCTTGCTAATCAGTCTCCCGTGGGGAACCTTGTCGAACACCTTACTGAAGTCCATATAGAGCACATCTACCACTCTGCCTGCATCACTCTTCTTTGTTACTTCTTCAAAAAACTCAATCAAGTTTGTGAGACATGATTTCCCACGCACAAAGCCACGTTGGCTTTGCCAGATTTCCAACTTTAAAAGATAATGGTCAACCGAAGGTGTGTTTTCAGGAATTGAGTGATTTACAAGTTGGCTGGATTTTGTATATTCCAAATTTTTACTAAATTCAAATTTCACTATTTGCTACGGTTGTATTTGAACCCATGTCCCTAGAGCAGTAGGAGAGAGTGCTGTCACTGGTTACCACTACATCACTGACCCTCACCTGGTCAGTTGCATTTTTCTATTAGAGAATATTAATTGTACTTTGTTACTTGAACCACAAACAATAAGACCTTCATTTCTTAATGCTAACAATGCCTTAACCTAAAAGCAACAATTCATCTTATAGTCACATGTCAAATCAACACAGGGAAACAAACTGTCCTAAAAGTAGTTGATATTCAGAATCTATATGCTGCCATTGTATATGGCAGAAACATGGATTGATTTAATCTGCATGTACCAATGAAAGAAATAAAAACATTTTTAAAACACTGGATCTGCTCAGATAACCTCTCAATTTCAGTGTCACCTGCCTGTTTCACAACATGATCCTTCTTCACGTGTGATCAGGTACTTACCTTAATTCCTTAATGCCTAGCTCGACAATAACATGACGTGGGTTGGAACAATGAAAGCCATCTGCCATCTGAACCAGACACTAAGATCTTGCACAGGCTAAAAGTTCTGCAATCTTTTGAAAGTTGATCAAATGAACACTTTGCTGAAGCCAGATCAGATAATAAGTTAACAGGTTGATGATAATATAGAAAATCAAAGTACAACAAGTTCCTATTCCCACAGGGGATAGCAGAACAGACTTTGGGGACGACTGAGCTAACTGGGTCCCTTTGTTGCGTTAACAGTTCTTTATAATTACAAGTTGCTGTCATTGCTGACCTTACTATAAGTGAATCGAAATCACCTCAAACATAAACATGCAAATTGAATTATTTGAATTCACCCATTCAGCAATTATTTGGTGCTCTTCTGGAGCAGTGGTAATGTCCCTACAGGAGACCTCGGTTCAAATCGCACTTCTTCCAAAGATGTGTAATAATTTATCTGGACAGAAAGCAGATATATTATTACAGATGCTGGAGTTCTGAAACACGTAAAAGCAGGGTTTTCTCAAGAAAAACAGCACCAGAAAGCTCTGATATCTCTCCACAGACCTGCTGAGTTTCTCCAGCAATTTTTTTTTATTTAACATCTCTGAACATGCTGATTAAGAAAATATCTCCAACAACTATTATTAACCTGCAGTGACTTAATATGTTAAAAATGTACCCAGTTTACAGCAGTTTTCAGTATTCTGAAACACTGGTGGCACAGTGGCTCAGTGGTTAACGCTGCTGCCTCACAGCGCCAGGGACCTGGGTTCAATTCCAGCCTCAGGTGACTGTCTGTGTGGAGTTTGCACGTTCTCCTTGTGTCTGTGTGGGTTCCCTCTGGGTGCCCCGGCTTCCTCCCACAGTCCAAAGATATAGGTTAGGTGAATTGGCCATGCTAAATTGCCCATAGTGTTAGGTGCATTAGTCAGAGGGAAATGGGTCTGGGTGGGTCACTCTCGAATAGTCGGTGTGGACTTGTTGGGCAAAATGGCTAGTTTCTACACTGTAGAGAATCTAATAAATTCTGCAGGCAACATAAAACATGGGTACCGTTCTAGTGTAACTCTCCCATGTACCATGAAGGACATGTGATCAGACTGGAGAAAGGGAGGCAATGGCCTAGTGGTATCATCACTAGATTATTTATCCAGCATCCCAGGTTATGTTCTGTGGACCTGGGTTCGAATCCCACCTGAGCAGATATGGACTTTGAAGTCTATAAAAATCAAGATTGTAAATAGGATCATGAAACTACTATCAGAAAAACCCATCTGGTTCACTAACGCTCTTTGAGAAAGGAAACTGTCATCCTTACCTAATCTGGCCTACGTGTGACTCCAGCAATGTAGTTGACTCTTAATTGTGGACAATCAGGGAATAAATACTGGCCTGGCCAGCAATGCCCACATCTGGTGAATGAATGAAAGATTAGATGAGGTGTGGGCCAAATTCACAACTACACAGACTGTAGGTACTGTGGATGCTGGAAATCTGAATTACAAGCAGAAAGTACTCGAGAAACTCAGCAGATCTGGCAGCATCTCAAGAGACTGCAACAGAGTTATTGATTGGAATCTGATATAGTTGATAGACACTTGAAGCAAAGAGGATTATGGAGAAGCTGCAGGTGATGCCTTTTAACACAGAGAAGGTGTTCTGACAAGGAAACCGCCCCCACCCACTTTTATTGTCTACCTCAGGTATATTGAAAAGATTTACAGATTGATAATCAATCTTTTTTTTTAACCAGGTCATGAAAGCACCTTCCTTGGCCACCAGCTCCTAGAGTGGAACTCAAACCATGTGCTCTAGCTCTCAGATTACAGCATTTCCCACTATGCTATAAGGCATCTCACAGATGACTGCAGATGCTGGAGATCTGAAACAAAACAGCAAAACATGCCTGTCTCTGTAACTTTCCTGGTCAATAACCTCTCTGAGATTGATCAGCAACAAGAGTAAAGAGGAGGACTTTCAGTTGCTGCATCTGGTACCCTAGCCAGATTTTCAAAACTATCAGCAAATCTGTTTTCTTTATTTCCCAGCTGGAGAGGAAACCAAAGCCTTGACCTCTGAACTTCTACCAGCTCTCAGTATTCAGGCTAAACCATTAACCAAACACCAATGTGCTTCTGGGCGCAACTTGCTACCAACCCCTGCTAAGTTCAAGTAAATGAGACACTCCAAGACCTCAATGCATGAATTTTACTCAGATGCTATTACCAAGTCGCAAGCAATCTGCATTAGTATTCCATCAGAATAGAATTTGTACTTTCTGAAAACTGTGTTTTGTGATTAACTTCTTAGAAGCTGAATCAAATTTAATACAATAAAGCCTTGGACAGGAGAGTCACGGAGCTCTGTGTCAGGGTGTGAAAACCTTGCCAATACACCCCCAAACAAGGCAACTGACAGGGAAGGTTAGGAATCGAGCACAGAGTCTTAAACCACGTGTTTTCTACCTCTGAGTATATTTGGATGTAACTTTACTGAGGTGAGACAGAGTGCACCCAACTCCCTCACCAAGGGGCTCCAAGTGGAAGGTGGATGGGAAAGCTTGCTCATTAGACCTTCTCAACACAGGAGGCAAACTAGAAAAACTGTACTTTTCTGGATGCACAACTCACACTTTTATTAGGCTGCTGTCGCCTTTCCATAATATTTCAGGAATCTATAGTGGTAGTTTTGAGGAGTAAATGGTAAAGGACTATACTAAAGGCGCCCATCCCTGAATTGATTAACTTTAATGGGGTCAGCCATTGTGTCCCATAGCGAGTGTGATGTCAGGCATTAGAACTATAGGCAATCTCTCTGGGCACACATTCCAAGAGATGGCAATCAATTTAAATTTGGGAGAGGATTCTTATTCACGCGTTCAGTTACAACTTGCCCCTTTTGTTATTTCAACTCAACTTTAGCCAGTTTTAAAACGAATTGAGGCCAACAGGTAAATATTGAGGTAAATTCACAAATACTGAGGACATTTTGGTTTGGACACTCAGTTGACAGAGTTTTAACCCTACTCTCTCCATTTTAGTAAAGATTTAGAACATAGAACATTACAGCGCAGTACAGGCCCTTCGGCCCTCGATGTTGCACCGACCTATGGAACCAATCTGAAGCCTATCTTCATCCATATCTTCATCCAATAACCATTTAAATGCCCTTAATTTTGGCGAGTCTACTACTGTTGAAAGATGTGGTGCTGGAAAAACACAGCAGGCCAGGCAGCATCCGAGGAGCAGGAGAATTGACGTTTCGGGCATAAGCCCTTCTTCCTGCTGTGTATTTCCAGCACCACATTTTTCAACTCTGGTACTCCAGCATCTGCAGTCCTCACTTTCTCCGAGTCTACTACTGTCACAGGCAGTGCATTCTACACCCCTACTACTCTCTGAGTAAAGAAACTACCTCTGACATCTGTCCAATATCTATCACCCCTCAATTTAAAGCTATGTCCCCTCGTACGAGCCATCACCATCAGCGAGGAACAAGGCTCTCACTGTCCACTCTATCTAACCCTCTTATTATTTTATTAATGTCTCAATCAAGTCACCTCTCGATCTTTTGTAACGAAACAGCCTCATTCTCACAGCCTTTCCTCATAAGACCTTCCCTCCATACCAGGCAACATTCTAGTAAATTTCCTCTGCACCCTTTCCAAAACCGCCATATCCTTCCTATATGTGGTGACCAGAACTGTATGCAATACTCCAAGTGCGCCCGTACCAGGATTTTGTACAGCTGCAGCATGACCTCGTGGCTCCGAAACTCAATCCCTCTACCAATAAAAGCTATGCCTTCTTAACAACCTTACCAACCTGGGTGGCAACTTTCAAGGATCTATGTACTTGGACACCAAGATCTCTTCGCTCATCCACACTACCAAAAACCTTGCCATTAGCCCAGTACTCTTCATTCCTGATGCTCCTTCCAAAGTGATTCACCTCACACTTTTCCTCATTAAACTCCATTTGCCACCTCTCTGCCTAGCTCTGCAGCTTATCTATGTCCCTCTGTAACCTGCAACATCTTTCAGCACTATCCACAACTCCACTGAATTTAGTGTCATCCGCAAATTTATTAACCCATCCTCTATGCCCACCTCCAGATCATTTATAAAAATGACAAACAGCAGTGGCCCCAAAACAGATCCTTGTGGTTCACCACTAGTAACTGACTTCCAGGAAGAACATTCCCCACCAACCACCACCCTCTGTCTTCTTTCAGCTAGCCAATTTCTGATCCAAACCGCTAAATCACCGTCAATCCCTTGCCTCCGTATTTTGTGCAATAGCCTACCATGGGGAACATTATCAAATGCCGTAATGATATCCATATGCACCACATCAACCGATTTACCCTCATCCACCTGTTCGGTCACCATCTCAAAGAACTCAATAAGGTTTGTGAGGCACGACCTATGCTTCACAAAACCGTGTTGACTATCCCTAATCAACTTATTCCTCTCTAGATGATTATAAATCCTATCTCTCATAACCTTTTCCAACACTTTACCCACAACCAGAGTACGGCTCATTGGTCTATAATTACCAGGGTTGTCTCTACTCACTTTCTTGAACAAGGGGAGAACATTTGGACATGGTCTTTCTCTAATCATTCTTTTATTCCTGATACACCTATAGAAAGCTTTCGGGCTTTCCTTGATCCTATCTGCCAATGACCTCTCATGTCCCCTCCTGGCTCTTCTTAGCTCTCTCTTTAGGTCTTTCCTGGCTAACTTGTAACGCTCAAGCCCCCTAACTCAGCCTTCATGTCTCATCCTAACAAAAGCCTTCTTCTTCCTCTTGACAAGAGATTCAACTTCTCTAGTACGGCTCCGTCGCTTGACCACTTCCTCCCTGCCTGACAAGTACATATTTATCAAGGACACGCAGTTTCTGTTCTTTGAATAAGATCCACCTTTTACTTATGCATTTGTCACAAGCTTGCATTTTGTCACAATTCCAGACTCGACTAGTAACTCACTTTTTAGGAAAAAAATCAAAAGTTCTATTTACTGAAAAAGTGAAGAAGCTACAAAATTTCACAGTTTAAAACAGAAACATTTTTACTAGCATGAAGGGAGACTATGGTTTCTAACAAACAGATCAAAGTTAACGACTGTAGAATCTCTCTCACTCTTATTCTAGTTGATTCAATACACAATGGAAAATAACAGTGTTGTGATGTAAACTGAGAACTCAGTACAAATGAACACAAAGTTTCCACAAAAGTCAGTTATATTTGTTTGGGAGAACTCACATTTTAAAATGGATGTGGGAATGTGCTGCTTAGATTTAAATTCAAGTTTCTCCTAAAATTGATTTGCACAATTACAAGCAGAAAGTCTTAGGGAATCTGGATGATCAGACAGCAAGTTCGAGCTTAATATTTTTCTTTTCCCACCTCTTTCAATTATAGAGCATCCATTGGAGAGAGCAACTGCATTAATGCACAGAATCTTACTAGAATTCAGCTAAACGTCATTTTTGGTGAGTTTCAAGGAGGCTTAATCTCCATGAGGCCCAACTAATTTACATGTGTCTTTACTGGAAATGTCTAATGCTTTCTTTCCCATATTTGTCTGTTTACCACATCCTTCTGGCCTGAAGTGGGCTTTCCCCTTTAAAATAAATATCTTCACAATGTGAATCAGGTTGAGTGATAGCATTAATCATACGTGAATCATCTGATTGATACGTTTAGGAGATTACTTAAAAATGTTAAGCAGACTTGCCTGATTGCAAGCTAACACACCACATAATTACAAAATGAATCATTCAGTTGCCAGCACTAGTAAGTTATAAATGTGTTCTAGCTAGTCTCGCTTTTAGTCTACTGAATTTCTATAAGCTGATTGAGCTTTACTCTGTGTTTCAAGACACATTGGGACACATATCTTCCAGTCAAAGAATCCCTACAGTGTGGAGGCAGGCACTTCAGCCCATCAAATCCACACCAACCCTCTGAAGAGCAACCCACCGAGACTCACCCTATCCCTGTAATTCCCATGGCTAATCCACCTAGCCTACACATCTCTTGCACACCATGGGCAATTTAGCATGGTCGATCCACCTAACCTGCACATCTTTAGACTGTGGAAGGTAACCCATGCAGACACGAGGAGAAAGTGTAAACTTCACACAGACAGTCATCCGAGGCTAGGATTGAACCTGGGTCCCTGGTGCTGTGAGGTAGCAGTGCTAACCACTGAGCCACTGCGCCACCAATGTCTCAAAACACTGAAACCTGCTGCAAACTGGATACATTTTTAATATATTAAGTCGCCGCATGCCAACAATAATTGTTGGAGATGTTTTCTTAATCAGCATGTTCAGAGATGTTAACCAAAACAAAAGATCGCTAGAGAAACTCAGCAGGTCTGGCAGCATCTGTGGAGAGAAATCAGAGCTTTCTGGTGCTATTTTTCTCCAGAAAATTCTGCTTTTGCATGGTTCAGAACTCCAGCATCTATAGTTCTTTGCTTTCTGTTCAGACAAATTATTACACATCTTTGAAAGAGGTGCGATTTGAACCTGGGCCTCCTGCCTCAGAGGTAGGGACATTACCACTGCTCCGGAAAAGCACCAAATAGTTGCTGAATGGGTGCATTAAAATAATTCAATTAGCATGTTGATGTTTGAGGTGATTTCCACTCACTTATAGTAAGGTCAGCAATGACAGCAACTTGTAATTATAAAGAACTGTTAATGCAACAAAGGGACCCAGCCAGCTCGGTTAGATGGTCAACATGTGGTGCAGAAAAATGTACAACTTGATTCCCATTCCAGCTGAGGTCGGCTTAGGACCTGCCTCCTCACCCTGCAGCTGAGAGAACACATGACAAACCATCACTGCCAAGATAATCAGCTTGAGATGAAGCCTCAGCAGACAGTGACCTGAGGACCTATTTTCAGGCAGGCCAGTAATGGAATGGAATGCAATAAAACTTCACAAGCTGTTTTACAGGAATTGTATAAAACAATGTTTGGCACTAAGTCACATAAGGAGATATGAGACCAAGACGAGACAATACAGGAAGGAGATAGGGGAAGGAGATAGACAGCTTAGTGGCATGGTGTAAGGATAACACAAACTCTCCCTCAATGTCAGCAAAACAAAGGAGTTGTTGTCAACTTCAGGAATCAGAGTGGAGGACACACCTCCGTCTGTATCAATGATGCTGGGATGGAGGTGATCAAGAAT
The DNA here is from genome assembly GCF_004010195.1 of Chiloscyllium plagiosum. Taxonomy (NCBI): domain Eukaryota; kingdom Metazoa; phylum Chordata; class Chondrichthyes; order Orectolobiformes; family Hemiscylliidae; genus Chiloscyllium; species Chiloscyllium plagiosum. The sequence continues at coordinate 13,516,879 of NC_057732.1, read as the reverse complement.
GTCAAGTTCCCAGGAGTAAAAATCACCAACAGTCTATCCTGGTCCATCCACATCAAAGCTACAGTCAAGAAAGCACACCAATGTCTCTACTTCCTCAGAAGGCTGAGGAAATTCAGCATGTAAACAACACCTCTTACCAATTTTTATAGATGCATCATAGAAAGCATCCTCTCCAGATGCATCACAGCTTTGTATGGCAAGTGTTCTGCCCAAGACCACAAGAAATTACAGAGAGTTGTGAATGCGGCCCAGTCCATCATGAAAACCAGCCTTCCTTCCATTGACTCTGTCTACACTTCCCACTGCCTCGGGAAAGCAACCAACATGATCAAAGACCCCCCTTATACCCCGGTTATACTCTCTTCTACCCCCTTCCATCAGGCAGAAGACACAAAAGTTTGAAAATACGTATCAATAGATTTAAGAACAGCTTCTTCCCGGCAGACTTATGAATGGACCCCTCGTATATTAGAATTGGATCTTCTTCTGCACCTTTTCTTGCTGAAACACTATTGAAATAATTGTACAGAGGCTGGTATCTCATCACCAAGTCACCCATGTGCCCAGTATATCAGCTGTGGCCAGCCAACTCGGAGTCAGTCTCTTCAGTGAGGAGACTCTGAATCCCCTAACTCTGTGTCAGCCACCACCAGTTGGCCCTTATGCCACCCGTCTGGGTGCCTAGCCCCCTACAAGTCTGCTACAGTTAGGCCGTTACTGGGTCAGCTAAGTTCCAGGGTTCTGAAGAAATATCCAAATCAGACTCAAAACATTAACTCTGTTTCTCTCTCCACAGATGCTGCCAGGCGTGGTGAGTTATAGTGTCATGGAGATCTTTCTCTATTTATTTCAGCAAGGTACCCAGTTCAGTTATGTCACCAGTGGGAGGCATTACGTAAGACTTAATGAAGTGACACAGGGTCATGCATTTAGCTCCTATCACAATATTTGATAGGAGCTAAATGCTGAGCACGAAAGCAAGAGTTGACAAACAGACTAACCACCATGCACTACCAATGACACTAACACACTTGGTGCAGTGGTGAGAGTGAAAGAAAGACCTGACCCACAACCCAACCACTATGCACCACCCATGACATTGATATATGATATCAACTGCAGGTACACAATGCTTGACTCAGTGCAGTTTATTATGCAGTTTGAGTTTCTGGTTTAAGCACTGATATTACAAAAATGGACAAAAAGAAACAGTTGTGCTAAAAAGCTGTAAAATTCTGTAAACTACATGAAATTTCTAATTTTGTCAAGAATTTTGTTGCTTACTGAAGGTTTCCTTTTTGCATCACGTTTTCCATTTTTTGGATTGGAGAAATCTACAACTCCTTCCCTTTTGTTGGAATCAATGAGAATATTCTTCAGCAATCTTCATCCACTGCTTTCAACTAATTTATTTCCACAAATCATTGAATATTTTTACGCAGTCATGTGGAGGCTGAGCTAATGGAAGTATAAGTGGGGAAGTGAGGAAGTCTAGAATATCTCAAACTGAGAACTGTTGTTTACTTTAGTCCTATTCTAATGTGATAATTAATCAATTGCAGTCATGAAAATGTCCAAATAAGTCAAATAGGAAAGGATTAATTATCAATCCTAATTAAGTGTATCACATAATTCTGCGATGTATACTGGGATTCAAAATGTCCTGAGTTTTCAATTACTTTGAATTGTGAGGGGAACTGAATGCAAGAGTAGGAGGTTATCCATTCAGTTATACAGGCCATTGGTGATACTGCATTTGGAGTACTGTGTCCAACACTTGTTGCTGTACTTACTGAAGGATGTTAATGCATTATAAACTGCTCAGAGAAGGTTTACAAGACTAGTACCGGGAATGAATGGATTGCCTTTTGAGTAAAGGATAGGCAGGCTAGGCCTGTACTGTCTGAAGTTTTAGGAGAATCAGAGGTAACTTAATTGTAACAATAAGATCCTGAGGGGACTTGATCAGGAGAGGATACTCCCTCTTGGGGGAGAATCTAGAACTAGGGTTCACAATTGAAAACTGGTCCTCACCTACCACCCCATTAACCTCCGTAACAATAAGATCCTGAGGGGACTTGATCAGGAGAGGATACTCCCTCTTGGGGGAGAATCTAGAACTAGGGTTCACAATTGAAAAATAAGGAATTTAAGACCAAGATGAGGCCTTTTTTTTTCCCTCTCAGATGGTTGAAAGTCTTTGGAATTCCCTTCCTCAAAAGGCAATGGATAAAGAATATATAAATATATTTAAGAGAGAAGTAGATAGATTCTTGGTGACCAAGGGGATGATAGATTTTCAGGGATATGCAGGAAAGTAGAGTTGAGATTAAAATCTGATCAGCTATGATCTTTTTGAATGGTGGAGCACACTTAAAGGGCTAGGTGGCATATTCTTTGCCCTTGTCAGGTTTGTTTTTGCTGTTGGAAATGAATAATCACTGATGTTGAAACAGAGGTTACAATGTAGCCAATTTCCTGTACATTGATAAACTGATTGGCAAGCTGAATGTGTGGACCCAATGTATATAATGTGCACTTCTTAATTCTTATTTACAAACACCTGTTTGTGCAGGCCACATCGTTTTTAATATTCTTTCACATGATGTGGGCACCACTGATAAGATCAGCACTTGCTGAATTGCCCTTGAGAATCTAAACTAATGCTGGCCTTCTCAACAATGCCACACCCCACTTGAAAGACTCGAGTCTATTTAAAGTCCGACTCATTGTAATCTCATTTTAAAAAGGGGAAAGAAATGACATTTACATAATGCCGGTCATGGCTTTAGCTGAGTCAAAGTGCTAACTTTAAAGTGCAGTTCCTGTCCTTATGCAAACAAATGCGATGGTACTTAAAGTCTAAAACTTGTGGCTTCTTCCCTTTTGGAATTCTCCTTTTCTCCAAAATTATACTAAAGTCATAAGACATATAATATATATATTACATTACGGTGCAAAATGAATATTGCATCAAGTGCAAAACAGGAAGCTATCTTCCAATCCTACATTATTGGCAATGATAACAGTTACAGTCAAAGGCTGGGATTTTGTTGAGCTGACAGACAGCTGGCCTTCATATCTGTGGGGGACACCCGACTGCATCGAGTGTTCTCAGGGGCATAAGTGGTTGCCATCAAGAACAAAGGCTAATTCTTTGTAATCTCCTGATTGGCTTTTTCACCTCTTGTGTGCAAGGGCACATGGGAGACAGTAATGAGGCAGAGGATGAAAACAATATAGTTAATGTGAATTGTGCTTTTTATGATGATGAAACAAATAAGAATTCTAACCCACAAAAACAAAATCATTGCCTCATAAACGTCCACAAAAGAAACTTCAAAAGAAGCACAGCAGACTTCCAAGAAAGTCATTAGTCTGAACTATAAACAGCAACTGAGTTTTAAACTTAAGACTACATAATATAAATCCATAAAACTCCCAAATCTGGTCTCCTATCACACAATTCAAAATTGATCTTTAACAAATGAGGGCCAACTTTCATTATGAGTTGATATCAGTCAGATGCCGAGTGTAACAATCAGCTTGCTTGCCTGATATATTTAGCAAAGGGCCCAGATCACTTTTATTTGAGCTTGGCCAGAAAGCTGGCTTCGGGCTTCACTCATGCAAAGGGTTGGAGGTGGAGGAAGAAGTCCATTATTTGCAAAAATATGGATCCAAGTTTGCAGAGGCACTTCAACTAGCCTTTGGTGATAGGAGATGAGGAAGGGTAGAGAGTGAGGCAGCCAAGAGGATTGAGTGGAGGAACATTCATGCTTATCCTGCCCCTCAAAACTTGTCCCAATACCATTTGTGCAATATTTTCAGAGCAGCATCTCTATTCAATTTCTCTGGGCAAGGTTCTTGCAGTGATCCCACAATAAGCCTAAATTGCACCAAGGCTATATTTATTTCTAACAATCCTAACTTACATGGAATTCTATCCTCTTTGAGCAGAGATGATGCTCACTTCATTCCCAACCCACTTCTAAGTTGTGACAGGTCAAATGTTACCTGAAATAAAGCAGTAGGTGCTGCTGCATCACAACTTTTATTTCTGCTACTGTTCAATTCCTGTTCAGTGCAGGTGTGGAAATAGGACCCACAGTTCGAAATAGTTCCCAATTCTAGTGTGAAATTCTAATTAAAAATAATTTATCTTGCTAATTATACTTCCCAAGAGCTCAATCTTCTGACCTGATCAAGGCGACTAAATGATTTGAAAGATAACAGGAGTTTCAGCCACACAGCTCATGCATTACTCACAAAGGCTCCTTTGACAGCATCTTCTAAACCCATGACCTCTGCCATCTAGAAAGACAAGGACAGCAAATCCATGGAAACACCACCTGCAAGTTCCCCTCCAAGTCACACACTATTCTGACTTGAATTAATGTCACAGTTCCATTGTTGTCACTGGGGTCAGGGTATTGAAGCCCACTTCCTCACAGCGCTGTGGTGTGTAATGGAAAGACTACAGCAGTTCAAGAAAGCAGCTCAGCACCAACTCCTCCAGCATAATAAGTGATGGGCAATAATTGCTGGCCTAACCTAGCCATAAATGATTTTTCAAAAGTATGCACACACAAACCCTTATGAATCTGTTCATTACAGGACGTATTGTTTTACAAGGGAAAGAAAGACTTGCATTTATATAACTCCTTTCACAATCTCAGAACACCCCAAAACATGATATAGCCAATGAAGCACTTTTGAAGTATATTTAATGTTGTAATGCAGTTCAACAGCAATATAGTAACCAGATAACATATCTTTAATGAAGTTCACAAAGAAAGCAATAGTATATTATTCCATTTCTAAAGTGTAACTGGGTACGAAACAAAGTTCTATTCAATAATCAGCCCTTGTCCACAAAGGTGCAAGAGTATTTTGATTCAGATTGGAGGTCTGACACAGGTTTCATTTGTAAAAGGATCTGTTAATGGTTGAAGGCAATGTGGTTCCTGTACTTTCTGTCCCTGGTGAATTATCTTTGCCGCATAAGTAGTCACTCTTGTTTCCTTATTTCTGCTTTTGTAAGTATGATGCATAAGTTCCGATGAAATACATCATAGCTGACAGGCAGAGCTCAATTCTGCTGGAACAGTGATGGGGGAGGGGCCGTACAATAAAAGAGAACTGTACCAATCTTTCTAGCAGTAAGCTAGAAGGTAAATTAGGGGGGGCTGTTCAGGCACGATGGTAGTACCCTTACCTCTGAACCTGTTCCTGAAGTACGTGTAGAATTTCTGAACAGGTTGACTAGAAAGTTCTGCTGTGAAAACAAACAAGGTGAACTAGAACCTTCCACGAGGAGGCAGGCAACTATATACATCGACAAAGCCACCCCCCCCCCCCCCATTTTATGGGACAGTTAGCATTTCTCTGATGGTGGAGACCATTCCCACACATAGCTTCATGGGGAAAACAGCTCTTGCATTCAGTTGGAGGGCAAGAGTGGGTGGGGGAGGGAGTCAGCCTGTAGTTCCATGTCACAAAGAGTTTAATGCGGGTATGAAAGAAAGCTCTGTTGTTGCCCCAGTGATCCACCTGGATAGATTCAGCATTGTACTGACTGGAACCAGTTGAATCTTACTGATTGAGATCCTTGACTGGGGTTGTTAACTGGGGTCAATCAGGTAGTCCTGGCTGACCAATATTAACAGGGGATTCTGAGTCTACCTCAGTTCAGGGACTTGGTGCTGGGATACCAGCCTCTGTGCAGTTAGTTCAACCACAAACCTGTGGAACTGTTGCCCTCGCCACCCTTCCAAATTATAATTTACACAAACCTGTCAGAGGGCTTGCCCATTTGGAGATAGCCTCTTCCCTAGTCTCCCAATCTGCTTCTGCAGAAAGTAAAATAAAACAGCAAATCATGTACGTAACACATAATGATCTCACCCATCTTGCACGCTTCCAGTGCACCCAGTAAGTATATCTCTAACTACTGCTGGGTATTTTACCTGGCTTTCCCCTTTGTCTCAGTCAGGTGATTCAGGAGAATTGGGCACTGTTAAAGCTCCATTAAAGCATCGGGGGCCATATAATTGAGTAGTGGGCTTGCAGGCAGCACATTAGGATGTTGAATGCAGTAAAGACGCTAAGCCAATTTCACACCTGCAAGCGTGGCCTGGAGACTTGCTTAGCAAATTGAAGTTGGGTCTTGAAGAACTGTTTGCACCAACATAAATCGATAACATTACCGGGGATTTTCCAGAGTTCTGCTCATGGTAAGTTTAATGAAAAACAAGGAACCAGATGTAAAATACTGCAGAATACCAATTTTGCAAATCCTCCATCACAAACAATGCTAGGACTGTGAACTTTGCTTCCACCTAGTCCTGGTGGTTTGTTCACATTAAGTGGTGTTATTGACACCAGCAGGACCAGGGGGTGTCAGCTTCTTAGCCTCAGCACCAATACATTTGGGAGGTGGGAGGGGGGGGGAGGAATGGTATCAATTTCAGCAGGGCGAGGGAGGACATCAAGGGGGAGGCAATGGCTTGTGGTATTGTTGTTGGACTGTTGATCCAGCATCCCAGGTAACATTCTGGGGACCTGGGTTTGAATTCCGCCACTGCAGATGGTGGAATGTGAATTCAATAAAAAATCTGGAATTAAAAGTTTAACGATCACCATGAATCCATTGTCAATTGTTCGGAAAACACCATCGAATTTACTAATTTTGATTCGGGAAGGAAGCTGCCGTCCTTACTTGGTCTGGCCTATACATGATTCCAGATCCACAGCAGTGTGGTTGACTATTAATTGCCCTGTGGGCAATAAATGCTGGCCTAGCCAGCAACGCTGTTTTCCTGTGAGTGAATAAAAAGAGAATCAAGGTTGAGGTTGTCATGTATAATTTCAGGTCTTATCAGGGATCCAAGAAGGTACGGTTGTTGAGACAACAGTAGTGGGTCAGGCAATCACCTTCATAGTTATTTAGGGGTGAAACCTCTGGAAATTCCTTGTAATTAGAACTAATGTTCCCTCTAAACTGTGTGCTCATACAGGTGCTCTGATGTTCCTTACAATGTTATCAACATTGTGAGGTGGAAACCTGCATTGAATTCCAGTTGTGGAGATCCAGCACGAACTGTGGAGATCTGCTCAGCAGAAAAAGAATGTTAGAGGGAATGCTGGTCAGAACCCTAAGTACTGTGGAAATTTTCCAAGTAATTCCAAATGCATTTTTTAAGAGAGGACTGATACATCTTGAACTGGCTGCAGATCTAAATCTGGAGAGAGAGGCTCATGGAATGTCATACTGATGTCAAACTGTGAAGGGAACATGAAACACCAGCCCTTCATAAATGGGGGTGCCAGGCAAGTCAAACAGGACTAGACTGTGATCTCTTGTGGCAACTACCCTACCCAGCACCATTGTGGATTATGATCCAATCTGCAGGTATACTTTGTGAGTTGTTTTTCCTTGAAGAACAGGGGTTTAAAAGCCAGCTTCAACTCCACTGGAATGTACTAGTGTAACTGAACATTACTGAGTACACCAGCCTGAGACTGAGTATTAGTAGGCTGTGAAGAACTATTCCCTAATCACCAATGTGTTACAGCTGAAGACTGTCTCTTATTGAGGGTTGAAAGTCAACAACAAGCAACCAGACAAAAGCAAATAGGACAACAAAGAAAAAACAATAAATGACCAGTAAGGGTCCTCACTTTCTGGTTGTAACCCCGTGGTGGGTGGGCCTGTCACCATGTAATGACAACAGGCAGCTAACTTGTCACTTCTAGGGTGGGGTCCTTGATCAAAGGTACTCAGTATCCAATTGAGAGATGAGTCATTGGGTACGTGGGTAGCCATCTGAGAAGTATGCCCATGTTGCCCACCCTCCTGCACATCTGTTCCTCTTCCCCCACCCCTACAACGTTACCTCTGGGACCACAGTGATCACCATTACCTTCCACATTGTAGCTCCCAAACACAAAAGCAGTAAGCATCTCATTGACCAGCAGCTCTCAGCAGATGGAATTTCCACCCTCAGGTTCTCAATTTCATGGGAAGGCTTGTTGTTAACCTCACCACTACCTGATAGGTTAGACGTTCGGTGGACCTTCCCAAAAAGAGGTGTTGAGGGTCTCTCTCGCTGATTTTCTAGTTTCCAGATGAGACCACAACAAGATTCTATCCTATGTGTGTATTATTAAAAGGATTTTGAATGTATATTGCTCTAAATTTACATTCCAAATGAAGTTTCTGAAAAATAATAAATTGCTGTTTCACCATGTATGATTATGGTCCAGAATTTGTAAGTTTTCTAAAAGTGACACAGATCAGACGCAACTGTGTGCAGTGCTTGTGGAATAGGTTGATTGTCAGTACCTGGTCCTAACTTTTTATGCATCAATTGCTATTCTTAGCTTCATACCATTTGAGTAAATTGGTTTCTGTTTTGAGAATTTTTAAATCTATTCTCTCCATTTGATTAATGTCAAAGTTCTCAGGACAACTAAATCCCGCAAGGATTTAGGGAGAGACATCTATAGAGGGATAACTTGCATATTATCCATTAAAAGGGAGAAAGGCATATCTGTCAGGCAAAGGGGAGCATTCATTTTCTTTGTGGTGAGATTGTAGATGGCAGACGTGTGACTCAGTTGTGTGTGAGGAGAATGTCTGTGGAGGAGTAACATGGGATGAGAGTTGAGGGAGGGAGAAGGTTGAACTTAATCTACATCACCCATCGGATTCTTTTGCATATGTACATCAGTGGCCCAAAGAGGGAGGGAAGTATATTAGGAAATCAGATCGTGGATACTCTGATGGTCAGGTAGGTCGGTGGAACAGTGCAGACAAGGATTACACATTAGATCCCAGACATAGCAGACTCCATGGGTACAGTCTGGCACCCCATCACTTACCTGGCACCCCCTACCCATCTGGCACTCTAAACCCTTAAGGCACTGACAGCCTTAACTACACTTACCAATATATTTAACCTTTCACAGCAGCTGTCAAAATGCTCGAATGTACTGCTGGACGTTTAAATCTTAGAACATGATGCACTAACTGCTGATAAAAGGCATGTTTGACTTTCCCTCATTATTTTGGATTAGAGAAGAATTGTGTTCATTTTAGCTAGTCCACATTTCTGAAGGAGCTTGAATTAGTGGTCCCAGGTAGAAATGCAGAGTTCATTGCCGACATTAAAAAAAAATTGCAGAGCAGTATTCCAATTGTGATAGCCAGTCCTCAGAATATCCAACATACAAGATTCTAAATTTCGTGTCAAAGGACTTTCAGCTTTAGTTTTACTCTCTGGATATGTAGCATTCTGAATTCACAATGCGCTAAACCACCACTTACCATGGTAACTATGGTGATCATGGCAGTATTCCAGAGTCAAGTTAACTTCAAGCATCTGGGATGACATTCAGCATATTTAACAGCTCATCTGACTGGGAAGTCAGTACTGCTGGGGTGGGGTGAAACATGGAACAGATATTACATGCCTATAGCATTTTAAAAATGAAAGTACTATCAAAGATGGTTCAGCATGCACTCATTCATTGCAACCATGACATAACAATATCCTGCAAAAACTCCATCCTATTCTCTCAATTCCTCTACCTCTGGCACATCTGCTCGAATAAGGAGACATTCCACTCACGAGCATCCCAGATGTCCACCTGTTTCGAACAATATGCTTTTCCTCCCTCCATCATCCAGACAGCCCTCTGCCATCAAATCTCCATTCCCCAATCCACTGCTCTAAACACACCACTTTGCCAACGGAATACAGAGACCCCTTGTCCTCACCTGCCACCACACCAGCCTTCGCATCCAACACCTCATCTTTAAACACTTCTGCCAACTCCAACTAGACCACACCACCAGCACCTCGCCTTTATCTGAACTAAACTCCATCTGCCACTTCTCAGCTTATTGGCCCATCTGATCAATATGCTGTTGTAATCTGAGGTAACTTTCTTTGCTATCCACTACACCTCCAATTTTTTTGTCATCTGCAAACTTACTAACTTTACCTCTTATGCTCACATCCAAATCATTTATGTAAATAATGAATAATGAAAAGTAGTGGACCCAGCCAGTTCTGTATCCAAATGGTTAGTTCTCCATGTATTCTGTGAGATCTAACCTTTCTAACCAGTCTCCCATGGAGAACACTTGAGTGGTACTACGTCTATAAACATCTACTCCCTCCACCACTGACATTCAGTAGTAGCATTGTATACCATCCACAAGAAGCATTGCAGAAAATCACTAATGTTTCTTAGACAGGACCTTTCAATCTCACAACCACTACCATCAAGAAGGACAAGAATAAGAATAGATGGGAATACTACCATCTACATGTTCCCCTCCATTCACCATCTTGAAAACATGGCGTTGTTCCTTCAGCATTGCTGTGTCAATAATCTTGGAACCCTTAAAGGCATTATGGGTACACCCCCACTAAATTGACTGCAGTTGTTCAAAGAGGCAGCACACCACCACCTTCAAGGGCAACATAGATGGGCAATAAATGCTGACCCAGCCAGTGATGCCCATTTGCCACGAATGAATAAAAGCAATACTGCTCAAGCTATCCTCATCCAGGGCCTTCATAAGGAAATTTGTTTGTCAGCAAAGTTGCACAGCATATCACCACAAAGATGTATGGGCAGCACGGTAGCACAGTGGTTAGCACTGCTGCCTCACAGCGCCAGAGACCCGCGTTCAATTCCCACCTTAGGCAACTAACTATGTGGAGTTTGCATATTCGCCCCATGTCTGCGTGGGTTTCCTTCAGGTGCTCCGGTTTCCTCCCACAGTCCAAAAATGTGCAGGTTAGGTGAATTGGCCATGCTAAATTGTCCGTAGTGTTAGGTGAAGGGGTAAATGTAGGGGAATGGATCTGGGTGGGTTGCGCTTCGGAGGGTCGGTGTGGACTCGTTGGGCCGAAGGGCCTGTTTCCACACTGTAAGTAATCTAAAGCCTGGAATCCAAGGTGGACCACTTTTGGTGAAACACTCCCAGTTTGATCCAAATGTTTGAAGTGCATTAAAATTCTAATAATGTGCTTTTTGTCACTGATGATAGAATGGACAGCACTTGGAGTGCCCATCTAGTGGTCTGGTCTTGCAAAATTGCAAACAGTTTACTTTAACTGGGTTTGTGCCTCTGTAACTGAAAGGGTGCTTAAAATAAAGGCAGCTGCCAGGAGAACAGGCATTTACTTGCATGAAAATGCATCTTGGACTCCATCCCAGCCATTTGCTACACAAAACATCTCGATGTATCCGATAATCTGTGAATCCTTGTGATAAATTAGAAATGGATGTAATATATCATATTTCCTGACCTCAGGATGCACGCAAGCACTTTTCAGCCAACAATTACTTTTGAAGTACAGCAATGCAGGGAAACACCATATTCAATGCAGCAGCATTTCACAAACAGCAATGAAATAATATCCAGATCATCTATTTTAGCAGTTGGCCAAGTTACTGAGGGAGTTCCCTGGTTTTCGCTTGAAATTGGGCCATGGGACTTTTACATCTATCTCAGAGGACAGATAGAATGGCTGCTTCAACTCTCGTCTGATAGGTCACATGCTCAACAGTGCAGCACTTCCTCAATCATGGAGAGCACTGTCATCCTTAACTTTATGCTCAAATCTCGTGTGGGATTTGAACCCATTATCCGTTTTCGAGGCCAATACTGATCTTCAGGATAATTTTATGTTGTTCAGTCACAGGATGCGGCCGTCGCTAGGCCAGTATTCATTACCCATTCATAATTGCTCTGATGAAGGTGGTATTGGCTTTCTTCCTAAATTGCTTGGCATATAGGGACATCCAATGTACTATTAGGAAGAGAATGAAGAGCATTGAATGAATAATGATAAAACTTAAAAGTCAGGTGACGTGGAGGGAAACTTGCAGGTGGTGGTGTTTCCATGTATCTAATGCACTCGTCTTTTAAAATAGTGATGACGATTTTGAAGATGTTGTTGAAAGAGCCTTACTAAGTGCAGTGCATCTTGTATACAGTATACATGATGCCACTGTGTATTGAAGGGAACAAATGTCAAAGGTGGTGGATGTGGTGCCAATCCAGAAAGTGGTTTTGCCCTGGAAAGTGTAATGCTTCTTGAGTGTTTTTGGAGCTGCACTCATCCAGTTAAGTGGAGAGTGTTCCATCATACTTCTGACTTGTGCATTGTAGATAGTGGACAAGCTTTAAGGAAACAGAAGTTACCTGTCACCGAGCCTGTACCTGCTCTTGTGGTCACAGTATTTATATAGACTCAGAGAGATTTACAGCACAGAAACAGACACTTCAGTCCAACTTATCCATACTAACCAACTATCCTAAATTAGTCTAGTCCCATTTGCCAGAATTTGGTACATATCCCTCCAAACCCTTCCTATTCATATAACCAACAGATGCCTTTTAAATGTTGTAATTATATCAGCCTCCACCACTTCCTCTGGAAGCTCATTCCAGACATGCACCACCCTCGGCGTGAAAAGGCTGCCCCTTATGTCCCTTTTAATTCTTTCTCCTCTCACATTAAACATATGCCCTCTAGTTTGGACTCTCCTGCTCCAGGGAAAAGAGCTTGTCTATTTACCCTATTCATGTCCTTCATGATTTTATAAACATCTGTAAGGTCATCCCTCAGCCTCCAACGCTTCGGGGAAAACAGCCCCAGCTTATTCAGCCTCTCCCTATAGCTCATACCCTCCAACCCTGGCAATCTCCTTGTAAATCTTTTCTGAACCCTTTCAAGTTTCACATGGCTTATCCTGTTCAGGTTCTGGTTAATGGAGATTATTATGAAGAAAATAGCAGTTAGTAAAGATGTTAAAGGATGTAGAGAAACATGAAAGAAGAAAGGAATGACCCAAAGAAGCCAAGTGACTTTGACATCCCTACTCCTGAAGACAGGGCAGAGCAGAATTCAGTGATGATAGCAAGTTAGTCTTCCAGTAACCTGATATTAATCAGCAGTATGTACCATGGCATCCTGCAGGAAAAGATGTAAAGTGTTTAGATTGGCTGCTATAGCTCTCATATCCTGTTATCACAATTAGTCAGAATTCATTGAATGGATGATGGTGCAAGGTCCTAGATTTCAATATGCTTTGCAAAATGTAAGAAGCTTAAATGAGTGTTGTCAAGACTAAGAACATGGTGCAATGTGATACCCAAATAAGCAATAACTGAAAGTTTGTCTGGAGAATATCCAAGTACTTCCCTGTGATTCCGTTACATGTACTCCTAATTATTTAAAAGTACTGTTACACTGTCTGTTTGATCCAAGTGTTCAGTCACCTGTCCTTATGTCTTCTACAATTGTGTATTTTTATTGGCTGATCATGCTCCAATGAAGCACCTTTGGGAATTTTGCTCCATTAAATGTACCATATAAATACACCAACCAACCCAACCACCCTGTGGCTCAACACTTCAACTCCCCCTCCACCAAGGATATGCAGGTCTTTGGACTCCTCCATCGCCAGATTTCTGACGCCCCTCCCCCAAGTCCCTCCTCTCTACCTTTTATCTTAGCCTGCTGGACAAACTTTCCTCATTCCTGAAGAAGGGCTTATGCCCGAAACGTCGATTCTCCTGTTCCCTAGATGCTGCCTGACCTGCTGCGCTTCTCCAGCAACACATTTTCAGCTCTGATCTCCAGCATCTGCAGACTTCACTTTCTCCTCCTAGAACATCCCATCATCCACTAATAATTGGATTGAGGGCAGGTGGTGAATCCTATTACCCTCCACTCGTATGGAAATGGCATGCCAGCTGAAAACCAGTCCACATTATCATGAATAACAGGTACTATAACAACAGAGTATAGCAATTTTATTGACTGACTGGACTCCTTAAAGTACATGAAGTCAATCTTATCAACTACATCAATTGGAGTAGACTGAAATAAACCCTGTTATGATTGTATGAAGACTAAATCACCCTCCTCCCTTCCATAATTAGTCCTGCTGAAGGATTTATGCCCAAAGCATCAACTCTCCTGCTCCTCAGATGCTGCCTGACCTGCTGTGCTTTCCCAGTGCCACACATTTTGACCCTTCCACAGGTACATAGGGTACTGGGGCTGGTGAGCTCATATATCTAGATGCCAATATGTTCCAGAAGGAAAGAACAATAAAACCTGTAAATGATATATATTGTCTGACTTGTATTTTTGAAAATGGAACCCCCATATGATCAATGCATTGAATTCCAATTATTCCATTTTTAAACCCCATTTTTCCTCTTCTGAATTATCAGATTACTGCCAAAACTGTGGGGTTCAATCCCTGTATCACCCAAGAAAGGCATAGAGGTCTGCCTCCATATACCACATACTGTAAAATGTTGAGGTACACCAAGTATCCGCAAGTGTGGAGACCTGAGGAAGATGTTCTCACCTTACAGATGTTTATAAAATCATGAGGGACATGGATTGGGTAAATAGACAAGGTCCTTTCTCTGGGGTCACAGAGTCCAAAACTAGAGGGCATATGTTTAATGTGAGAGGAGAAAGAATTAAAAGGGACCTAAGGGGCAACCTTTTCACACAGAGAGTGATGCATGTATGGAATGAGCTGTCAGCGGAAATGGTGGAGGCTGGTACAATTACAATATGTAAAAGGCATCTGGATTGGTATATGAACAGGAAGGGTTTAGAGGGATATGGACCAAAGCTGGCAAATAGGACTAGATTAATTTAGGATATATGGTCAGCATGGAAGAGTTGGACCGAAGGGTCTGTTGCCGTGCTGCATATCTCTATGACTGTATAAATACTGTGATCACAAGAGCAGATCCAGGCTAGGAATTTCTCATTCTCGTATACATGCAACACTTTGCTCTTGGCTACCCTCAATGTCCTAACAAAAATGCAGAAGAAAGTGGACTGTAAGTGAGCAAAAAAATCTGAGGCCCTTATTGTACAGAAGGCACAGCTACCAATAACGAGGATGTTACATTGATGTTGAAGGCATTTGATTTTCCATGTTTGATTCCAACTGTCCAGCCACATTGGAGGCTGGCTTTACACAGTTTTGAATAATGCCGGTCCGAATGAAATGTTAATGGCTGAAAACACAGTGAGACAGTGAAAGTACTGGTTCGACCCTTAGCGCTCACTGCTTTAAGTGTATCCGAAACAGAAACTCCCCTACGTAACTGGGCGGAGTGTGCTGGCTGCAGAGAAAGCTGCTGTGTGGGGGCTGCCACCATCCTCTAGAAACTCTGTCTGCTGCCTCACCCAGAGACTCCCAACACAGTGTAAAGTCGGCCGCGGACGCATTTACGCATTATTGACTTTGCGCAGGTGGCGAAATGGAGACACTTATTTCGACACAGCCACCGTTTCGTGTAAATGACACACTGGTGAATAAAGATTCTCCCCGTGACTAAGGGGCAGACAGAAATGGAACCGTACATTACACACCCACACGCTCTCCCTCCCTCACACGCACCAACCACTCCCTTCCATTTCTTCCTACTAGCCCCGTCTCGTATATGATGCATCTCGGATCTAAGAACAGAATCAAAACATCTCCATGGAAACTAATTTCCAGGGCTGCCACTGCAGACGTCAGTTGCCACCGCGCCCTGATTCTTCGTCGGAGCAGTGGGTGGGATAGACAAAGATTGGACTGTACGGGGTTTTCTTTTGGGGGGGGGGGGAATGAGGGTGTGCTGCAGTATCTACAGCCTGAGGTGTCTCTACACAGCCTGGCTGTACAGTGAGGTAAAGCCAGGGATCTCACACGTTGAGAACACTCCAGTTCCTCCCTCTCTCCATTCCTACACCTGAGACCAATCTAGCCAAGGGCGAGGTCGCATTCCGCGCTTGCGCTCTCTCCCTGCAGTCTGCTGACTTCTCGGAGCGCAGGGAAAAACAACAACATTTCAGTCGGAGACTATCCCCGGTGATCCACGCTCCCTTCCCCCCCTCAACTCCAATCTCCTTCGCGACTGTGAAAGAAAAACTCTCGGTTCCCACTTCCTCCCCCACCCCCCCACATCAAGTATCAAAATGGTGCACGGTGGCATGAAATGCATTAAGTACCTTTTGTTCGGCTTTAATTTCCTCTTCTGGGTAAGTTTGACCGATTGTGTTTATTTTTCTCTCTGCTCTTGGCTTCGTCGTTTCGGGTTTAACAGAGAGAGTTTTGACTGCCCAAATATTACTGTCTGCAGGTGGAAGAAAATAATTTCGATTTGCATGTCTTCTACCTCCCCACCTTAACCCTGTTTTTTTCTAAAAAAAAAGTTGCTTTGAAATCTAGTCGAGTTTTCTAACAGTTTTGTTTTGATCTGTAGTGAGATGTGGCATTTTCACTAACTTTTGAACTCTGATTTTTTTTTACCGTTGCTGAGTTCCTGCAAATTTTTTTTCTAACTCAGTGGTTCTGTGTGAGGTGGGAAATCGGTTAGATCGGTACTGTTGTCTGATGGAAATCTTTGGGTGGGGGGAAAGACAAACATGGCCTCACCTGTTCACTATCAAGACCTGTTCATTGGAAAGTTTGGATTGGCCGAAAATTGGAAGTGCTGCAAAATTTTCTTCAGTCTTAGAAGCCCTAACTTAAAACTCTTATTTTTTTTTATTTGGACTGGTCTGTGCTTGGCATGTATTTTACAACACCTATTACATGCTCTATGTAAGTGTCGTATACCTATGAAGTATATTGATTGCTTTAATTTGGCTATTGTGCACCCAAGTTGTGATTTGCTCTTTTTTGGAGTTACACCTGAAATGTTGACTTCTCCACCTTCAATGCTGCCTGGCTTGCCATGTTCTTCCAGCCTCTTGCTTGTCTACCTTGGAATCCAGCATATGCAGTTTTTGGTCTCTAATTCTACTCTATTGCCTACAATTTCTATGTCCATTTCTCCCATCACTCCCTCCCAAAAGCCCCCCTTCATGCCTTGGGTTTTGCCAGATGTAGGAGAAAGTTTGGTGCACCGACCTTTACACCGCTGAGGCTAAACGCCAGCTCGCGGGCACCACCTCCTACTGCCCCCTTGACCATGACCCCACCTCCCACCACCAAACCATCATCTCCCAGACCATCCAGAACCTCATCACCTCAGGGGATCTCCCATCCACCGCCTCCAACCTCATAGTCCCACAACCCCGCACCGCCTGTTCCTACCTCCTGCCCAAAATCCACAAACCTGACTGCCCCGGCCGACCCATTGTCTCAGCCTGCTCCCGCCCCACCGAACTCATCTCTGCATATAGAAGGGCTTATGACCGAAACGTCGATTCTCCTGTTCCTTGGATGCTGCCTGACCTGCTGCGCTTTTCCAGCAACACATTTTCAGCTTTTGCCAGATGTAACCAGCTAGCCATTCTAACTGATTTTCACCAGCTATAGGGTTAACCTTTCTTTAGAACATGAGAACTAGGAGCAGGGGTAGGCCATCTGGCCCTTTGAGCCAGCTCTACCATTCAATAAGATCATGCCTGCAACTTTTTACCATTCAAGTAGTAATCCTTTTTACTGTTAGTCCTACCAAAATGGTAGTACTTCACATTTATTAACATTGTATTCTATCTGCCAGACCTTTGCTCACTCACTTAAAGTATCTATATTCCTCTGCAAAGTTTCAGTCCTCTGCACACTTTGCTCTGCTACTCATCTTAGCTTTAGCACACACTAAATGCCCCTCAAAAGCAAAATAATGCTGATATGAAAAGATTGGAAATAAAAATGGGAAGTGCTGGAGCAATTCAGTTCTGGGAACATCTGAGGGGAAACAACAGTTAATGTTTTGAATCCAATGATTCTTAGTCCAAAGAATAATCAATGCTCACTCTTTCTCCCTTCACAAATGCTGACAGACCTGGGTTTCTCCAGTACTTAGGAGTGATGGGATGATAGGTTTTATTCCAAATGCTATGTTTGCTGACCTATGTTGGCTCCTTTTTATTATTGAACCCCTTGGTGTTAATACTTTGAAATCCTGAAAGTGATTGGTAAGGATATGAAAGATTATTTGCCTGGAAATGAGATTATTTGTCCAGACAAAGGAATTTAGAATAAAGATACAGTTCAAGAGTAAAGGGTTCCTGGATTCTGACTGGGAAATCAATTTTTAAATATTAGAGCGCAGTGAATCTTCTAAATATACTCAGAAGAATATTTAAATTCTGGGATCTCAAGGAATCAAGGGTATGGGTTTAAAATAAAAAGATTTGAGATAGGTGGTCAAACTTAAATGGTGGAGCATGTTTGAGCTTTATGGTGTACTCCTGAGGAGAAAGTGAGGTCTGGAGATCAGAGCCGAAAATGTGTTGCTGGAAAAGCGCAGCAGGTCAGGCAGCATCCAGGGAACAGGAGAATCGACGTTTCGGGCATAAGCCCTTCTTCAGGAACTCCTGACCCAATTTCTTAGGTTTGTTTACTTCTAACCTCCTCTGTTCCTAAAACCATACAAGGCTTCAGCTTTCCTTCAACTCTGATCTCTTTTAAAAAATGCCTCATTTCCTTTGCTTCACCATTGGCAACAATGCTTTCACCAAATAGTTTTGAAGCTCTGATACATTTCTCTCTCCAACTTTAAAAAGTACTTAACATTAATAAATCAAGCTTTTAGTCTTAACTACTAATATTGCCTTTGGATCAATGTCAATCTTGTCTGTTTGTACTTATAAGTTCTAAGGCAATTCATATTAAGTATCCCAGATAGCTGCAACTTGTCCTTTGTTTGAGAATTGTCTGTTTTAAACTAAAGCAAAAGTGAAGGTCACGTATCTCCCTGTGTCGGCGTGGGTTTCCTCCGGGTGCTCCGGTTTCCTCCCACAGTCCAAAAGATGTGCAGGTCAGGTAAATTGGCCATGCTAAATTGCCCATAGTGTTAGGTAAGGGGTAAATGCAGGGGTATGGGTGGGTTGTGCTTCGGCGGGGCGGTGTGGACTTGTTGGGCCGAAAGGCCTGTTTCCACACTGTAAGTAATCTAATCTAATCTAACAATCTTCTAATTTGTCTCCACTCCTGGATTTTTGTGTGGTGATTTTTCTTTTAATCCAGAAGTTGCAGCCTTTGGCAAATGGTCTACTTGTTTGTAATGAGTGGTGCAAATTAGTGTCCCTTTGACAAGGTGAACAATGTATTTTTTCAGAGGGAGGGTGGTGGTGTAGTGTTCCCAATTTGAAGTCAATTTTCTTGAATTTTAGTACAGTTTTTGCCTATTGCTTCAATCTCTCTTATTAAAAAGACAATGGAGTACAAAGATTGAAAATCTAAGTTTCATTTTTTGTGCTGACACTAAAAACGTGACAGTGGAAGCTGTCAGTTAAAAATAACTGGGATAGAGAAGGGTGGGAACCAACTCCTGTCTATTTAGGCTGTAGCTATAGTGTTAACTTGGTGCATGCTGAAATCACCTTGTGTTTTAGAAATGTGCATGAAAGGTATTTGGGGTTCTTATGCAGTGACTGTATCTTTACCTCTGGATCAAAAGGCCCAAGGTTGAATTCCAACTGAATCAAAGGGTGTATCATAACGTGTGAAGAAGTTCATTAAAAACATCTAAAAGGCATTCAGATTTACTGCAGGGCCAGGTTAAATTGGCCATCAATAGGTTCAGGTGGTGTCCCATGAAGGGCGTTGTAGCACCCGACTGTCTACCTGTTTTCCTGTCATTTCCTGACATGTGTTCAGGTGTCTGGAAAAAGGAGTAAGCAGGGTCCACCAGGCAATAGAGGCCTTTAGGGATCAGTGGGCTCAGTGCATAATCACCCTTGCTAATGTGATTTTAAAGTTTGATAAGCTTCCATTGCTGTTCTATAAACAAAAGCCAGAAGGTTAACTGATGGGTTTTTTTTGTCACTGTGCCCCACTGTGTCTCACCAGTTTAATGTTTTACTCTGCCTGAATGCCTTTGCCTCTTTCGATCAGGGATGGGCAGTATAATGTAGCTTTGATTGTGTTTCCACACTTTCCCAAGAGTCTTGTTTTAAAGTTTCCATTAATATTATTAAAGTGAAGTATTTAAATCTTGTATGACCATACCTCCTTATGTAGATAATTTTATACCTAATTAAATTTGGGTCTAATGATATAATGTTTCTTAGACAATCAGAAAACTTGAGTCATCCCATGTGTTCCTTAGTGGGTTGGCCTTTATGAGAATATAGTCTTCACTTTAAATTTTGACTGGGTTATCTGGAAAAGTTTCAGACTTAAGATCATACTTCACTTGGCTTGTCGTAGGGGCTGCAGTTTAGCCTCAGATAATGATGAAAAGGAGGGGAGAGATGAGAAGCATCAACTAAAAATATTTTTTAACTTTTTTTTGTCACCCTTGTATTTTAAGGGATCAAGTGATTGTTTATTGCACCTTCTGTCATTGAAGATAGGCTTTTAAAATCTGAACAGTCTCTTAGTGGGAGATAATTTTATATTTTACTGTTATGCATGCATTACAACATGATAAAGTTTTACCTTTATTGGTCAAAAGTTAGTGCAATCATTATATATTTAGGCTTGAGCTGTTTGTTCTGAGTTCAGAAAATCAATTTAGATAATAAAATTTAACATTTTTGTAAGTGACAGTTTACTGTTAACAAGTTGATGAGGTAAATGTCCTATGCTAATATTTGCCAGAATTATCAACAGAAGCATAGTTAAACTGCTTACCAGTAATGAGTGCACCAAATCAATTGTATAGAATTTTAGCATGAATTGATCTTGCCAGCATGACCTTCAGAGATGACCTTGCCCTGAAAAGAACTGTAATGGAGATGCTTTTGTTGCTGATTGTTTAATTATATTCTAGTTTATAATAGCAACAGATCAACTTTAAATGCAGAGTATAGTGTAAAATACTTGAGTGAATTTCTACTTTGCCAAACCAACTATTGAGAATGGTTCCTGAGTACCCAACTTGTGTGCATTTTGCAAGTCTTAAGTGACACAGGTGCAAGCCTAAGTTAAATATCACCATGGAGAGCTTCAGGATTGTTTACACGTTTTTAATTGTTTTGCATCGGGCTAACAGTTTTCTGATCATAGAATCCCTACAGTGTGGAAACAGACCCTTTGGCCCAACAAGTCCACACCGACCCTCTGAAGAATAACCCATCCCCCTACTCTGTTATCCTATATTTACCCCTGACTAATGCACCTAACCTACGTGCTGCTGAACACTGGCCAATTTAGCATGACCAATTCACCTACCCTGCAGATCTTTGGAATGTGGGAGGAGGCCAGAGCACTCGGAGGAAACCCATGCAGACACAGGAAGCATGTGCAAACTCCACACAGTCGCCAGAGGCTGGAATCAAACCCACGTCCCTGACACTGAGGCAGCGATGCTAACCACTGTGCCGCCCATTCATCTATTGAAATCTGTGCTTGCTTTTCAGTTAATATTGTTTCACAAAGCTGGTAGTTTGCAGGTTGAGACATGGGTTCTTGTCTGGCAGCTGGTTCTGTTTACATTGTTTATCAGCAACATAAGGTGTTCATTGTTCACACAAGGGCATGGTGCACTGAAAGTTTGCAGCAGTTGTGGGTGTGCTGGTGTGAATTGTCCATTTACCTCTGAATGATGGTCAAGAGTCTGGAACCTACCTTTAAAACACAATTTTCTTTAGTGCCCTAAATCTAGATTATATGCTTAGGAGTGCAGACCTTAATTCCTTATTCATTTTCATACCCAGAACATAGTTATTCAGTATCAAAGAAATATTTTTTTCTGGAAAGTTACTAAAGGGGCCAAGCAGAGCCCTTTTTCTTTAAAAAAAGAACTTCTGGCCAGGGTTGTCCACTGTGCAGCCTAAATGGTTGGGAATAGATCATTCGTAAGAGTTATAGCTCTACTATTTATGGGCGGCGTGGTGGCACAGTGGTTAGCACTGCTGCCTCTCAGCGCCAGAGACCCGGGTTCAATTCCCGACTCAGGCGACTGACTGTGTGGAGTTTGCACATTCTCCCCGTGTCTGTGTGGGTTTCCTCCGGGTGCTCCGGTTTCCTCCCACAGTCACAAAGATGTGCGGGTCAGGTGAATTGGCCATGCTAAATTGCCCGTAGTGTTAGGTTAAAGGGGTAAATGTAGGGGTATGGGTGGGTTGCACTTCGGCGGGTCGGTGTGGACTTGTTGGGCCGAAGGGCCTGTTTCCACACTAAGTAATCTAAAAAAAATCTCTATTGTATAGGTTTGAAATGGGAGCCAGTTTACAGTAAATGTACAAATGAGATACTGCAAATTCAGGTAATCTGAAATAAAAGTAAATGGTAGAAATATTCAGTGGGTCAGGAAGCATCTGTGAAGAGCTCAATAGAGTTAACATTTAAGGTCAGCAAACTTCTGCCAGTATGTTCAGGCATTTTCTGCTTTAATTTCTGCAAACTAAAATATTCTCACTAGTAATTGGTCTAAACTAAAACTTCATGTGGTTTAGCTTAAAATTTGATTTTTGATGGCCAGTGATGTGATAAATACCATGTGATATCTAACAAGTAATGTAAGATTTCATGCATGTGGGTGGCTATGTGATCCCTCTTTTTAGAATTATATATAGGAGCCTTTTGCTCCATTTGTCTCATTTTTTTTAGTTGCAAGATGGCCACTCTGGTAGCGAATGAGGAGTGGACACTCAGCTCTCCTGGTTATGGGCATGATCCGCTGAATTTACCAAAAAACTGAAAGAACTGTGGATGTTGGAAATCGGAAACAAAAACAGAAACTGCTAGAAAAACTGAGCAGCTCTGGCAGCATCCGAGGAGCAGGAGAATCAATGTTCCGTTCATCCTGATGAAGGGCTTGTGCCCAAAACGTTGATTCTCCTGCTCCTCGGATGCTGCCTGACCTGCTGTGCTTTTCCAGCACCACACACTCTACTCTGATCTCCAGCATCTGCAGTCCTCACTCCCTCCTAGCATCTATGAAGGGAAAGTAGAATCGACACTACTTTAGAACTTCTAATCTCTTTATGATGTGTTTCAACTGTTAAAGCTCCTTTAAGTTGGATTTTCCTGGCATTTTGGTTGTTAAATTCAAAAGTCTTATTAATTTCTCAGATTTGAAATTGTCCCATGTGTTAAAATAAGGGATTTGCTGTCCCTTTCTACCAGATGTGGCCAATTAAGTTGCACTAGTGACCTAGTCAATGTTGAATGTTGTGCAGCCATTATTAAGCATTGCTGCTGTTTAGCAGTCTGGTCAATATTTGATACTTGTCCAACACGTTGGACAAAACTCTAAATTCCTGACCCATCAATAGTGCTATCGTGCAGCATATGCTGAGTAATAGCCAATTTTCTAATGCCCAGTTTCAGTTCTACCAGGGTGATCCAGCTCTTCACCTCATCACAACTTCAGTTCACACGTGGACAAAAGAGCTGAATTCGTGAATGGATGTTCTCCCTGTCCATATGATCAGAAATGGGGATGTTTGCTGCTGATTGCAAAATGCTCAGTATCATTCATGACGACTCGGGTAATGCTGCCGTCTGTAGCCAAATGCAGCAAGACTTGGACAATATCTAGGAATAAAAACAGAAAATCCTGAACAAACTCAGCAGATCTGGCAGTACCTGTGGAGAGAAAAACAGCTAACATTTCAAGTCCAACGTGATTCTTCTGATCCTTTACTGCTGCGCAAATAATGGGGAGCTGTCTTCTTGAACCGTTGTAGTCCCTGACTGATAGGTAGGCCCACAAGGTTATTAGGAAGGATGAGGATTTTGACCCAGTCACCAAGAAATTATATAGCTCAGAGTTAGGTTCATGAATCATTTTGTTAAAGTACCTGTTCAAGACAGTGCAGAATCCCTGATGGACTTGACCTGAAAGTCTCTCTCGATTTGTCCTAGAGATCGTATTTTGTGGTAGTCTGGAATATAAACCTCTTACAGACAGTTTAGTTTAAATTATTGTGTATATTTACCAATGGTATCTATGTTACATTATAACATATATACCTACAAGTCAGGCTTGAGCTAAGGTTCTAAAACTATTAGCAGAGTAGCAGCGCCAGCTCTTACCCCTGAGAGCTTTCTCAGGCTACTCTCCTTATTGCTGCAAACAAGCTGTCTTCATATAGAAATTGGTATTAAAATTACAAAACTCCACATGTCCTTAGTTAAATAAGCAGCATAAAATGGCAAAAGTTTGCAGAGAAAAAGAAACTAATTGACAGGTCTGTGTACACTTGGCTAATTAAGCTATATGCACATCAAAATGGGAACCTTTGATCAAGCCAGGCCAAATGGCCAATTGCTTTGGCTAACTAACCTTCCCTTTTAACACCATAACGAGGGACTAGTCGAAACTATGTGGGAAAGGTCATGAGGTAACTTTGCTCAACTAGCATGCCCAGCTTGTAAGGGTAATGAGACATTCACATTCCAGATCAGTCTAGATGAGGGAGCTGAGCTTCATTAATTCAAATCTGCTCAGTGTGATACACATGAACATGTATTGGGATTGTTCTATTACGTGCATATTCCACTCCGCTTATTAAATTACAAGTTCTTTTCCTATTGAGTGAGTTTTGAGAGTCTTCGATTTATAATCAGAATTTTAGTTATCCGACATGCAACTGTGAAGCATGCGCAATCTTCCAGCCCCTGGCATGAGAAGGAAGTACTGCCACATGTTCCACAAGTGAACAAATGTTATCACCTTATTTACACTGATCCATTGATATTAAGAATAGATTAATTCTTCTCAATTCTTCTGAACAAATGGCTCCCCCATTTCAAGTGCTTTCCCGTGTCTCCTGTAGCAAATGTGTCACATGTAAGGCTACAAGCTTTCTCTGTTTGGAGGGAATCCGCACATGGCTATGATCATATGCTGCTCTTTCTTTCTATGTGGTAGAGGTTATGGGTTTGGAAGGTCCTATCAAAGAAGCCACAGTGAGCTACTGCAGTGCATCATTTGGATAATGAACACTGCCACTCTACCTGTAATGGTGGTCCTGAATGTTGAAGGTGGTAGTTGGGAGCCTAGTCAAGCTTTGTCCTGGATTGTGTCTTCCTGGAGCTGCAGCCATCCAGACAAGTGGGAAGTATTCCATCATACCTTCACCTTTGTAGAAAGGGGAGATGAATTATTTGGGATAGAGTGCTCAGTCTCCTGACCTGTTCATATAGTTGGTGTATTTATGGTTAGCCTGGTTCAGCTTATGGTGCATGGTAAGCCCCCAGACATTGATATGGGACTTGAGCAAATTGAATGTCAAGTGTTGATAATTAGAATTGTTTTTTAGTTGATCATTGCCTGCCACATGTTGCAGGGATGTCACTTTCCACTTAGATATTGTTCAAATATTGCTAGATGTGGACATGGACTTGTTCAGTATTGAAGAACTTCGGTACTGAACAAGCATCACAAACATCTCCGCTTCTGGCTGTGCTTTGTGTGACTCCAAACAGTGGATTGTTTTACCCCTGGTTCCCACGTACGCCTTAATAGCCTACTTGCATAAGTGCTGTCTTGACGTCAAAGGCAGGAAGTGAGGACTGTAGATGTTGGAGATCAGAGTCGTGAGTGTGGTGCTGGAAAAGCTCAGCAGGTCAGGCAGCGTCCGAGGAGCAGCAGAATCGACGCTTCAGGCATAAGCATTTGATCAGGAGGGCTCTTGCCCGAAATGTTGATTCTCCTGCTCCTCGGATGCTGCCTGGTGCTTCCAGCACCCCTCTCTCTGTCTACTTTGATGTCAAAGGCAGTCATACTCAACACTTTGGTCCATGAAAAATGGACAAAAGCTGTACTGAAGTGAGTTGTGATCCAGAAATGGCATCAGTGAGCAAGCAGCTGCTAAGCAAACACTACTTAATAGAGTAGTCAATGATCCCTTCCATCAAATTTATCTCAAACATAGACTGAGCCTTGCGTTTTGTGAACAGGACATGCCTCAGCATTTTTCTACATTGTCGAGTAGATACCAGTGTAGCTGTACTGGAACAGCATGGCTGAGGGTCAAACGCTCAAACACGTCTTCAGTACAATGGCCAGAAAGATGTCAACGTCCATATCTTTTGTAGAATCCATTGCCTTCAGCTATTTCTTGATTTCACATGGAGTGAGTCGAATTGGCTAAAGAATGGCATCTGTTATGCTGGGGACACAAGAAGGAAGTTGAGAAGGATCAATTGCTCACTGCTTCTGGTTTTAAAAAAAAATTGATGTAAATATTTCAACCTTGCCTTTTGCACTGATATGCTTGTAATTTAGAATGGGGATGTTTGTGGAGCCTCCAACTCCTATTAGTTTAATTGTCAGAAAGTTTTTCACGACTGTGACAGAACCATAGAGCTTAAATCTAATCCATTAGATTGTGGGATTACTTGGCGGAAGTAACGTATGGTACACAGTTGCTTAGCTTGTGTGTGTCTTGTCAACCTGGTGAAGCCCTAACACACCTGATTTTTAGATCTGTCTAGTGCAGCTTCAGGTATGCCTTCCAGAGTTAAACCAGTGTTGATTTCTCAGTTTGATTTGTAATAGTGCAGCAAGAGAGATGCCAGTTCATGAAGCTGCAGATTAGATTAGATTAGATTACTTAGTGTGGAAACAGGCCCTTCGGCCCAACAAGTCCACACCGACTCACCGAAGTGCAACCCACCCAGACCCGTTCCCCTACATTTACCCCATCACTTAACACTATGGCAATTTAGCATGGCCAGTTCACTTAACCTGCACACTTTTTTTGGACTGTGGGAGGAAACCGGAGCACCCCCATGCAGACACTGGGAGAAATGTGCCAACTCCACATAGTCAGTCGCCTGAGACGGGAATTGAACCCGGGTCTCTGGTGCTGTGAGACAGCAGTGCTAACCACTCTGCCATCGTGGATGAAAGATACCTTTCTGCTATTGCTGATATCCCACACTCCTCTTGGATGCCTGTTTCTCTTTGAAATCAATCCAGTATAGTACTGTAGTATTACGAAACACAATGTCCTCCATATGAACGTGTTCAACAGTGGACTGATGAGTACAAGTTATTAGTGTCGAAATGTGGCACTGGAAAAGCAGGCCAGGTCAGGCAGTATCCGAAGAGCAGGAGGGTCAATGTTTCGGGCATAAGCCCTTCATCAGCAATCCAAAAATTCTTCTGCTCCTTGGATGCTGCCTGACCTGCACTTTTCCAGCGCCACACCTTTTGACTTCTGATCTCCAGTATCTGCAGTTCTCACTTTCTCACAATTTAGTGTCTCTTCTGCCCTGCAGTTCCATTACTATCCAGTGTGACAATTAGTGTCCTTTAGGATGTAACATTAATGATAGTGGTTGGATATTGAAGTCCCCCACTCAGTCCATTCTGTGTGCCCTTGTCACCCTCTGTACTGGCTCTGTAACTTTTAATGTGGAGGATTACCCATATCAGGTGAAGGTAGGAAAGGATGATACCTAGTAATCACAGGATTCTTTTCCGAGGGTACTAGCAATGGTAGGATGTTCGGGTGGAGTTTGGGGCAAGGTCCAATGGTACAACGATCGATCTTGGGGTCGTTGCACAAACAGATGCATATCCTCATTTGTTGCTGTATATATTCCAAAACAAAAATAATCAAGGATGCTACAGTGTAGCCAGTGGGAGTTCTGGAGCAGAGGATAGATTGGGCAGTAAGCTGGGATGAAGTCTGAAGCACTGACCTAGGAGAATCAGGAATGTGGGTCAAGAGTGTGTTGCTGGGAAAGCATAGCAGGTCAGGCAGCACCTGAGGAGCAGGAGAATCAATATTTTGGGCATAAGCCCTTTATCAGGAAAGAGACTTGTGGTTGATGCTGAGAGATAATCAGGAATATGATAGAATCAATCAGGTGTACATAACATACAGATTTGCTTACATGAGAATTACCAAAAATTACATAATATAAAAGTTTGAATGTCAGGTGATTTTATTGCTTTCTTCAATTTTTTAACCAATGTTAAGGCTAGAAAGGTTTTCACAAAGCTGGAACGTGGATTAAATTGTGTAGATGAAATTATAATGTCAGTTGGTGAACGGAGAATTAGGGGTACTTGAAATGCTTGCGTTTAGTAAAATGGAACATAGATAACAGTACAGCACAGGATCTGCCTTTGGCCCACCATGTCTACATTGGCTATGCTTCCATTCTAACCTAATCCCAACTGCTTGTACAAGATCCATAAGCCTCTATTTATCCTGTTCACATGGCTGTTTAAATGCCTCTTTATACACTGCTATTGTATCTGCTTTTACCACCTCCCCTGGCAGCACATACCTGACACCTACCACCCTCTGCTTTTATTGTAAAAGAAACTTTCCTCTCACATCTTTGAACTTCCCACTTCATCTTAAACCTATGTCACCTAGTATTTGTCATTTCAGCCCTGGAGAAAAAGACACTGACCGTCCACCCTATCCATGCCTCTGATTTTATATAGGTCACCCTCAGCCTCTGATGCTGTATTGAAAATAGTCCAAGTTTGTCCAACCTCACCTTTATGGCTAATGTGCTCCAATCCAGGCAACATAATCTAGGTAAACCCTCTCCAAAATATCCACAACCTTCCTATGGTGTGGTAACCAGAATTGCACACTTCATTCCAAATGTGGCTGAAATAAAATACTTTATGCAGCTGCACAGTCTTGCCAATTTTGGTACTCATACCCTGCCCAATATAGGTAAACCATATGTTGCCTTTTCCACCACCTTTCCTACTTGTTCCCGCTTTTTCAGGAAGCCATGAAGTAGCACCCCAAGATCTCTATCAATGCACTGAAGGGTCCTGCCACTTACTGTATATTTTCTGCTTGCCTTTGACCTCCCAAAATTCCCTCCCACTCATCCAGATTAAACTCCATCTGCTGTCTCTCCTCCCAATTTGCCAACTGATCTAAATCCTGTGGTACTCTTAGACACCCTTTCTCACTCTCCACAAATCCTCCAATTTTCACTTTGTCTGCACATTTATTAATCAGGCCACCTACATTTTCATCCAAACCATATGTAGTTTGTGTACAAACTGAAGTCCCAGCATTGATCCTTGCAGGGTTTGAAAAATAGAAGTTGTAGCATTCTTGCTGAGGGAGTTGTCATAGCTGGAGGGGCAGTGATTGGAGACTGAGTGAGTGGTGAAATGCTATAAAAGGTGTGGTGAAAACCTGAGCTAAGTACACTGCAAAGCAATGACTGGAAACACAAACAAGTTCATGACTACATAGGGAAATCTAAATAAATGAGTAATTGTGGGACATTAACAGAAGTTGTGGGTAGGGATTGAAATATATTAATAAAAGTATCTGTCTCTTGGGTGCAGCTGTTCTGGTACAGTTGAGTTGTGAAAGCACCAGGACTAGAAGTTGCATAGGTAATGCTGGCATGGTTGAGTATCCGGGAAGGCTTTCCCAATCTTTGGATGAAAATTAGAGCTGTCAGGAGTGTGGTGTTGGAAATACTGATTTTTCTTTTTCTCCCTATGGGGGATATGGGAAACATGAGCAAGGCAAGGTTTCCTGCCTGTTGCTAGGTATCCTGGCAGGAAGCCATTTTGTTTCATGGTGATTGATTTACAGCAGTGAATTAGATAAACCTTTTTAAAAATGTTAATAATCAACCAAGTTTGCAACTGAAACTGTGTGTAAGCTTGATCTTGTATGATTGGAACTCCTGTCTGGAGATTACTGGAATGGTTCCCTGCAATATAACAATTTATTGAATTTGTTTTCACAATTTGCTGTTCAGGGTCATGAAGGTCAGGTCTCTGGGTTACTAAACCATAACTAGAAGATGTAGAATAATACCAACAAAGCTTATCATGAAGGACTCTGCTTCTCAACCTTTTCCCTTGTCTGAGTCATGGTGACCCTTCAGTTAAACCAGTTGTTTCACTGAGAGCAGCTCTCTGGACTGAGAATTACGGCAACTTTACATTTTACGGTTCATCTGGAGAGGATAGATAAAATGTCTTGGAGTACAAAAACGTTGCAGACTTGATAAGTTTGTGACATTCACATGACCCCTTTTGGACACTAAACAAACAACAAACAAAAAACAAAGGAATGTAGATGCTGGAAAACACTTTTTTTTTAATTTCTGGGAAACTCAGCAGGTTTGACTGCATCTCTGCAGCGAAAGCAGAGTTTGCATTTCAATCCAGTAATCCCCCTCCAGAATTGTGTAGCTAGGAAGATGTTAACATCTATTCTGAAGATTGGCGGGGTAGAATAAAGTAAATGGGGGAGGGGGGTGGTGGATGAAGCCCACAGAGCAATGGAAAAGAACAGTTGGGCAGGCAAAGGAATAAATAAAGGTTAGCCTGGGGGAAATCAGTTGCCAATGAGGATTATTAGAAGCTGACAATAGGTTATTGGTGGTAACAGCCATGTGATGCTGAGGCATAGTGTGTGGGTGTTGGTGTAAGGGCAGAGCAAGATTCTTGGGGCCCTTAAAATTATTGCACATGATAGAGTCCCAAAGGTTGCAGAGTTCCCATGTGGAAAATGAGGTAGTGTTCTTCCAACTTGCACTGAGCTTTCCTGGAGGACTGCAAATCTGAGACACATGTTGGCAAGGGAGCAAGGTATTAATGTAGCAGGCAACAGGAAACTTGGGTTATTTTTGTGGACAGGGTGTAGGTGTCCTGCAAAGCGGTCACCCATCTCCCCGATGTAGAGGAGACTACATTGTGAGCAGTAAATGCAGTAATGCAGGTGAAGTGCTGCTTCATCAAGAAGGTATCTCTGGGGCCTTGGATAGTGAGGGAGGAAGGAAGTAAACAGGCAGGTGTTACACCTTCTGTGATTATATGGATGGGTGTCGTGAGAGTGTAGGGAGAAGAGGACCATGATGTTCTGGATGGAATGGTCTCTGGAGAAGGGACGGAATGGGAAATCGGTCTCTGGAGGTGGTGGGAGATAATGACTAATGATCCTTTTGAATGCGGATGCTGGTGGGGTGGTAAGTGAGGAACAAGGGACCCGATTGGTGGTGTGGGAGGGAAGAGAAGGGTGAAGGGCAGAAGTGCATGAGATATCAGATGTGGCTGAGGATGCCGATGGTGTGCAATCCTCAGTTGAGAAAAGAGGTGGACATTTTGGAGGTCTCCTTTATATAAGCTGGCATTTTTGGAATAGACGTGATGTAGACAAACTGAGAGAATAGAATTGTTACAGGAATCGGGAAGTGAGGATGTACAGTCAAGGCAACAGTGGGATTCGATGTGTTTGTAGTGGTTACTGGTGGCCAGCCTATTCCCTGAAATGGAATCCGGATGTTGAGGAAGGGAAGGCAGGTGTCAGATGGACCAGGTGAAAGTGAGAGTGGGATGGAAATTGGAAGCAAAACAGCTAACTTTAAGCCCCTTATGGATACTTGGCTTTAAGGTCGTTGCTGCAACTGTGATATCTCCCTTATTTGGGGAAGTGATACTGCTGCTATGTCTTGAGATTGAAAATGCCAATATTGAATGGACTTCCTCCATGCAGCGCAATCTATGATCTGAGCTACTGAAGCAAATATCACTGAGCATTTCTCAACCATGTGAAGTAAATTTTAAATTGTTGATTTGTTCTTCCTGTGATTGTGGTGGTTCAAATGTAAGCACTTGACATTGAAGAGGACTGAGTGACTTAAGCTCTGGTGCAACCCTGGAATTGGGAGGGAAGAGGATCATAGAACGTTGAGGGGTTAAGAGTCAGATACTTGAGCAAACGGCCAGAAGTCCTGGGATCTAGACTAGATGTGAGTTTGTATTTTGGTCCTTTCAAATTGGGACTGTGCACCCATGAGGTTTGGAACATTTGGAAATATTGTCAGAAAATGTTGTTCCCTGCCACCAGCTGTTTCTCATTTCAAGCATGAAATTCCCAGCTCTTGTTTGCTGACTGCATACTAAACTAGCGTAACATCAATTACAAACTGTATGTAAGTGCAAGAGGGGGGGCAGAGGAGAACAGAACATTGAACAATATTGGATCATTAATAAAATGTTTAGGAACAAGAGTGGGCCAACCAGCCTGTTTGATTCTTTTTTCAGCCTGCCTTGTAATTCAGCTTCTACAGCTCTCTGAGGTTTGCTTCTAAAGATTCACCACCCTCAGGAAGCAATTCTTCCTCATCTGACTTAAATTGCCTACCCCAACTCGGAGATTATGCTTTCTAATTTAGACTCACCAGCCAGTGGGAACATCCATTCTACATACATCCTGTTCCACCTTTTAAGAGTTATTTCAATGAAATCACGTGGCATTCTTCAAAACTCTAGTGATTACAGATGAAGTTTCCTCAACTTAATTTCATAAGACAATTCTATTGTCTTAAGGGTTAATTGGGTGAACTTCCAGTTACACTCCCTTGCATCCTTTTGAGAACATCAAAATTGTACACATTACTCCAGGTGCCACCTCACCAAGGCTTCAGGCAATTTCAAAAAATACATCTTCTATACTCAATTGATTGGTGTCTGTATGCTAGGTTTTTGTGACCACACCAGGGCTATGGACACCTATACTTCACAATCTCTCACCATTTAAAAGATATTCTGTCTTTGTGAAATTCTCCACTTTGTTAGAAAAATACATTCATCTTCCATCTGTCATGCATTTTTGCCCAATTACTTAGCCTGTTTGAGTTCACTTGAAGCTTCCTTGAATCTTTCTTACAACTTGCATCCCCACCTAGTTTTGTATTATCAGCAGATTTGGAACTGTTACAACTTGTCCAGCATACAAATTATTCATATAGATTGAGCTATTGCCTTAGCACTGATTCTTGTCGTACCAAACTGGCAAGTCTACCATCATGAAAATGACCCATTTATTTCTGTCTCTGAATTGATTTTTTCTTATGCATAACCCTGACCTTCTGATCCAATGTTTTTTGTTTTGTCGAGACCATTCTGAAAATCACACTTTAGCAATGCACTGGTTCTCACTATTGAAGTTCCTTTTGTGGGGAAAAAAACTTGCAACAGTTTGGCAGCTTTGTTTCTCTTCCATAAATACACATCGACTATTTAATTTGTCATTGTTTTCTCTGTATCCAATTATCACCTCCTATAATAGATTCTCATTTTCTGTACTACTGACATCGACTTAACAGATCTGTAAAGCTCCTTCTTATTCCTATCTTTAATGCTGGACTTATTTGTCGTTTTTCAGTCCGCAGGAATATTTCTAGAACTTAAAGAATTGAGAGAGATGATCACCACTAATGCAGCCATCATTTCTAGAGTCGCTTTCTTCAACATTCTGGGATTTAGCTTGTCTGGTCTAAAGGACTTGTCAGTTCAGTTAACTACTTTTAATAGGTACCACCTCTGGGGTGGCACGGTGATTCAGTGGTTAGTACTGTTGCCTCTCAGCAATACGGACTCCGGTTCGATTCCGGCCTTGGGTAGCTGTCTGTGCGGAGTTTGCACGTTCTCCCAGTGTCTCAATGGGTTTCCTCCCACGTTACAAAAGACGTGCAAGTCAGGTGAATTGGCCATGCTAAATTGCCTGTAGTGTTCGGTGCGTTAGTTGGGGTAAATCTAAGGAAATGGGTCTGTGTGGATTACTCTTGTTGGTTTCCACGCAGTAGGGAATCTAATGTAATCTTTATTAACACTGATTATTTTTTAGCTCCTCAACTTCACAAGTCCTTTGGTTGCTTAGTCTTTCTGGTAGTTTTTCTGTGTCTTTATCTGTTAAGACCGATTTTAAAAAGTAATTTCTTCTCCCATTTTCTATTCATCATTATGAATTATTCTGTCTCCATTTGTCATGGCTCACATTTGTCCTAGGTAATTTATCCCTTTTCACATACCTGAATAAACTTGTACAGTCCTCTTATGTTTCTCTCCAGCTTGAATTTTTGTTTTCTTATTATTGGTTCTTGGTGTTTCTATGCTTTCAAAATTGCATCTGATTTGCCAGCTTGTCTAACACATGGATCCTTTATGAACCACTCATTTGATCTAATGCAATTATTAGCTTTTATTAGCCACAATTAATGTACCTTTCACACTGTGTATTTGTGCATTTAGAATGTGTATCTGTCATGTACTATTACTTTGACGACAATTGCTAGTATTTAATCATTTGCCGATTCATGTAGCTAATTTATCCCAAGTATCTTAGCTTCCCTTTGTTCATATGTTTCAGAATAAATAATATCACGTTCAAATTTAATGTGAAATTTTATCATATCAATATTTTCCTAAAGCTAATTTACTGTAAGCTTATTAAGTAGCCATTTCTCATTGCATGATAGTAAATCTAAAACAGCCAGACTATAGTTGGTTCTTCAACAAATTGGGGCAGCATGGTGGCACAGTGGTTAGCACTGCTGCCTCAGCGCCAGAGACCCGGGTTCAATTCCCACCTCAGACAACTGTGTGGAGTTTGCTCATTCTCCCCGTGTCTACGTAGGTTTCCTCCCGGTACTCTGGTTTCCTTCCACAGTCCAAAAATGTGTAGGTTAGGTGAATGGGCAATTTAGCATGGCCAATAGTGTTAGGGGCAGGGGTAAATGTAGGGGAATGGGTCTGGGTGGGTTGCTCTTCGGAGAGTTAGTGTGGACTTGTTGGGTCAAAGGGCCTATTTCCACACTGTAAGTAAGTAAATTGATCTAGAAACTAATCTTGTGCACACTCCAGGAATACATCCTCCACATCATTAGTGCTGATCAGATTTACCCAGACTTGATGTAAATTGGAGTCAACCCATTATTGCTGCATTACCCATGTAACATACATCTCCAATTTTCTAATTGTTTGCCTTCTCCAACATTGTATGATCCTAAACCTTAGTGATAAATAACAACCACCAATGGTTGCTGCCTCTTGCTTTTTCTTAA
Source organism: Chiloscyllium plagiosum (assembly GCF_004010195.1). Classification (NCBI taxonomy): domain Eukaryota; kingdom Metazoa; phylum Chordata; class Chondrichthyes; order Orectolobiformes; family Hemiscylliidae; genus Chiloscyllium; species Chiloscyllium plagiosum. The sequence goes on along the minus strand of NC_057732.1, from coordinate 13,482,109 downwards.
CTTCAGCCACACTAATTCTACATCTTGGCCATTTGACCTACTCACTTGCACTTGCTTCGTTTGTCTGCTAATTGTGATGATGCTGCTCCTTTTACAAAGATTAGGTTGTGTTTTCTTTCTTCAGAAGGCTGCAGAGACACACACCAAAATGTCTGGTGTTGATCGACTTGAGAACGATTTCAAATGTTTTTGTCAAAAAAGCACTTTGTATGATAGGGGAGTGGCCAGTTCTCCCAGCTCATCTTTTCTCTGGTTTAGTTTGAGCAGTCTGGCTATTTGCGAAAAGCAGACAGTTCACTTTGAGGTCACTGGTCCAAGAAACACCTATATGGAGGGTATTCCATGCTGAATCCCTCCGTCCGTCCCTCCGTCCGTCCTCCCTCCCTCCCTCCCTCCCTCCCTCCTGTAAGACCCTGTGTTTGATTTTACCTTTTTATTGTCAAGAGGTGTTTGTGGGGATTGTTGCAGGAATTTGGCACAGCATCATTGAAGTTTGGTTAATCTATTAGGTTTTCAGAGGTTAAGTTGTTCTGCTCTCTTCAGTTTGTGTTTCATCTTGTAAGCCTGTAAGTAAATTCTGTTTTGTCCAAACCTAAGTGATTTGACCAGCTGCATGCCTCCTAGAGTATGCTCTTTACATCTACTTAAAACAACTAGCAAAGTTTGGGTCTGGGCTACTTTATTGATATGTTTTGAGGGGGCCTGGTCTGGTCCGTCCATAATTTTTGTTCGTTACTTTTGTATTTCCTGTTGCTAGCTTTGTTTTTGTTCTATCTGAGCTTTGCCTGTGCTTCCCATCCCATAGCCAATTTTCCTTGATCGTACTAGCAAGCCTTATTGCGAGGGTGTTAGTCCTGGTCCTCCTAAAGTAAAACTTATCCACCTTATATAAGTCTCACCTGGCCCAGACCTAGTCCCATGCCTCAGGAATTCGATACCCTCCCTGTAGTTTTCCAGCCACCTGTTCTGATGCTCAATTCTCTTATTTCCTATGGTGGAACTAGGAGTAAGCCTGAGGTGACTGAACAAACATCAGTTCAGCACAGAAACTGGCTCTTCAGCCCACCAAGCCTGCACCAACTTGTGATGTCTCTCTAAACCTAGAAGTATTTAGCCTCTATGCAGTTTGCATCTCTCTATTCCTTGCCTATTCATGTATTTGTCAAGATGCCTTTTGAACCTTGCTCTTGCATCTGCTACCACCTCCTTGGCAGTGCATTCCAAGAACATTTCTCCCTCTAAGAAGGAAAAGAACTTACCTTCCCATCTCCTTTTAAACTATGTCCCCTAGTAATTGACCTTTCTACTCTGAAAGATTTGAGTATCCATTCTATCCACACCCCTCATACTTTTGTAAATGTCAATGAGGTTGCCCGTCATCCTCCAACATTCATCTGAAAATAAGCCAAGTTTGTTCCACGAGGAGCTTTAACAGTTCATGCACTACATCAACACCTTCCATCCTGACCTCATTCATCTGGTCCACTTCCCTTCATGGACCCCTCAGTCTCTAGTGTATGACTCCACACCGACAACATCTACAAACCCACTGACTCCCATACCTCCCTTGACGACTCCATCTTCCCAACACCCCACCCACTCCCACCCCCCCAGGAAAAAACATGATCCCCTACTCTCTCTTCCTCCGCTATAGCTGCTCTTCGGGTGAGTGATTCCACTCCAAGGCATCCCACGTGTCTTCCTACTTTGAGGACTGTAATTTCCCCCTCCTATGATCAGTGATACCCTCAATCACATCTCCATTTCCTGCATCTCCGCCCTCCAAAACCTCCCCCCAAAACTACAAAGATAGAATCCCTCAGTCCTCACATTCCACTTTTCTTTCTCCCCCCCCCACCCCCGCCCCAAACCAAAAGTATATTTCCCTCCCCACCCCATCCGCATTCTGTACAGGCCGTTCGTTCCCTCTGCGACTCCCTTGTTAGGTCCACACCCCCTCTCTTTTCTCTTGCTGCTCTGAGAAGTGCAAAACCTGGTTTCCCCTCACCCCCACCACAGTCCAAGACACCAAAAGGTCATTCCAAATTCAGCGGAGCTTTACTTGTACATCCTCTGACCTCATTATTGCATTCGTTGTTGTTTATGTGGTTTCCTTGACATCGGAGAAACCTGAGCACAAACTCACGGAATGGCTCCAGAAACTCCTCTGGTCCGTATGTACCAACCAACCCCACCTTCCACTAGCCATCTACTTCAACTTCTGCTCCCACTCCCCTGAAGGCACATCCATTCTGGGCCTCCATCACCTACATGTCTTCCGCCTCAGGAGCCTACAACCACCTGGCATGAACTTTGAATTCACCAGTTTCTGAATCTTCAACCCCCATCCCAGCTCCTACCCTCTGACTCAATCCGCACTCTTGACCTGACCTACCTGTACATCTTCCTTCCCACCTTTCTGCTCCCCCTTTCCCAATGACCTATCACAATCACTTCCTACCTTTGCCCACCTATCACCATCCCACCTACCTTTCCCTAGCTCCACCCCACCATTTATCTGTCAGCTGCCTTTCTCCTCCCCAGTCATGAAGAAGGACTAAAATGTTGTCACTCTCTCACTCCTCTGCTGCTGACCTGTTTTCTCCAGTGCCATGCTTTATCAACTCAATCTCTCCTCACAGCTAATGCCCTCCAAACCAGGCTTGGTAAACCTTTCTGTACCCTCTCCAAAGTCTCTGTATTTTTCTAGTAGCATGGCAACCAGAATTGTATGCAATATTCCAAATGTGGCCTAACTGAAGTTCTATGCAACTTCAGAATGACTTACCAATTTTTTCTTCTGTATGCCCTGATCAATGAAGGCAGGCGTACAACATGTGTTCTTGACCACTTTATCCACTTGTGTGGTTACTTTCAGGGAACTGTGGACCTGTATCTGTAGATGCCATTGTATGTTAATGCTTCCAAAGGTTCTGCCATTTACTGTACTTGCTTCCTGCATTAGACCTTGTAAAATGCATCACCTAGCATTTGTCCAGATTAAATTCTATCTGCCATTTCTCCGTCTACATCTCCAGCCCATCCATAGCCTATTGTATCTTCTGGCAGACCTCCTTGCTATCTACAGCTCCTCCAGCATAATGTTATCTGCAAACTTACTAGTCAGACCGTCTGTTCTTTCCAAATCATTTCTAGTCATCACAAACAATAGTGATCCCAGCACTCATCCTTGTCAAACACCACTGTTCGCAAATATCCAGTTGGAAAAACACGCTTCACTGCTCCTCTGTCTTATATGACCAATCCATTTCTGTATCCTTCTTAGAGTTTGCTGTTACCATCTCACATGGAATTTGTGACTTCACCACCTGTACCAGACCTTGCGTCCACTGTCCTGACCTCATCAACTTCATCGTTTTCTCAAAAAAATGGATCAAATTTGAGACATGTAACCTCCCCCTGCACAATGCCATACTGCCTATTTGCTAATAAGTCCATATTTTGCCAAATGTGAATAAAACATGTTCAGTAATTTACCTATCACTGGCACAAGGCTTGCTAACCTGGAATTTCCCAGATTATCCATGTTGCTGTCCTTAAACAAAGGAACAATGCTGGCTGTTCTCCAGTAATCTGGGATCTCTCATGTGATCAAAGAAGATGAAAAGGTTTCATGCAAGGCTTCAGCAATTTCTTGCCGTGCCAGCCTCAGGATTTGAGGATAGATTGTATCAGGTTCTGAGGAGTCATTTATCTTAATGTGAATCTTCAGCCAGAGTGGTGCGCCTGTGGAATGCATTGCCACGGAGTGCAGTGGAGGCTGGGATGTTAAGTGTCTTCAAGGCAGAGATTGATAAATTCTTAATCTTGCAAGGAATTAAGGGATACAGGGAGAGTGTGGGTAGGTAGCATTGAAATGCCTATCAGCCATGATTGAATGGTGGAGTGGACTCACTTCTACTCCTATTTTTTATGGTCCTCTGGGCTTAATGTTTTTCAAAACAATCAACACCAACATTTTTGATGTCGGCATGAGCTTGAATATCACCATACCCCTCTGTAGTACCACCACCTACTATGACCTCCTTTTGTGCATACCGATGTAAAGTATTTGTTAAGGACCTTGCCCACTTCCTTTTGCTGCCATCATCAATTCCTTCCTTTGTCCTCAAGTGGACTTAGTCTTTTCCCTAGCTTGTGTATATATAAAACTCCTTTTGGATTTTCCTTTTAATCTGGTTTGCCAAAGGCATTTCATGCCCTTTCTTTTTTTAGCCCTCCTTATATCTTGTTTAAGTTATTTCCTGCTTTCATTATATTATTTAAAATGCTTAGTCTGTATTCAGTTTCCTAAGTCTTGCATATGCCTCATCTTCTTTTACTAAACTCTCAATTTCTCTTGTCGTCCAATGTTATTCTGCATTTTCACATGAGCATGCTGGTTTTGAAACTTAATCAATTGGCCTTTTAAAAAGTGTATACATGACAGGTGTGGATTTACCCTCCGACTGCCATCCCCATTTACATTCCCAAGTTCCTGCTTAATATTGTCAGAGTTAGCCTCTTCTCTCCCCCCCCCCCCCCCCCCCCCCCCCGGTTAAGAGGACTACTCTTATCCTTATCGGAGGAAGTGAGGGCTGCAGAAGCTGGAGATCAGAGTCGGAGTGTGGTGCTGGAAAAGCACAGCTGGTTAGGCAGCATCTGTGGAGCAGGATAGCCGACATTTCGGGTGTAAGCCCTTCATCCTTATCCGTAGTAAAATGAAACTTAAGGAATTATGGTCAGTGTTCCAGCAACGTATTTGAGGTTCTTTTTTTAATCTGCTTCCTAGCTCCCTAAAATCTACTTGCAGGACTTTGGCACCAATGACACAGGTTGGGTAATGTGGACCATGACCCCTCCTCTGAAGAAGTGTGAATACTGTCAGCTGCTGCATGAGCTCCCCCCCCCCCCCCCCCAAAAATGAAGGGCTTTTGCCCAAAATGTCAATTTTCCTGCTCCTCGAATGCTGCCTGACCTGTGCTTTTCCAGCACCACTCTAATCTTGACTCTGATCTCCAGCATCTGCAGTCCTCACTTTCGCCTTGAAAGGGGGCTGTTATCTAGTTTTATCTAACTTTTCTCCTGTACTTTGATAACTAAAACCTGAAACTTCAATTGGTAAATTCGAAGACAAATTAATCACACTGCAACCAAAGACTATGTTCTCCTTGAATTTTCTGGATCCAAGCAAAGTGACAAATCTACTGGATTCCAGTAGATTTGAAGGCTGACTGGAGGCCCAGACTACTTGTGAGCAATGTTGTGGCTGCTGATCCTATGTAATTAAAATGCTAACTTGCACCTTTTCACATCACTGCTCACCAACAATTTCACTGCAGCCAAACAATTGCATCACTACTATTTTAAAAAAAAATGTTAGAAACTGAAAAAAAGTACAGAAATAGCTGGAGAACCTCAGCAGGTCTGGCGGCATAGATATTTTATCTGTGTAGCTGGGCAGCTAGTTACTGTTTCGTTCACCCAGAACAACTTTGAGTTTCTCTATGGGAAATGCTGCTGCCATATTAGACTGACTTCTGAAGTTGAATTTGGTTTGCAAAGTTGAGAAGCAGTCCATTTTGATGTAGTTTAGTAATAGAATTGGCAAAGGTTGAGTCAGCTTCAAATGGCAGAAATTTTTATTCTGCCCACAGTACAGTAGCCATGATGGCGAGAGGTCACCATACCAGCGATGTATTTGTGGGGCAGCCTTTGAAAGGTGTTTGTACAGAGAAAGATTCAGGGAGTGGTGGAGGTTAGAGCCCTGTAAGAAATACATCTGGCACTGAAAATTTGCAGGATTAAAATTGCAAGCTTCATCCCCACATGCTCTTCGTTTCTCATACTTTTCTCACAACATCTCACATTATGATGGCTCCAAATAGAAGCAGATTTTCAATGCTATATTTCTAGAATTGTGGGTTAACGCTAGAATTTTTTTTCTTAACTTTGAGCAATATGAACCTAACTAAATGGCATGATTACAGAGTGTGGAGCTAGATTCCTCTTATTTGTCAAGTAAGAATGCAGGTTTGTTTTTGTGCTTGCAATTTGTGGTAATAGTTTTTTTAATTGCTGTAATGTTAAGAGTCGATAGTCAGTGTCAACATTGTGCTAGCTGTGTCCTGAACAAAGGAATCTATAATTTATGGAACTGTGTAATTATCTATATTGTATGTAATTTAAATGCATCTTGGTTTGAATCAATCATTGTTAATTGGCTTTCAGTGAAAGCTGGCTTCTGCAAGACCATTGAAACAATTAAGCTAATTTCAGAAATAATCCATAATCGCTAAATGGAAACCATAGAAAACCACATGTTAGTTAACTGATTTTTTTTTTTAAGCTGTATGTACTGTCACTTATTTTTGTGGCCACTGTGTCTTTGAATTTTTTTTTTTAAAAATTCTGTTCTTGCCAACCTCAACTTGGAGTTTGGTAGGAGAAACTTTAAACACTTACTACAGGCAGATGCAAGAAATAAACCGTGCAATTTCAGTTTTTTGCCTTCTATCCGAAATCATAAATGTTTGTTTTTTTTCATTTAGGATGTTGCATATTCCCCAAAACCTTTTTATGTGAAATCAAAATTTTTTAAGTGACCTGGAACAAACTCTCTGGTTAAATTGCAAGTAGGGTTTACTTGTGCATTCGAACCTGGGGGATGATTGAAGCAGGGCGTACATGTTAAAGCACACAGCGAGCAAACAGGAAAGGCAATAGTTTACAATTATATTTGCCTTTAAAACGCAAAGGTATAGATGTGTGAATTCATGATTTGTCACTCTAGAAAGGTGTAATCCAACAAAGGTTCTTTTCTTGGAATTCTATTTAATAAAAATCACAACACCAGGTTATAGTCCAGCAAGTTTATTTGGAAGCACTAGCTTTCGGAGCACTGCTCCTTCAGGTGGTTGAGGAGAATAAGATTGTAAAACACAGAATTAATTGCAAAAATTTAGTGTGATGTAACTGAAATTTTATATTGAAAAGGACATGGATTGTGTAAGTCTCATCTTTTAGAATGAACATATTAGTTTCAGTTCATTCTTATGAAAATCGTGAAACTTTTTTTTTAGAAGTTACATTCTTAAGTGAACTTTAACAATTGGTGTCATGTCGGCCCAGACAATGTATTGAAGGGGTGAGGCTGCCTGTGCCATAATGGTCAGACTGATTCTAATCTAAAAAACAGATTTACAGAATCTAAAATGGATTCATGCAGTTTTGAAAAAAGTAAAATTTAATTCTGCAAGTACAAATTCATCCCACAAATGTGTGTGTGTGTGAGAGAGATGGTTAGGAGTGTCTGTATGTGAGAGTAAAGGGTTATAGGTCGGTGAGAGGGTGTGTGTGTGTATGAGAGAGGGTCTGGTATATATATATATATATATATATATATATATATATATATATATCTCGCAATGGGGTCACCTGTGGCGTGACATGAACCCAGGGTCCCTGCTGAGGCCATCCTCATGGGTACTGAACCTGGCTCTCGGCCTCTGCTCGGCCACTTTTCGTTGTTGCCTGTTCCAATTTGCATATGAAGGAACTGAAACCAACATGGTCATTCTGAATGATAGACTTAACAAACAATCCAGGTCTTTTTCAATATATAATTTCAGTTACATCACACTAAACGTTTGCTATAAATTCTGTGCCTTACAATCTTATTCTCCACAGCCTCCTGATGAAGGAGCAGTGCTTCCAAATAAACCTGCTGGACTAAACCTGGTATTGTGATTTTTAACTTCATAAACCCCAGTCCAATACCGGCACCTCCAAATCATATTTAATATTAGTTCAATTGACTGTAAGCACATGTTGCAGGCTTTGAGTTGACAAAGGGACAGCATTTTAAGACTAGGTCCAGTGTTTGAGTGATAACAGGAATTTTCTAGAGAATTTAATCTGCAGTGCTATTGTTTTGGTACCACCTTGAAAGCCAGTACTGTATTATAATTCATGTATTCTCTGTCATCATTATACTTGAAAATGCTGTGCTTTATAACAACAGCAACACTTTTAGATTTGTTACAGTTGTGCATGTGTTGTTAATCGACACTTCTTGGGGAAGGAAAGAGATTTGTTGGATTGAGATGCAAACAAAAATCTTTCTTCACAAATCCAACTTCATATGTGTCACCTCCACTTAAATGTTGTATCTCATTAGAATCTGCATGGAGCATAATCTGCACATTGATTTTTTTTTTTCCATGATGCATTACAAGATAGCTGATAAAATCGGTCTGCTTTCACATCTAAAGCCACTAACTTGTCTCCAATTTTGAAAGGATGTTTTCAGTTTTGACTATTTACAAAAATAACTCTGTTCATACAGATGCACGAGGTCAATAAACTTCTAACATGCTTTTTTAAAAAAAAAGCCATTTGTTTGCTCACGGTTTAAAAGTTGAGTACATATTAAAACTTGTGTTTACACAGCATCTTTCACAATCTCAACATTCCAAAATACTTGACAAATAGCAAAATAACTTGGATTGCTAAATACCTTCACCACATTTTTTTTCTAATTCCAAAAATCATGCTCTTGCATCGACTTAGCTTAAATCTATTTCCCTAGCTTTCGGAGCTAGCGTGCTTCAAATTAAACCTATTGGACTATAACCTGGTGTTGTGATTTTTTTAACTTTGTACACCCCAGTCCAACACCAGCATCTCCAAATCATAAAATCTATTTCCCTTTTCAACCATGATATGTGTAACTTTTATTTAGTAATTGACCTTGATTATACGCCCCTCAAATTGTTTCATTTGTCTCATAACTAACTAGGTGTAACACAAGGGACACAGGTGATGCAGGCTATATTATGGAGATGCATGGAAGTTTAAAACATGTCAACATAGCATGTCACATGGTGAACAACTTCATTCACCACCTTGCAAGTTGTTCAATTTTATACTATAAGTTGAGCCATAAATTTGGAGGGAATTTGTTTTTGAGGCTTCATAAATGACATTAGTGTCAACACTTTTTTAAACCTATAGGCATTGCTGTAATGTAGGAAATGCAGCAGTCAATTTGCACTTGCTATCATTTTCACACAATTTATAATGCAATGCGGTGGCTCAGTGGTTAGCACTGTTGCCTCAGAGCCAGGTACCAGAGTTCAATTCCCACCTCTGGCAACTGGCTGTGTTCAGTTTGCACGTTCTCCCAGTGTCTGCTTGGGTTTCCTCTGGGTGCTCCGGTTTCCTTCCACAATCTGAAGATGTGCAGGTCAGGTGAACTGGCCATGCGAAATTGCCCATAGTGTTAGGTGCATTATTCTGGCGTAAATATAGGGTAGGGGTCTGGGTAGGTTACTCTTCGGAGGGTCGGTGTGGACTTGTTGGGCCGAAGGGCCTGTTTCCACACTCTAGGGAAACTAATCTAATAATCAGGTAATTTCTTTTGAGGTTTATATTGACCAGGACAGCAGAGAGAATTCCCTAGCTCTCTATAATTGTGACTTTAGTGTCTTATGCAACCACCTGAGAACAATCAAACCATTAAAAAAGAGAGGGCTGTGACAAAGACTTGTTGCAAAGCACATAGAAAGGTGGTGAAACTGTTTGCATTTTGCCATCTGAATTGTATTATCTTTTATGTACTCGCCCACTCTTGTCTTGTAAAACATGGTGTGTGTCTTTGCAACACTTGGGAACAAAGTACAAGTCCACCTTCACTCACATCTTGGCTGAGGAGATTCATCAGGGCTACTTTGATCTGATGTCGTCTGTATGACATATGGCAATGCGGCCATCAGTCTGCATACTTAAAAGTATTTCTACATAAATTACATAGGTGATAGTATCCCCGATATGAACTGCTTAGGCATCCATGAGTTTAAGTGCAAAGGAAGATGGGATCCAGGAATGTGTCAGCTCTGAGCAGAGAAAGGAAGAATTAGTGCAGATGGGGCTATCATCACCTTTTGGTTGGCAGGATGATATCTATATCAATAAGTATTTACTACTTATAGTGGAAACTTGCATTGCAATCAAACTGCAGTTTTCCACATTTTTTTTTCTCCTGTTCTGAGCCACTTTTCGCAAGCCACATGTTGCAAATAAAGCGATTTACTTTGCAAATTAAGTTTTTAATTTAGTGTTGACACATTTTGCTCAGACTAATATTTGCTTGGGATTGGACAGGCTGCTATATTCTACACTTTCTATCAATTTTATTTGTGCTAGCTTGCCTATCCAGAGAAGAAAGAGCTGGAAATGTGTTGCTGGAAAAGCCCAGCAACACATTTCCAGCTCTGATCTCCAGCATCTGCAGACCTCACTTTCTCCTATCCAGAGAAGAAACACTGAAATAATTCAACACAAATACTGAGTGTAATGATACTGCATCACAAGAGTTGGTGAGCATGAAAAAGAAGCTCTTGAACACTAAAACAAAAACAGCCTTCAAATCCAATTACTAGCCTTCAAGTAATCATTCTACCCTAGGTTAGTTCAATGCTTCAACATTAAGTGCAGCACAGTTAGCTGACAGTAGCTAATCATACCACACGATGTAATTGCATAACCAAGTAAATAATTGCTCCTCCTATGCAGATGTATTTAAATTTGCTTTGTTCTCCGTCAGCTTTGGCATTCGCTAACTGGGAAATGGCTGAAATGAGAAACAGGCAAAATATGCAAGTAAAAATATTCCATTTATGACGTCATTATACAAACACTCCATTATACATGAGCATTTTCAAAATTGCCTAAGGAAGTGTATCATTTCTAATTTGCTATTTAATAAGTCCAGGGTTTTTGCTGCTGTGCTCATCAACTTGTGATTGCTCGTTGTTAAAGTGAATTAATGAAATATCACTAGTTGAGGTAGTACAGAACTGGAAAATATTGGATAAATGTGTGGAATGTTCGGACTCTTGTTGTAAATATAATTAATCTAATAACTTGCTGTTCTTGTGTTTCAGCTTGCAGGAACTGCGGTCCTGGCAATTGGATTATGGCTACGTTTTGACCCACAAACAAAGGACATTTTTGAAATTGAAGAGAATCCTTCATCTTTCTATATAGGTAAGATTCCAAATCTTTGAGAAATGGGTCAGGAGGAGAAAATCAAGCACCAACTGTTCATCCATATCAATTTCCCCTCTTGCACAATGTGATGCAACATAAAATCTTTGATTTTTCAGCAGGTATTATTTTAGTGTCGGCACTATTAAATTTAACCGACTCAAGATTGCAGTTGTGTAACAAAGGAAATCAATTGCACTTTCGACTGAATTTTCTCATTTTGTGTATCATCTAAAATATACTAGATGTACCCATCGTCCTCTCCTACGGTAAACATGAAAGTCTGGATTTTTGTTGTGTATGGATTTGTGTAGATGAGAGCTGACATTATTGCAGGGTGGCTTGAGTTAGCGCGTGTGAAGTAATTGACTGAACTCTCATTGTGGGAGGTCATCCACCTTGGTAGGAAGATCAGAGTTGAGTTTTTCTGAAATGATTAGAAATTAGGAAGTAATGATGTCAGATATGATCTGGGTGTCCTCCTTCCTACAGTAGTGAACGATAACCTGTAGGTGAAGGAAAAATTAGAAAGGTAAGTTGGCCTTGAAGACAAGGAGATTTAAGTACAGGTCTTGCTTCTATTATACATAACCTTAGAGACGTCATTTGGAGTATTGTGCAGTTTTGGTCACCATACCTAAAGAAGGATATGTTTTCCATAGAGGGAGTGTAGCAAATATCCGGGGGGCTACTTCTGGGAGAGTGAGAATGTACTTTGAGGAGACTGGGCCAGAATTCTCTAATTTTAGAATGAGAAATGAATTCATTGGAACTTAAGTTTTTAAAGCACTAGACCAGGTAGTTGCAGAAAAAACATTTGCCCTACCTGGGGTGTCCAGAACCAAGCAGGCACAACCTCAAAATCAGGAGCAAGTTATTTGGGACTGAGACTGAAAGGAGAGTCTCTCTGCTCCAGAATGGGGGAAGGTTTGATAGAGAGGCCTTCAAAATCGTGAAAGATTTTTAGTGAATAAAGAGGAAACACCTCCTTCCAGTGACAGCAGGATCAATACCTAGTGTGAATACGTATTTGGAGAAAGAACCAGAGGTAGTGTGAGGGGGGGGAAGAGTGGAAAGTGAGTTCTGATCTGGAAGTCTGAAAGACTGGAGGATGTAAATTCTGAAATCCTCTTAAAAGAGAAGTGGACCTGTACTTCAATATAGAATATTCACAGAATAGTGAAGAATAAACCCAGGGAGTGGATTAAGTAGTGTCATTCTTCAAATAGTTGACACAATCTCAATGAATGGAATAGTTACTTGCTGTGTTGTCATTTGTAATCCTGTCATAAATCTGTGTGTAAGTTCCACATCTGTTGGGTAGACATGCTTCATGATTAAAACTTAAACCAGGAATGTTTGGCATTCTTTTACTGAATCTTTCATGTGTTACTAGTTAAACCACACTAAACAAGACCTTGAATTGGTGTTCAAGGTCCCCGCCTGATTTTCTTTCTTTTATTGTCTCCGATTTGTCTGAACTTGGTAAATGGAAGTCAGTGAATAATGTTGCTGGTTGTGAGCTGATGGTTATCTCAGTGCCACTGAGCCCTGGCTCTGTCTGTTGTAAAGGGCGAGTAACAATGCTATGCCTGATCAGGACCTTTTTTCAATCTATTTTACAGTAGAATGATGCTTCATTGTTTTGTGCTAAACGCTCGAGTGAATAAAGGTGAAAGAGCAGAAGATTTCTTATACAACCTGAACTTCTAATTCCCTGTGCTCCCATGTACTCCCTACCTGGAATTTCAGGGGGTTTTTTTGTACAGGATGTAGACTGGGGGCTTTCCATGGTGTACAATACAATCCTCTGCCTTATTTAGCCTTGAGTAAACAAATTAAGAGTGAATGCATTCATATTGTCAGGAGGGCATTCATGGTTGTGATAAAAGTCCTAAAGCTGTGTCACTTCATAAAATAAATCACTGTCCGGGAATGCATTTTCTTTAAAATGTTGCAGGATGTCAACTCCTGCAAAACACCCAGCATTTTAATCTCACAGCGGGCACTTTATAACCAGTACTCTTGATGCAAACTTGCTGGCTCCCTTCAAGTTAGACTAATCCAGAAGTTAAGGTGAGGACAGGATAGTTAGGAAATGTGACTACACAATATGCAACAACATTTGGGCAAAGACCCTGTGCTGTGTTGCCTGTCCATTGCAGATTGGTACTAAACCAGGTAAATGATTCTGAACCACATTTAAATAGAGTAGGGTTAATCTGAAACAATGCTTCAAATTCAGTGAAGGCAGGGAGGTGGATATATATTGGCAAAAAAACACACTTTGCAGCAAAAATCGCCACAGTTCTGGAGGGCCGAAGGCTGTTCTCTCTCTAGAAAGTGACGGATTAATCTGAGGGTGACCACCCCTGGGGAGAAGTTGAGAAAATAAGTCCTTTGTAGTAACTTCAGGCACTGCTGCTATTGAACCCATGCTGTTGGCAAATCAGCCATCAAATTGACTGACCCACTTCAGCTTGGCTGGGAGTCACACTAAGGTTAACTACTTGGATGATAGCTATGCTCACCACAGTACCAGCATTGGACTTGGGAGTATCTGCAAACCCTTCCTATAAAGGGACTTAATGTTAGGATTAGGTTTCTGGGTGGGATAGTGGAGGAGGAAGCTTCAAAACTGATACTTTAATTAGAAGTATGCTTATATGGTTAAAGTGGACATTAATGGCCTCATTTATTACAGTTTTGAGGATATCTTGGGCTGTGGTTCTATTCAGTAATGAAGTGATTGCTGCACAAGACCAGAGAGAAACTATTGTTCTCTTCAGCTGTACCCTCATGACAAATATAGGGTCTCAGAAATGCACCATTTCTAACATTTGTTTCCATATAAATAGGTTTGCACAAGTGCTTGGGATGCACAATCTTCCTTCAGAAGCATTGCTTTCAGTAGTATGGGGCTGAGAGAATATTTATGCCCATCTTAGTTCTTTAGTTTCTTATTCAGATTATTCTCTTTCCAACGTTTTCCTTTGACCTTCTGAATCAGATTGAAGTTTATTTTCAGCTCTGGTGGCTTCTAATACATTTCATTTCTGGGAGCCTGGAGATTGAGCCACTCTTTTAGATTAGATTCCCTACAGTGTGGAAACAGGCCCTTTGGCCCAATAAGTCCATACCGACCCTCTGAATTTCCCTCTGACTAAGACACCTAGCAGTACAGGCAATATAGCATGGACAATTCACCTAAGTGCGCATCTTTGGACTGTGGAAGGAACCCAGAGGAAACCCACACTGACAATGTGCAAACTCCACGCAGTCGCCCAAGGCTGGAATTGAACCTGGGTCCCTGGTGCTGTGAGGCAGCAGTGTTAACCAGTCAGCCACTGTGCTGCCCCTTTATACTGAAAACTGCTTAAAAATTTAAACACCGTCTTTTTTTTACTAGCCTTCTGCTGGAATGACTTTTGTTCTTTTGAACTCAACCTATTGGTGGTTCCTGTCCATCTAGTTTAAATGATGAAGCTCAGCATTATAAGCATTCAGCAGTTAGCTTCTCAGTTATCTAAGTAATGTTCTTTCTTGGAAAAGCTGTCTGAAGCTCACTGCTTAAAACGGCTGACATTTGCTTTAAAGGAAACACCATCACGAAACTCAAAAACTAAACTGTTTCACATTCACATGCAAGTTCCCAACTCATGCTAACATACTGCATTCTTGCATCACAAGCTTATGGAAACTCTTTCTCATTTTTGTTTGCTTCTTTCCACTAGAAAACTGTAATTTTGTGATGGGCAGGGGAATTGTTTTCTGTATGTGGGTGTGACCTAACCTTGATCTAAATGACTTATGGTTTATTTTTAATGGTACAGGATCTGCAAGAGAGAGAATAAACTTGTACATTTAGTCTTTCTTGTTCCTTTCTAATGAATGGCTTTGTGGAAAATATTGTTGTTTACAGCTCGCATGCTAAATTGTACTGAACAGAGCTATAGTGTGTGAGAGAAGTACTGTTCTGTTTTTCTAGAACATTTGTGCTAAGTTCAATTTTGGGAATTATTTAATGTTTTAAGATTAGCTCCCGCTGTAAAAGAATTGATTAAACATTTTTGGTATGTCTGTGATTTTGATCGAAAAATAATGTATATGCTGTGATGAAAGATCAGGTATAAACTGTTAAAGTCACTAGTTTGAAATGAAAAGCAAGCATGTTTGTTTACTTTTTTCAAGCAATGGTTGAAAACTTAATTCAATTAGTCCTGCACAGCCATTATTTTAAGTCGGTCTGTATTAGAGAGCAGATGACTACAAGGCCTCAGTGTTAATGGGATTTTGTGATGAGAGTTTACAGTCAGAAAAAACATTGTGCTTAACTTAGAATCTAGTACGAGCAACTTGTCAAAAAAAATTAATACAAACATTTGGGGACTATTGAAAGAGATCTGACTGAAGTTGGACACAGATATAGACTGTACTCCTTTTAGAAAAGGAGATGGTTTAAGGTAGTTAAGGAAATAAGCTATATGGTCACTGAAGTAACTTCTGAAGCTGCCAGATCAGGATTATTTTGTTAGAACTGCAGGTAATTCTTCTATAATGCAATGGTTGTGTTTTTGTGCAACCCAGCGTTATTGAAAAATCGTGCTTTAGAAACAGCGCTTAGTGTTGATGTAATAGTGTTACAGCCAACACACTTTCTAAAGTTCAGGCTTTGGAAAGTGTCCCAATTTGTCAATCACGTTATGGAGAATTCTGCTGTAACGTGTTTTGTTAACCTGAACTTTCTTTCTGCAGATTTATTAAATGACAGTGTGTAAGCTCGACTGAAAGGATTCAAGGAAAAGGCTGTGTAGGACCAGGACAGGACCGAAGTGTTGAGTCAAACTTTTAGATGTGACAGGGAGGATATATTTCTGGAGATTCTAATTTTCTGTGAAATGAAGGTGTTTCAGAATAAGTGAACTTCTGTTTTGGTGTGTTTTTTTTGAAATCCTTCAAATTGTTTAATTTTGTTTTTTAGTATAATAAACTTGTTGGCTTTTGATTTGAGTGAAAGATTGCCACATTTAAAGAAACAAGAATTCTGCTCCAGCATTTGTAAATCCGAGATGTATTTCCATGTATGGGCAGTGAGTGACATGATAGGGAACTTCTTAAAAATGGGGAAGGCGATTAGTATGCTTTCCTTTACTGGTCAGATTGAGTACAGGAGTTGGGAGGTCATGTTGTGGCTGTACAGGACATTGGTTAGGCCACTTTTGGAATATTGCGTGCAATTCTCTTCTCCTTCCTCTTGGAAGGATGTTGTAAAACTTGAAAGGGTTCAGAAAGGATTTAGAAGGATGTTGCCAGAGTTGATGGATTTGAACTGGAGAGTGAGAGTGAATAGGCTAGGGCTGTTTTCCCTAGAGTGTCAGAGGCTGAGGGGTGACCTTTATAGAGTTTTATAAAATCAGGAGGGGCACGGATAGGATAAATAGACAAAGTCTCTTCCCCTAGAGGGCATAGATTTTAGGGTGAGGGGAGAAAGATATGAAAGAGACCTGAGGGGCAACTTTTTCATGCAGAGGGTGGTGAAATGGGCTGCCAGAGGAAGTGGTGGAGGCTGGTACAATTGCAACATTTAAAAGGCATCTGGATGGGTATATGAATAGGAAGGGTTTGGAGGGATATGGGCCAGGTGCTGGCAGGTGAGACTAGATTGGGTTGAGATATCTGGATGGCATGGATGAATTGGACCGAAGGTCTGTTTCCATGCTATACATCTGTAACTCTATGGTGGCATTTCCATGCATTTACACTCCTCTGGTTTGTGTTCCTTTATAGGTGTCTATATCTTGATTGGAGCTGGTGCACTGATGATGGTGGTTGGATTCCTAGGATGCTGTGGTGCAATTCAGGAATCTACTTGCATGCTTGGATTTGTAAGTTGAAATGCATAATTTATGAGGTGGCCTGTGAACAGAATAATTCTTGTAAATAACATCTGATTTGCACAAAATATGTTTCAAGCAAACAGGCATATTAAATAATAGAATTTAATGATTATACTCATATTTTTGCAATTTTTACCTTATTCATTTAGTCTGAGATGTATAAACAGATTTAGAATTTGGGTGAGATTAAAGCTAAGATGTTGATATATCCTTCTACGTTGAATATCTTTTAGCCCAATATGGAGTGTCTTTTTCTTGATACAAGCATTCCAAATAACTGGGGAGATCAGGTGCAGTTTGCTAGGACTATAGTTTAAGGTGCTTCAGGTGTGCTCCAAATCCTCCAAATTTAATGATTCAAACTATTTCAGCCAAGAAGCATTATTACTCTGTTTACTCGACAGCTGATGAGTAGGGATTCTAACTCTCCCTCTGTGCCAGTTACAGAGAACCTCTTGCAAGCAGTATATCTATTGTAAGGTATATCATGTGCATTGCCAGCATCCACTTTTATCATAGCATGGGTATAGAATTAGCTATGCCCACTGAATTGAAAGAGATGTGCTCCTTCAATAACTCGCGCTTAACTTATTCACTCTAGATATCTGGTCCTGGAGACACCAGTTTGTTCACCATACCCAATCTGAATGTCTTCCAGAGCTTGGTGTCTGTCTTTTTTTTTCCTTACAGATAAAAAGTGGATGTTCACTTTCTTGCAATAATTTACATAGCACAGCTTATGAATCACTTGTCACCTTGATGTGCCAAAGTTCATCTTCTCTAATTGTTTAATTCAAGCTTTCATGACAGAGTTATTTTGGTAGACTATCAAATACCAACTTTTCGCTTCGTAGGCAACTCCATTCACTTGATTTGGAGATCATCATCCTGACTGATATCTTCCTTTTCTGTAATATGGTCCACATCATCATCTTGCATCATGCACATGGTCAGAAGGAAGTCTGAAGCATGAAGCAGAACTGTTTAATATACCTGATGCATAAATAGAGGAAGGGCTAGAATGACTTTCATCCTTTTTTTATTATTACAGTCCCAAAAGATTGTGCAGATAGTCCAATCTGGCAGTGATGTGTTGCTCCCCAGTTGGGTAAATCAACATGTGTTTGTACACTAAATAAAGGCTACACATTTTGAGCTAATAATGCACGCAACATAACATTTGGGCTCTAGTTAGATGTGACAGGCTACCAGACAAAAGATGGAGGCTTTTATTTGGAGACATGTTTGGTTTCACTAACAAATATTGTCTTCTATCCAAGTCATTATTAAGTAGCCTGTCTGATGTGTGTCCAGTGTAATTTCAATTGAGAGCTGTAAATATTCTAGCAGTTGAAGTAATGGGTGGGATCACCAAAGTGTAGTCAAATGTAGCGGTGAATGTACCACTTCTTCCATGCTGTTAATTGACAGCACGAGTTCATGGCGGTGAAGTCGCTGCTTTCCTGGCATTCTTCATCTCTTCCTTGCACCTCAATCCCCAAAACTCTTTGGCATGCCTTGCAGCGTGGTTCTCATGAACCTGCCTCGGCCAATTGTTTGGAATTCTCTGCAGAAATCTTGTTAGTGTACGAAATTAGTTCAATCAAAAGTATGGTAAGCCTCATGAGCAAGTCTAGGGCTTTTAACACAATGTGCACAATGAGAAATTTTTGAAGGGAATGGGAAAGGGTTTGTTGTTTCTCACTTTATTGTAAAATTTAAACAGGGCCAATTTTAATTAACACGTCCAATTGTAATTAACTGTCATGAGAGCTTGAATTAAACAATTAGAGAAGATTAAAATTGGCACATCAAGGTGACAAGTGATTCATAAGCTGTGCTATGTAAATTATTGCAAGAAAGTGAACATCCACTTTTTATCTGTAAGGGGAAAAAAGACACCAAGCTCTGGAAGACATTCAGATTGTGTATGATGAACAAACTGGTGTCTCCAGGACCTGATATCTAGAGTGAATAAATTAGAGTTATTGAAGGAGCACATCTCATAACAGCAGAGTCCTGATGGCAAACAATAGCCTGGTCCTCAGACCAAATGGGCTGCTATGCAGGTGTATTACTCTTGCACACAAATGACTAAAGCCCCATTGACTGCGAGAAGTGTCATCATAAATTTTAAAATCTGACTTCATACATTCTTTGGGGTTTTGAGTCAACAGAAATTTTTGTCAGGCAAATTAAATAGCTATTTTTCTGGAGACTTCTGGTTGTGATAATCTGTTCGGATAATCAAAGGCTAACTAATCAATAGTATGTTAGTTTCAACTTCATCCCAGCACTAAAGCATATATTGGGTGACCAGGTCAGATTTCTTCCATGATGCAGAAAGACTGATTCCCTTGCAAATAACTGGACTCTTTGTAAGATTGGGATCTAACGCTGGATTATGTTGCACTTAGACTGTGACCGCAACAAATATGCATGTGAGTGATCTGAGTGCATCCTCAGAAATATGGAGTTTAAAGTTGAATCTCTCTGAACCACTGGTTTTTAAATAGTTGATATGTAATACAAAAATCATCTTCTCTTTCAGTTCTTCTTGTTTCTCCTTGTCATATTTGCAGTTGAAATAGCAGCTGGAATTTGGGGCTTTCTGAATAAGGACAAGGTATGGATCAGTTTCTACTTTTTAAAAAAAAACTATTTCTTGTGCTGAAAAACTTATGGATGTCAGTGTTGAGGAATTGAAACCGGAAACTATTTCAGCCATCAGTTATCACCAGCCATTCCCAGGTTGGATGTAATAAAACTCAACTTGTCCAGAAGGAAATGGGGTGCAGTACCTGATTGAGTATCGATTTTCCTCCATCAGTCACCAGCCTCTTTAAGATTGCTAAGCTGCAGAGGTTGGGTCTATTGTCTGATGACTATGAAAGACTAGACTCAGATTGTCAAGTTACTCTAGTTTTGGAGCTTCTGTCAACAGCACAGAGAAAATCCTTTCATGACATTTGAATTTGGAACTAAAAGTCAGGTCAATGAACAAATCAATACCATGCAGCTCTCCCTTAGTGGTTTTATTCTTCGTAACATCTTTCTGGCTGGTGTAACTCTCCAGGCCCATTAACTGGAAGCCCATAAGTCGTTCACTTAAGTGGTGGCTATGGAGTGTCAGCTGGGGCGAGCATCCTCTTCTATCTGAGTCTGAATTCAGACTGGAGCTGCTATCTGTCTCCCACCCACTACCGAGAGATGCTTGGCTATGCTGCTCCATCTGGATTGCAGCATCTGCAGTCATTGTTTTTACCCTGCTCAATAACCAGCCTTGTTTTATTGGCCTTTGACCCCACTCCCGGATTCTTAGTGCCAGGCTTACCAGACAATGCCAGATTTCTGTGTTAGAAGGCCCATGTGTATGAGCTCAGAGAGTCAAGGTGTTACACTCTCATTCTGGTTCAGGGCCATCTGTCACCAGCAGTCACTGACCTCACTGAGCCTGATGTAACCTTTTGTAGGTAAACCTTTTGAGCCATATTTCCATTTGAGCTGATTAAACATAAGAACTAGGAGCAGGAATAGGCCATCTGGCCCTTTGACCCTGGAATTACTCCATATTTAAAATCAATTTGCATGCAAAGGTATCCAGATCTTTCTAAATGCAAACATTTTTTAAAAAATTATTTTGATTTTTATCAAAGTGAAGCTTCACATTTTACTACACTATTCCATCTGCTATCCCCTCATCCGGTCTACATCTGTCTGCAGCCCAGCTATTCTCTACACTGTTTACTTTTAAACTTGAAGTTTGTTTCAGCAAACTTTGAATGCATTGCACTTAGTCCCCTCATCTAACTCATTGATGTAGATTGAAGATAATTGTCCAAGTACTGATCCTTGCACTGCTTTATTAGTTACAGCCAACTTAATGTCCTCCTTGGATAATTTCTAATCATCCTGTTCAGAGATGTTATTACACAGCTCTAGAGCAGGTAGGATTTGCTTCCTTGCTGAGTGGTAGGAACAGTACTACCAAGTGCCCAAAAGTGTTCTTTTCATTCCTAATCTTGTCTGTCCATTATCCAGTCCTCTCTCAATGTTGTCTAGATTCCTGGTTCCCTGTTACTTCTGAATTGTTCATTATTTCTACAATGAAGGTAAATTAGTTTTGTTTAATATCTGATTTTTCTCAGTCCCTATTAGCATCAGAAACAGAAATTCTAATGCACTCATCTTGATTTTTATCTCTCGTAATTTGCACATCTATAGAGATATCTGCAATAATTTTAATGAACCTTCATGGTCTAAATTCAAATTGTTTTGACCTTTCCTACTTCATTTCTTTTGTCTTTTAAAATCCTCCCTCTCAATTCTCAAACTTGTTCCGATTTTGGAATTACAGCGCACTTTCAAGACAGCTACAAATTGAACCTAAAAATTTGTCCTAGACATAAGGATGCTACCACTGTAATGCTTCTGCCCGAAGCATTAATTCTCTTGCTCCTTGGATGCTGCCTGACCTGCTGTGCTTTTCCAGTGCCACACTCTTGACACTGCATCATCAGACCCAGTTTCACAAAATTATAAATCTTTTGACCAAGTGATTCCAGCTTTAACTCATCTTATTTTAGCCATAATTGGACCATGTTATCTGTACATTATTTGAAACATCAATGTCAAAATACAGTAGTATTTAAATACTGTTTCTTGTCTACACAGTCATAATCTAATCTTTCCAATCTAAGAGACTACTTGTCTATCAGCCCCAAGTCGTCCCTGCTTTTGGACTGAGCCAAATCATTTTCAAATTCAATATAAATGCCTGTTCCATTATAGTCACACTTGCCCAGTGGTCCCTTTTCCGACAGTCATCAAGTGGTTCTTTTGAATTGCATGCTATTAGTCTAAAATAACCAAATCTCTGCTTGATCACTCAACATGCTAATCCAGAAAACTATCTGCCATGGTTACCTTCCAAGAATTTGTTTACTATGTTACTACAAATTGTTTGTCCAGTATACATGGATTGAAGTCCCTTACTTTATTGCCCTTCTTACAGCATCTAATTCTTTAATTTGTACTCTACACTACAACAGCAGTGAGGGAACCTGATAATGGGTATTACAAATGTGTTCCATCACTGGCTTTTCAAAAAAATGTTTCTCTTGTTTTTTGGTTTTTGAATTATTATGCATGTTAAAAACCTGAGGCAAATATTAATATTGGTCAGCATCTGTCAAGAGGGCACAAATTGAAATGGTACTTTCTCAGATCTTAGCATTTTCTTTAAGCACGAATTTAAATGATACCAAAGTTGTCATGAAGCCAGGTTTCTTTGTCCTTTTTTTTGGCTATAATGCAAGAGGTAATTATCAGCTTGCTGCATCTTTTAATGTGACTCTCAATTACATTTTTAATAATTTCCCTCTTGCTTAACTAAATCCTGTAGGTCACTGAAGATGTGACAAATTTCTACATGTCCTTGTATACTGAATATGTGAAAAATCGTGACAAGAGTAAGGAAGCAGCTTTAAAAGCAATACAGGAAAGTGTAAGTTATCAATCTTTTTTTTTTTGGTTATAAATGTCCTTTCTCTTCCTTTTGTGAAACTTATTTTGTTATAGTTTGACCAGCCTGAAGTGCAATTACACTTCAGTGTTTGTGTAATGTAATTTGCCTTTGAACTGACTGTAGGTGGTATAAATGTGTTGCCTCCAGTTATCTTTGGGGTGAAGTGTGGTGAAACTCTATCTTGAGTTAAATCCTGAATTGAAGCTCTACTTCCAATGCAGGAAGGAAAAAAGAAACAGAGCAGCAATGCTAAAGAACCTTAACAGCTCCATAGTTTCTTTCAGCTGTTCTTGGCTATTCGACTTAGCAACTGTCATCACTCCTATGTCATGGCTGTAAGGTAACATTTGTTAGTCTGATGGTCAGGGCTTCTCTGTAACCCAAGTGCCTTTTCAGAAATGCTTTCACAATTCATCTGCTCTACCATCACTGTCACGTGATTCCCCACCAGAAGAGTGCACATTTCTCCTTTATTTTGTATCAGAAATGTTGTGTTTCTGGTGATTTCAAAGCTACTGACCATTAAATGAATGACCTTCACCATTCTGAAGAACAAATGACAGGCCCCCAAGACTTCAAAGAAGGGACTTGTATTTCCACATCAGTTCATTTACAACCACTGGCATTTCAAAATACTCTACAACTAATGATTTTTTTTTGAAGTATAGTCATGATTGTAATATATTTTCAAAGGCAAAACCTATATATTATGGCAAGATGCCAAATAAAACCTGAAAAGTCATTGAAATGCAGCATTAATGACTAGAAAATATTGACAAGTATTGATATTAGCTGACTAGAGTGTGGGAGAATAAAGTTCTTGGGGTATGTGCTTCTGTAGAAGAGCAAGAACAAATCTGCAATCCTATTACCAAGTCACACCATGGGGCTCATCTTATGTGACTACTATTTCCTGGTACAGGCTATACTTCTAATGGGGTGCAATGAAACATTACATGAGTTGATTAAAGAAGGTGTGAACGACACATCTATGGTAGGCATGTTTGCTCTACTCGGCATAGGTTTTTTAAAACAGAACATTGGAAGTTCAGAGAATCAACTCTAATTGTTAATGTCAGTCTAGGCATGTGCCAGATGATTAGGATAATCTGGATTACAAAAATAGATGATTTGAGGTGCTCATATCTGTGAAATCTGAGTAATTATTCATCGGAACCCGGTGAGAGCATCCTGTGACTAAATGACCTTTTTTTTAAAAAAAGTGAAAATCCTTGTGTGTAGATGAATGCCACTTCTCCCTTGCATTGTTATCAAAGTGTATAATGAAGACCAAGCCCCACTAATGAGTGTGACTGTAGTGTTAAAGACTTGTGCTTCAGTTGTAGTCCTGCCCAATACCACCACTGATTTGTAATTATGCCAGCACAAAGAATGTGATTGTAGGAGGTCAATCATCTCATCAACATCACTAGATGATATCTTGGGCAGCCATCTTCAGATGCTTGATTTGAGGATTTTCCCTCCATCATAAGGTCAGAAGTGGGAAGTGCCTTTGTTCAGCAGTATTCTTAAGTTCTGAGCAGCTCCTGGTTAAGGAACACCCCCCCCCCCCCCCCACCCCCAAAACCACCACCACCAGCAGTGTTCAAGCTTGAGCTGATAAGCAGTAATTGCCAATGGTACATAAAAATTCCTGATCATGGGCTTATGCCCAAAATGTTGATTCTCCTGTTCTTTGAATGCTGTCTGACCTGTTGTGTTTTTCCAGCACCCCACACTCTCTACTCTGATCTCCAGCATCTGGAGTCCTCACTTTCTCTTTCCAATGGTATATAAATGCCAGGCAACCACCATCCTCCAGTGTCCAACAGCATTGCTATCACTGAATCCCCAACCCCTCCTTCCTGGGTAAGGAGGCAGGGGTGTGATTGTCGGCCAAAGATATATTTAATAAATCAGCCGCCAACATTACGAATACAAAAGCAGTGTCTCAGGCTGAGAATTGTACAGGGAATAATTTAGGTAGCACACTCCCCGGAGTCTATGCATTATCCCAAAGGCACATGTTTGGAATGTTGCAAGAGATGTTACTTTTGTGAATGAATGCAACTGGAACATACATGAAGTAAGGCCACCAACCAGGATGGAGCCATCCACTTGATTAGCACCTCATCTCAGTGACGACTTCCACCGGTGCACAGTGGCAGCAGCGTGCTCCATCTGAAAGATGCATTGCAGCGACTTGACATTGTTTCAACAGCACAGTGCCTCAGTGGTTAACACCCCAACCTGCCAGAGACAGGGGCCCAGGTTCAATTCCAGTTGCTGACTATGTGGAGGTTGTGTTCTCCTCTAGTCTGCGTGAGTTTCCTTCGGATGCTTCAGTTTCCTCCCACAATCCAAAGATGTTTAGGTTAGGTCAATTGGATATGCTAAATTACCCATACTGTCCAGGCTAGGTGGATTAGCCATGGGAAATGCACGCTTAGAGATATGGTAGGGGGCTGGGTCTAGGTTGGATGTTCTTCAGAGGGTCTGTGTGGGCTCAATGGGCTGAATGGCCTGCATCTACATTGTAGGGATTCTATGATGCTATGAACAGCAATTTCTAAACTTGTGTCCTAAGATCCCTTGTCGAGTAAGGGCAGCAGGCACATAGGAGCCCTATTTGCTGTGATTGGGCAGATTATATCAAAGCCTCACACCAGTTCATGAAGATGCCTTCAGCAAAATTAAGATGAACAATTAATCCTGATATTGATATCTATTCATGGGGTGTGGATAAAAGAATGCAGTTGTGATTTTAAGTGGTAATCTAAAATGGTATTAGTTATTTTACAAAAGTGAAAACTAGCTGATGAAAAAGCTAGATGAGATATATTGTTTCTGCTAGTTAAGCACACTGAAGCTATTATCTGTAATGCTATTACACAGTTTCTGAGGAAATTATCTTATTTCAGCTGAATTGCTGCGGAATAGGTGGAACTTTTGAACCACTTATTCGACCCACCTGCCCAAGTACAGACATCGCAGGAGAGTTTTCAAGACAGGTATGAGACTTTGGTTTGTGAGATTTACATTAAAATAAAACAAGTGCAGATGCTGAAGAAATTGCTGGCAAAACTCTGTAGGTCGAGCAGCATCTGTGTGGAGAAAGCAAAGTTAATGTTGAGCCCGGTGACTTGTTCATCTTCAGAATGTTACCTCCGCTTTCTTCCCACAGATGCTGCCAGACCTGCTGAGTTTTGCCAGCAATTTCTGCTTGTGTGATTTACACTGTGGGTTTAAACTTGTGTACTTTGACAGTAGCAGTGTTTTAAATTTGATGTACAACTTATTTTCCTGCAGGGTACATCCTCTTTACCAGTAAATAACAAATGCGAATTTTGTGTGCGTGTCAGAAGACCTATTTAAAGACAGCTATTTACCCATTATAATTGAACTGCCGTATACCTATTGGTGCATAAAGAAGTAGATGTTTAATAACTAAATTCCTGGTTCAGACAGTAAATATTTCAGCAGCAATTGAACCCAAATTGTTGCAGGAAATAATTGAATGCATACAATTCTGCTTTAACACCTAATAAATGGGACAAGACTGGCATGAACGCAATGGGCCGAAGGGCCCGAGTGCATTTTAATATAGCTGTATTTTTGGTTTAGTCAAATGAGCAGGAGCACAGCTGAATGATGTGGACTTTTTTTATTGTCAAGTGATTGAACTTCACAGAGTAGGACAATTTTTAGAACTGATTGGGAATTGAGTACTGTTTTCTTTATAGTACAGTTCTTACCACTGACTTAAATTCTAAAATTAGTTGCATCATAATTTCTATTGTGGAAAGAAATGAAGGAGGTAGTTGGTTTGTTAGAATATTTTAATTGTCAATCTAATAATACAACTCTCTGAAATCCCAAGACTTAAGGGGTTGGAGACTGGGGGAAAAATGTAGTTAAAACCCATTCTGATCATATTCTGCAGTTTAATTTTAAGAAATTTACACAATAAAATTGTAGGTGGTATGAAAGGATGCATTTGGCAATGTGACATCTGACCTTTATTATTTTAGAAGCAGAATGTATGTTTACCTTGGGCCTCTGTGGACAGCACACTAGCACTGGCTTTCCAAACACATTAAATCATGTGATTGTGTATCCATCATCATAAGTTATGAAAATGAGATTCATTGACCCAGCTTAGCAGTTGCTCTTGGCCTTTGCATATATTTTGGCTCTTTGCTGAACAGTGTTTCCCAGAGTCATTTATAATCCCAAAACTCAAAGGCTTAACCCAGCATGCTTCAATGTGCATCTCAGTATATTGAAGCATCCAGAGGTAATCTTAAACTGTATCAAAGGGAAAATTAGACATGTTTACCATCCAGTCTGAGCGATATTTGGAGGACTTGACATTTGGTGTCAGTTAAATTTGTAATTTAAGACCTACAATGTTTAAAGTTATCAAAGCAAAATGACATGAATATTAAACTAATAAAGTAACATTTTACAATCAGTTTAAAATGAAATTTTAAAATTTTAAAGTGAATAGACTGAAGTACTGGGAAATGTTAGTATTTATCAAGGCCTGTATGGACATCACAGTTAATATGCAGACTCAAAAATAATTGAGAGCATATGGTTTATACTTCTAGTAAAAAAAAACAAAAATTGCAGTAGAAAAGACCAAGATTTTTGATGTTGTACATGAAACCGCAAAATGACAACTACCAGCCTTTGAGAGAATGTAGCAAACATTCACTAGTCTGATTCCTGAGTTAAGGGACTGTCATCTGGGCAAGATTGAATTAACTGTTTTCTGGCATTTGGAAGAATGAAGATGAATTCATTGGCATGCAAAAATTCTTCAGTGACTCAATGGGGTAGATGCCAGGCTGATGTTTCTCTTCGAAGTCTAGAACTTGGTGCCAAAATATGGGGAAATTTAAAAATCTAGAAATTTCTGGAATCAAAGAATTGTTTCATTGGCGTTTCTACCCTAGAATACTGAGATTACTCCGTTATTGAACATAGTTAAGATGGGCACTTTTGGTTACCATGGGAATTGAGGCATAAATATTTGTGTGGGAAGGTGAAGCTGTGAAGATTCACCATGATCTTTAGTGAAGTAGACTCTGATGGTTAGAAGGAATCCTCTCTCAGTTCTTTGTGATATTACTTTTGTTAAATGAATCCACAAAGCCTTTTCATTTTAACTTCTGATATTTTTGATTTTGTGCAGTCATGCCTAACTGCTATTAAAGACGTATTTGACAGGAAGGTTTACATCATTGGAGCAATTGGGATTGGCATTGGAATTGTAATGGTGAGTGAAACTACCTAAACACTGGAGTATGTAGCTCTATTACAAAGCTTTATCTCTCGAGTTGTTTTACAACAATAACCCTGCTTTTTTTCTCCAGATTTTTGGCATGATCTTCAGTATGGTGCTGTGCTGTGCCATTCGCAACAGCAAAGAGATGATTTAAAGAGGAAGTTTGAAACAATGATGCCATTCAGTAATAAAATGCATTTTTGCCTGATATTTGCTTCTTGTTAACAGCTTAACTTTAGCATTTAATTATTTTCCTTTTTTTGTATTCAGTTTAAAATCTAACTTTTTTAAAATAAGACTCACAATCTGTTTAATGTATCCACATTGTTCAATATTTTGTTTGACAAGTGAAGTATCAGTGTGTACTTGGAAATGAGGTTTTCTTTAAGGTTATCATAAATTTAAAACTATATATTTGTCTTATCTGTTTAAATTGGAAATGTTTATTCTAGAAGGATGGCAGACCTTGGATTCAGAATTTAAGATGTTAACTTAGTTAAACTAAAGAGGTATTACAAAATTAGATGTTTTCCCAATTGTGATGCATCAAATGAACACATGCTATTGTGGAATCTTCACCTTCTCAATAAATCCTTTAAAGTATTTTGATTATTGTTTTAAAGTCACAAACTGTAGATACCGGATTTGCCTTTTTTCTTTGAGAAATAAAGTTTAAATTTGAACCTCCAGAGAATGTGTCACTGTTTTTTGAATATACAGAAAATAATCAGCCATTCAGGAAAGTGTTTTGTTCTCTACGACCCCCTTCTATCTGCTTAAGCTCATGAAGGGAGATTCTTCTCTATGAAAATGTCCAGAATTCCAAAGGTATTTATGCAGTTAACTTCTGGCAGGGCGTAAAGCCATATGCAGCACCATCTTGACTCCAAAGAGAAATCCAATTAGTCCCATTGCCCCACTCGATTGCAGTAGCCCTACAATTTTATTTCCTTCCATTGCCAATCTAATGTCCTTTTTAAATTGGTTTTGTTTCTACTTATACCATTTTTGTACTTGGGGCATGAGTACTCAGCAATTAAAAATGTTATCCCTTGCTTGCCTCCTGCAACCCATGCTTTTTTGCCCAAAGTCTTTTATCACTATTTCCTGGTTCCTAATACTGTCAGCTAATGGCAACAGTTTTCCAAACATGTCAGAATGTTAAGGTCCTCATGCCAGTAAAGTATTTGATTTGGCTATGACTTGAAGGCAGTTTGGAATTGTATGGAAGTGGCAAGTAGTAACAATGTTAAGACAAAGAATCCAGGGAAAACGAAAGCTGGCACATCTTGTGCCGTGTTGGCCCACTGTTTTCACCTGTACCAAATGCAGCAGATTCCAGAACAGTACCAGATAGTTAACACAGTTGACTGTTACAGTGTAAGGCACTGTCTCTCAAATCTTGAAGCACTTTTATTTATTCTCCCCTTTAAAATATTACTGCTCTAAGAAAAACAGCCTAAGCTTCTCCAATCTAATCTCATCAATGGAATCGTTCCGATAAATCTTTGCCATTTTGCACCTTTTATACACTTCCAAAGCGTGGTGACAACAACGGGATGCAACCCTGTAACTGGATCTTTGTAAAGGCCTGGCATAAATTCCTAGCTTTTGTACACCATTCCTATATTTATGAAGAACATAATCCCTTATGTTTTGTTATCTACTGTCAGTATGTTCTGCCACCATAAGAGGTCAAACTGAGAAATGTTTGTATTTGTGGGGGTCCGTGTACACATGACAGTTAATATGTCCGGTTCATGCTCACTCATTGGAACTGCATCCTTGTCTATATTGCCTTTTCCTGTCTCTTCTCAAAAGGCATCACCTCAATGCTCAATTTTCCACTTGTAGGCTCAGTTCATTGACCTATTGCTGCTACCATTTTGCCATTGATCTGCTTCATCCTCACTCCCAAATGTGACTTGTCAACCTTTTGAAACCTGAATATTCTCCCTAAAGTCTGAACTTTGACCCACTAGTGTAGATGGTTGCCATTTTGAAATGTGGAAAGTCTGACCTAATGTGAAGCTGATGTGGCACTGATTATCGAATTAATCACAAAGATACCTTGACTGCAGTTGAAATGCTTTAAAATCATGACATTTGTCTTCAACATCTGATAGTTTATCAAATCATATGGGTGACAATGATGCAATCAATTGAGGCCAACTGCTAATACAGGTAAACCATTTAAACAACTGAAAAATACTTGTATGCCAAAGGCAGGGAAAAGCATGATTTTTTTTTTGATGTTGCAAGAATTCAGTTATCTTAAGAATTGCAATCTACAATTATTGCCATTCCTAGGTTTAGCATTATTAGTGCACATGGGAATTTGAGGAAAATCACCATTCTTCAGCCTGCAATTTAACCGTTTGCTGTGACTTCATAAGATCATATTGATCCTCTTATTCCATGAACTTAAGTTTTGTTCAGCTGATGTTTAGTGTAGTATTTTGCACTTTAGGAAAGTGACCAAGATAATATCCATTGCATTTCCTCCTTCAACATTCTCTGTTACTTGATCAAAACAATTAGTTAACCATTTTACAATTAATTAACTTAAACCTTTTAATATCTGTTTTTCCTCATTATTGATTCTGAAACCTTACCACGCATTGATGTTAAAGATTTATGCCTTTTAGTTATTTGGACTGCCAAATATCATTTTCACAAGCGTTTACCAAACTCCAAATACTCTGACATCTCTTTTGTATCAAAGATGGATTATGGAATGCTGTTCTATTACCTCCACCTCAAATTCCCTTAGCAAACTGGAATGTTAGTCACCAGAATTTTAATATCATGTCAATGGATCACTGACATATTGAACTTAAGAAGGTAGATCTTTTTTTCAAATGGCCTACAAATTAGTACAATTTGAGTACAATTTAATGACTATCTGGAAGGTTTGTATGGAATATACCCAACCTTGAAAAACACCATGGAAACTTGGAAGTATGTCAAAGAATTTCAGAGAAACAATGCAAAGGAAGTGATTTGTTGGAGATGGTATGGGTCTTTGCAATGGCCTGCATCCCCAGACTGTGGCTATCAAGTGAAGTGAAAGAAAGCTGTGTACTCCCTGTTCAGGAATGCACAAAGGAAGGAATCCAGAACCAAATGTACCTCTGGGGTGTGTGTGTGTGTGTGTGTGCAATAGTCTGGAGTTCAAATTCTGCAGGGCTGTAGAATGTGGTGAAGATTACAACTGAGAACAGCTTCTGAACACCACTGCTTGTTAGTTTCATAAAGGACGAAGTCGTTCTGATGAAACCACCTCACCAGTCAAAAGCCATAGTCAAATAAACCAGACCTTTTGACTGATCTACTGTATCCAGAATTTCCAAACCAGCCACTCAACTTCTGAAGACAATTACTGCAATCACCCAAGTTAATGACCTGAATGTTCCATTTCCCAGGAACAAATGAAACGGACTCATTTTTACTGTTTTCACTGCCATGTGTTTGTGTTGCATTTTATTTTTGTTCACATTTTAGTATCTAATACTTTTGCTTCCTTGAGGTAAAAGTCTGGTTAAATTGGGTCCATTTACAGCACAGGTACATGGGAATTGGGATAATTATACACATGGGAATGAATCCTTTGTGGTAAGTTCCCCAACAGAGGGAGAAGTTTTAATAAATAAGGAAAATCAGTTCCTCCCTCCATTCCTGTGATCACAAGTGGGGACCCCTCTCCAGGGACTGGTTGCAGAAGTAACCTATTCACTCAGTATAGAATAGCTGACTATTAAGTCCTGTTTCTCAATTTCCACCTTGTCCATTACCTCTACCATCTCCATCTCTACTGATAATGTTAGCATCTTTTCCTTACTAAATACTGGCACACATGCTTGTATATTCTAAACTTGCCCTGTCTCTCCAAAAATATATTACCCTGTTTGTCTCTAACAGAACTCAGTCTGCCTCTTCTACCTGCTTACATGTTAGATGATGATTTTTGGGTTCTCTTTTATGTCAACTGCTGGTTAGGTCTCGCTCTTTTAACAGTCTTATTTTTCTCTTCACTTCCCTATTCAAATTATTGTATTTGACCCGGTTCTTGGAGAATTTACCTGCCGTGCGTCATTCTCTGCTTCCTCATATTCTCTAGCTCCCTAGTCACCCAAGGACTGCTAGCTTTGTCTCCTGTCATGTTGCCTTTGTTGTAATATACCACCTACTGAATTCCAAAATCTAATTTCATTCTAATTATATGACATTAGTTTTTGACTAGGTATGAGACCATTCTAGGTACAAATATTTTCTAAACATATTCTAAACTTAACATAAATTACCTTTGATCGATAGTGGAGTCAGTCCATCCACAATGGATTGTTAATTCTGGCTGGGATATGATGTGCTTTCTTTTTGCATATGCAAATGTTCAAAAAAAAGACCTTATTGGTACTTACAAACCATAAGGTAGTGAGCTACCTTATGATCGCCACATTACTTCAAGTAATTAATGTTCTAAAGTTATATACAGTATCTTTTAAGCATTGTTAAACATTTACCTCCATGAAAAGATTGCATTTTGCCAAATATAATTGCTTCTCTTCCAAAACACTAGATATAAAAGAGCTCATGTAAAATATAGTTGATTTTTTTCTTCTCCCTCCCTGTAAACAATCTCTTCCTCACTTGATTCACTAAGTCGGGAGAATGTGAGCCTGAGTGAAAGTTGTTGCCATATAGTTCTGAAATTCCATGGTGCACTCGTCAACTCTGTCATTTAGCCTAGATGGCTGGTTTGCAAAGCAGTGAATAGGGTGAGCTTACTTCTAGGCTGAAATCCATGTGTAGAGCTCTGCTGCAGAACCTCTCCCTTTGTCTGAGATGTGTTGACCCTCACCAGTCATTTCCCTCCAATAAGACAGCCCTATCATCTGGTAGGATGATGGTGACTTTACTAAGTCTATGTTGGTTACAGATAGCCAGAATAATGTTAATTGATTAATATAGTTTGTACAATTTATAAGCAAACTAAATTAATCATGATTCATGATTCCTCTTACTCATCCTACATACCCTCAACCTGAACTACAATCTTCTGTGACTTGCTGCTGTTCCAGTCCAGTTATAACTACTGGTTATTGGTTCGATTCCTTCCCATCCCATTGAAATAAAACCTCTTGCAATGTAGACATTTACAATTGATATTTTGTTACTTGCGCATTGAGGTTATTGTGCAAAGTCACCTGCATGGAACGATGAGCATAAGTTGTGTAGCACTATTCATTAAAAACAAGGAAAACTGAAGAAGCCAAGAGCTTAAGTAGTTTTGTTTGCTTAAAATCAAGTTAAAATTTACCGAATTGAGATTTATTCATCAGGGCTTGTTTGTCAAATATTGCATTGTGTTTTTTTTTACATCTAGGTATTAAATTGTTTTTAAATTGACCTTTTTGAACTCCTTCCGTGACTGTTGAGCTGGCTGTTACTGGTTCTGTCTTGTAACTGGCTGTTCAAAATCAGCAGTGACTTTGTACTCAAAGGACGTTCCAGGCTGGAGGTTTCTTTTAAGCTTTCCCCTCATTCTTGCTTCTTAGATTTCTTTCACCTGAAAGTTGTTTTGTAACCAATTTTTTTACCCCACTTGTACTGTACCTGGATGCATTGAATGTGTGGAATCTGGTGGTTCTAGGTCACTTGTGATTAGAATTTACAAAACCACAATAATTATTATCATAGCATAGAAAAGGGCTATTCTGCCAATCTAAATCAGATCTCCAAATAAACAATGCATCCCTGTGTATGAGGAAGGATGTGCTGGGGTTGGAGGGGGTCCACAGGAGGGTTACAAGAATGGCCTGGAGTTGATGGGCTTGTCGTATCAAGAGCAGGAGAGAACTCTGGATCTGTACTCTAGAATTTAGAAAGGTGAGGGAGGATCTGATTGAAACTTACAAAATGCTGTGAGGCCTGGATTGAGTGGATATGGTGAAGATGTTTCCATTAGTAGGAGAGACTTGGACCCAAAGGCACAGCCTCAATGTAGGAACGACCTTTTAGATCTGAGACAAAGAGTAATTTCTTCAGCCATAGAGTTGTGAATCTGGAACCGATTGCCACAGAATGATATGGAGGCCAAGTCATTGAGTGCATTTATGACAGGTTCTTGATTAATAAGGAGATCAAGGGTTACAAGGAGAAATCAGACGAATGGAGTTGAGAAACATATCAGCCAGGATCAAATGGTGGAGCAGTCACAGTGGGCCAAATGGCTTAACACTACTCATAGATCATGTAGTCTGATGGTTTATATCCCCTCACAGATTCCTTATGCCCTTATCACATCATGCCCTCCATGTATTTCTGTGTCATCAGCAAATTGGATACATTTCGCTTTGCTCCCTTCTCCAAGTCATTAATAAATCTAGGTTATAAATTGAAGCACTATGACTACTTGTAGCTCTCCACTAGTTACATCCTTCCAACTTTAAAATGGCCCATAACCCTGACTCTCTTCAGTGTTGCTAAACAACCCTCAATCCTTGCTAGTATATTACTCTCAATACCATAAACTCCTACCTTGCACAATAATATTTTATGTGACCCCTTATTGAATGCCTTCTGAAAATCCAAATACGTGACATTTACTGGTTCCTTTATCAACTCTGCTTGTTATATCCTCAAAGAACTCTTCACAAAACCATTTTGACTCTACTTTAAGCTTTTATAAATGCCCTGCGATTTCATCTTTAATAATAGATATTAACATATTTTCAACAACAGAAATGTTAAACTAACTGACCTATAATTTCTTCTTTTCTGTCGTCTTTGCTTCTTAACAGGAGCATCACATTAGCAGTTTTCCAATGGCAGAAGACCTCCCAGAATCCAGTGATATATAGAACACTTGATCCAATGGTTCCACTATCTCTGTAGGTTCTGATAATTCATCACCCTTTAGTTTGTTATATACTTTGTCCTTTGTTATAGAGATTGTTAAGAGTTCTTTCTTTCCAGTCACACTTTTCTTCTCTACTGCAGTTTCTAGAATCCAAAGTAGACAGACAGGAGACTGGAAGAACACTGGAAGAACACAGCAAGCCAGGCAACATCAGGAGGTGGAGAAGTCGACGTTTCTTGTGGACACCCTTCTTCATGACCTGCTGAATCCTCCTGAAGAAGTTTACACCCGAAACATCGACTTCTCCACCTCCTGGTGCTGCTGGGCTTGCTGTGTTCTTCCAGCCTCCTTCCTGTTTGCTCCCTCTAAAGCAGTGGTTCCCAACATTTTCAGCATCAAGGCACATTTGAATGAGACATGAGACAATTCTACAGCACAACCACTCTATTCAGTTAAATTCATTTTTTGCAAATGGTCCACTGACTTGCATTTACTTTGGTTATGGCCTTGCTAGAGATATTTTCAACATACTGCATGCGACAAGATAAAGAAGAATAAAAAGCATTAGAGTTTGAAATACACCAGCAAAAATTCACTGTCTTTTTCTGCAAGCACAGACATGTTTTCAAAATCTGCTCATCAACTGTTTGCCAATTTCCCACTGAGGGTGAGACATTCAGGTAAGGGACAAATTGGATTTCCTGGCCATGAAAAGGTCGGTAGCCCTCAGAATACTGTCTCTGAACAGCTCTCGCATTCTTTCTTTAGGTTCAGATGTTTCATCGACTAAGCAGAGTAACCGCTTATTTTAATAAGAAACTTATAATTATTTTTCTTAGAATCTGTTCTAAGTCTTAGATCTGTGGCTCAACTAAAAGAAAAAAATTCCAGAAATATTCACTTTAAAATCTGTGCTGGTGTGGAAACATGTTCAGGCAGGTAGGCCAGCTTTACAGTTGTTCAATAATTGTACCAAGTCTTTTACTACAATACGCAGTTTCTTCTCATCCTGAGGATATGATCCTTGATCACTGCACATGCTGAAACTGACTGTTTGGGCCGTGCACGTGCAAGCAGGCTGCATACTGAACGGATTTCCCATCTTACAACCATACGCAGTAACAAATATCCGTACATGTGCAGTATTGGAGGATTGTGCAAAGTAGCGCTGCTTCTGGAGAATTTTGAACATCAAATATAGAACAGTGCATCACAGATACAGATCCTTCAACCCGTGGTGTTGAATTGATCATGACGCCAAATTAATTTAATCCCTTCTGCCTGCCCTTGGCCCGTGTCCCTCCATTCATTGTATATTTTTGTGCTTATCTAAAAGTCTTAAATGCCCCTATCGTATCTGCCTCCACCATCATCCTGGCAGCGTTATTCCACACACATACTGTATAAAACATTTGTCCCTCATATCTCCTTTGAACATTCCCCCCTCACTTATTTGCATGCCCCCTAATTTTAGACATTTCAACTCTGGGAAAAAGATTCTGACTGTCAACCTGATCTCTGCATCTCATAATTTTGTAGAGGTGTATTGAATCTTCCATCAGCTTCCGCCGCTCCAGAGAAGACAATCCAAGTTTTTCTAGTCTCTCCTTACAGACCATGCCCTCTAATCCAGGAGGCATCCTGGGAAATGTATTCTGCACTCTCTCCAAAGCCTCCCCGTCTTTTCTGTGAAGTGGTGACCAGAATTGAATGCAGTAATCTAAGTGTGGCCTAACCAAAGCCACAACATGACATCCCGTCTCTTGTACTCAATTCCCCGACCAATAAAAGTAAGCATGCTTACGTCTTCTTTATCACCCTACCTACTTGCATAGCTACTTTCAGGGAGCTATGGACTTGAGTCCCAAGATCCCTCTGTACATCAATGCTGTTCAGGATCCTGCCATTAACTGTATACTTTTCCTTAACATTTGGTCCCCCAAAGTGCAGCACCTCACACTTACATGGATTAAACACCATTTGCCATTTCTCCGCCCATATCTGCAACTGATCTATATCCTGCTGTGACCTTTGATAATCTTCTACACTATCCACAACTCCATCGATCTTTGTATTGTCTGCTAACATATTAACCCGCCCATCTACATTTTCATTCAAGTCATGTATATAAATCACCAACAGCAGAGGTCCCAATATGGATCCCTGCAGAATACCAGTAGTCATGGACCTCCAGCCTGAAAAACAACCTTCTACCACCACTCTCTACTTTCCATGGTCAAGCCAATTCTGAATCCATGCGGCCAAGGATCCGACATGGATCCCATGCATCTTACTCTTCTGGATGAGCCTACCATGAGGGACCTTGTCGAAGGTCTTACTAAATTCCATGTAGACAACATCCATTGCTCTACCCTCATCCATCTCCTTTGTCACCTCCTCGAAAAATTCAACCAAGTTAGTAAAATATGACCTGCCCTGCACAAAGCCATGCTGACTGTCCCTATGTGCACCACGCTTTTCCAAATACAAGTAAATCCTATTCCTCAGAATTCTCTCCAGTTGCTTCCCAGTTGCTACCGATATAAGACTCACTGGTCTATAGTTTCCTGGATTATCCCTATTTTTAGAGAAACAACCTTAGCTATTTACGAATCCTCCAGGACTTCTCTAATGGCTAATGCAGAAACAAAGATCTTGATCAAGGTCCCAGCAATCTCCTCTCTTCCGTCTCTCAATAACCTGGGCTGGATATCATTAGGCCCTGGGGACTTATCCACTTTAATGCTCTTCAAGTGACCCAACACCAGTTCTTGTTTGATATCAAAATTTAGCAACACATTTCTCACTTTGTTGCAGCCACAGCATGCCATTTGAAAATCTCTAGAATTTATTGTTCTTAATCTGAAATCTAGAGCTGTTGATTCTGATTCAGCAGTCACTCTGCCTCCTCTGGGCTCAGAAGGTATGTCAGCCCCTTTCTATTTGAGACTTGAGACCAATAATCCAAGCTGACATTTCAGTATAAATGTGTTGTTCCAGTCCAGTGGCTTGGATCAGAAGTTAGCAACAATTCAATCTGCCCGCTTTAGAGAAGGGAGAAAGTCACTTGGCATTTTTTCCTTTAGGTTTTCTTGGGGTGCAAGTGTAACTGATAAGGCCACTATTTGTTCCATATCTGCCATTCACAGAATCACTTAATTATTACTGTGCAGAAGGAGGCTATTTGCCCATATACCTGCACTGGACTTATTATGTACTGTCAATCTCCTGCTTTTCACTCTATCTCTCCAAACCACAATTGTACAAATAACAATCCAATACCTTCTTGAAAGTCTCAATTAAACCTGCTTCCACCATATTTCAGACGTCCATTCCATAACCACACCTGTGTGTAATTTTTTTTTCTCATACCACCCTTGCCTCATTTTAAAATTATCCCCTACTTGTTCTTGTATTTTCATAAGCAGAAACAGTTTCACCGTACCTATTCTATCCAACCCTTTCATAATTTTGAAAACTTCAATCAGATCTCCTCTCAGCCTTCCTTTCTCCGGGGAGAACAGTCCCAACATCTTCAGTCTATCCTCATAACTGAAGTCCTGGAATCATTCTAGTAAATCACTTTTGCACCCTGTCCAAAGTATTTGCATCTTTCCTATAGTAGTGGTACCCACAACTGTACACAATAGTCCAGCTGAGATCTATCAAGTGTCTTGTACAAGTTCAGCATCTTGATCTTATAATCTATGCCCTTATTAATAAGACTGCGAATACTGTGTGCTTTATTAATTGCTCTCTCTCCATCTATCCTGTGACCTTCAACAATCTGTGCACATATACTCCTAAGGGCCTCTTCACCAGCAACCTCTTTAGAGTTATACCCCTCATTTTATGTTCTTCTGATCAGAGTGCATCATCTCACACTTCTGACATAAGAACAGCATTGCAGGTGTGCAAGAAGGCAGCTCACCAAAACCTTGTCAAGAACAGTTCGTGTTGGGGCAAAATATTAGCCCAACTGGCAATAACCACATCCCATGAAAAGATAAATAAATTCATTCTGCATACAAGAGATTTCACATATCCTTAAATGCTGCCAAAATAAAATTCATGTTCTACCCCATACCCAGTCATCGATTATTCCATCTCCCCGATCCATAGAAGGGGAGTGTCTGGGCTATGGTGAGTTCTTGCCATATCTTGGCAATGATCTTTGCCACCACTGATAAGGCAATCCAACAGCACATTAGCTGTGCCAGCTCAACCTTCTACAAGTGAGTGTTTGACAGGAAAGACCTCTGCAAGTCAACCCAAGTCCTTGTGTATTGTCATCACCACACTCCTGTATTGCAGTGAGATTTTGAATGTGTATGAGCAACACATAAAAACACTGAACATTATTTCTTCGACATAGCCTCCACTGAATCCTCCAGATTCATTGGGAGGACCATTAAACAAATGCTAGCCTTGTTTTTGAAGTCAATTTCGTCAAACGTTAGGCAAACTCATACAAAAGTAATTTTGGTGGACTGGGCACTGTGTCCAGATGACTGAAACTATCTCCTCTACTGGGTCCTGTTCTCTGTACTGTCAAACGGCAAGTTTCAGGAAGGACAAAGAAAACAATGTTCAGCAGCTCCCTTGCTAATAATCGTTCAGAACGGTGACAACTTCTCTGCAAAGCTGTGTTAGGCTTGGACTCCCAATCTCTTAATGGTGAGGTGCATCAGTGGAGCAGAAGGGAAGTAGTGGAGGCAGGTCCTGTAGTCTGGATCTCACTACCACAAAAGATTATCCTAGCCCAAGTGTTATATAATCTGAGGTTTGGAAATTGTTCTGATCAGTCACATGAAAACACGTGGCAGGAAGTTATGACTCTTAGTAGGTGTCAGCCTTGAGTCAAAAGATAGCTGACGACAATGACTCTGAGATGTATTGAGTTCATAAAAGTCATTGTATAAATGCAAGTTACTTCAGCAATGTTTAAATTATATGAATTTGACATAATTACATCTGTTGGGAGCACATAAGCTTACATTGGTTTCAGAGTCTTTTATAATTTAGTTCATTCTAAATTCATCTGAAATATTTTGGGGCATCTATTTTAAATATTTACTTTTGTGGTGACCTTACTGTTTTGGGCAGCAGGGTGGCTCTGTGGTTAGCACTGCTACCTAACAGCATCAGCGACCTGGGTTCGATTCCAACCTCAGGCGACTGTCTGTGTGGAGTTTGCACATTCTCCCTGTGTCTGTGTGGGTTTCCTCCCAGAGCCCAAAGATGTGCAGGTTAGGTGGATAGGCCATGCTAAATTGCCCATAATGTTCAGGGATGTATAAGTTAGGTGTGGTAGGCAGAGGTAAATGTGGAGAATAGGTCTGGGTAGGATACTCTTCGGAGGGTCGGTGTGGATTTGCTGGGCCGAAGAACCTGTTTCCACACTGTAGGGATTTCAATAGTTGAGATAACTGCATTCATTTAAAATCCAAAGAGTTTCCAAAATGTTTGGCATTTCTTCTGGTTTTGCACTCACTCTAAAATTTAACAATTTGGCCAAATTTCTTTCCCTAAATAGATACCATAAAGCTTTAACTTTTGGAAGATTTTTAAAAGCTGAACTGCCTGCCATTAATACCAGCACTGCATTATAGAACATTGAACATAGAACATTACAGCGTAGTACAGGCACCGACCCGTGACATTAATCTGATGCCTATCTAACCTGCACCTTTCCATTATTATCCATATGTATGTCTGATGCCCATTTAAATGCCCCTAGTATTGGCGAGTCTACTGCTGTTGCAAGCAGGCCATTCCACGCCCCTACCACTCTCTGAGTAAAGGAACTACCCCTGATATCTATCAGGGGTAATAGAGAGAAGAAAACAGCTAATACGAGCAAATCAGTTGCTGACTGAAGGAAAGACTGACAGTGAGAAATGGGTAGCAATAAAAGAACAATAGGAATAAGTACCAGTGAAGGGGAGAGGAGAATAAGCAACAGTAAAAGAGGAGGGGATGATGGTTAGCAATAATGGGGAGAAGGAAGTGAGAGTTTGGTAGCATTAGAAGAGACGGAAATACAATGTGAGGAATGGAAATGGAATCGGACTGAAAGAGAAGTGGCAGCAGTTGGTTGTAGTGCTTCAAGGCCAACAGCAGGAGAAGCTTGGGCCTTCTGTTTCTAATGGCAAGGGAAGAAAAATCAATATGTTGAACAGGTGCCAGACTAAGCTGGAGCAGTCAGCATGAACATGGGAAGGAGGGCAGAATGTCAGCTTCAAATAGGAATATGGGCTTGCCAAAACACAAGGCCACCACATCTATCAAACTTGATTTCCCATCTAGCTTGTTGGCCTCTGCTACTTACAGCCTGTGTACATCTACTTATCAAGTAGATCAAGGGTAAAGGAAAAGATCCATCACACTCTGACAAAACGTTCTGCAGCGTTCTGAGGCATGTTTGTGTATAAAACAGCAATTGCTAAAGTTTTCTTTAAAACTGCCACACCCAGATTTTCCACGCACAGATGAAAGTGGAATGCAGCATTCCAAACTAAAAGCCAGACTAAAAGCCTAGAGATCAGACACAATATTATCACCAGTGAGAAACAGTTTTGCTGGGTTTCCTCAAGACAACGTTAAAGATAAACGTGTGTCCCATCCCAAAATATTATCTCCAACTGATGGCAATGATCCATTTTGTAATTCTACCAAACATTGTCTCAAAGTGAATCTTTAACAACACTCTTGGGAATAGCTGCCTTCTATATCTATGTTTCCAAATGGACACAAGTTTTGACACTTGTTTTTTTTTATTATTGACCAAAATACACAGAGAACCCAGAACTCTCAGTATTACCCAATTCTATTTTAAAGCCTTTTCAGAAAACAAATTGAGAAAGGCTTGTTTTTGCCGGTTATGCAACGTACTGACTGAACCAAAGAGAAATTGAAACCTCCTGCATTTCAATCAGCAGAGAAAGAGTGAAGGGAAACCTGAGGCATGTTTGTGTATAAAACAGCAATTGCTAAAGTTTTCTTTAAAACTGCCACACCCAGATTTTCCACGCACAGATGAAAGTGGAATGCAGCATTCCAAACTAAAAGCCAGACTAAAAGCCTAGAGATCAGACACAATATTATCACCAGTGGGGGCTTCTTCTTCTGAATAAATTATGGATTTAAATTGTTGGAACAAGCGATTTAAACAAAGTGCTATATAAAATAAGGAACAACTAATTGCCAAAAAATGTTGTGTGGGATATCATGTGATCTTGTGTGGGTAATGATTCTGTTTGTTCCGATGGGGTGATCAGCAAAAGGACAAAGGACTACCCACTGAAAAAAATCAAATTTTAAAGATACATTCCATACTGCTGTTGCATTAAGCTACATCTGTGATACAACTATGATGATGGAGGACACTGCCATTTGTAACTGCAACTTTCAAACAAAAACTTGGAAGGTTAGATCAGATAGGAAATGAGATCCAAACACCCTCAGCAAATTTCTTTGTTCTTTTTAACCATCTTTCCTGACCTTGGCTCACAAGTTTTGGATAGGCATAAATTACTGAGGTAAAAACAATGACTGCAGATGCTGGAAACCAGAGTCTAGATTAGAGTGGTGCTGGAAAAGCACAGCAGGTCGGGCAGCATCTGAGGAGCAGAAAAATCGACGTTTCAGGCAAAAGCCCTTCATCAGGAATAGAGGACCATGATATAGGAATGCTTCCTACCACTTCCCTCCATTTCACAGATTCTGTATCATGCTAATTTGACGCTGACACCCAGGCTTCCTCATGGCATTACTATGAAAGCAAAAGTAAGTTAAAAAGATTAAACTGATTAAAATCTTTTTGCAGTGAGTTTTATTGAATTCAAGTACAACTTGGCCAACAGTTTTATGCAATTCTTTTTCATGCAGATCTGTGGCTTAGTCCCTATCTTTGCTACTTGAAAGAAACTGAAAACCCAAAGAGGAAGGCCACTCTGCAGTCTGAATTATATATGGATCTGTGGTGCTGGAAAAGCACAGCAGGTCAGGCAGCATTCAAGGAGCAGATGGATCAACGTTTCAGGCAAAAGCCCTTCATCAGGAATGAGGCGTGTGGGCTGGAAGCCTGAGAGATAAATGGGAAGGGGTCTGGGGGGTAAGGGGGGAGGTAGCTGAGAAAGTAATAGATTGATGAAGGTGAGGGAGAAGGTGAGAGCAGGGTGGAGCAGATAGACGGGAAAGATGATGGACAGATATTGTGTCTGGTATCTTTTCCAGCACCACATTCTCTCAACTCTGATCTCCACCTCACTTTCTCCTGTATATGGATCTATGAGCATTAATACTTGATGGAGTGAAGTAAGCACCATCTTCTGTAAAGATACAATGAAGGTATGGTTACAGTAAAGAAGGAACTTGTAGGAAACAGATCTGAGGCTCCTAACAGTCTCAGTAGTAATGTAGGTCACATTCAACAAACCTGTTAATAGCTGCAGTGATGTAATAAAATTCCTATTGTTTACTCACAATGCTCTTCTAATTAGATCAGAAAATTGGATATTCTCATCCACACTGGATCATATTGGGATTGAAGGAACCCACACACACAAAATGTGTGTGTCCAAAGATGTGCAGTTTGGGTGAATTGGCCATGCTAAATTGCCCATAGTGTTCAGAGATGCGTAGGTTACGTGCATTAGTCAGGGGTAAATGTAGAGTAATAGGGTAGGGGAATGGGTCTGGGTGGGATACTCTTCGGAAGGTCGGTGTGGATTTGTTGAGCCAAATGGCCTGTTTCCACACTGTAGGGATTCTATGATTCTATGAATATAGTGACAAGGGTGTGCACAACATTATGAACAGCTCTGACAACCACAATATCTAAATGGTGCCACTGAAGAGAAAAGTGAAACAGTTTCATCAAGCTGACCACCTCAGTCTTTACAGGCAGAGGTCTTTCCCAACCAGACTCGAAGCATTGGATAGAACCTGCTGAGGCTTCTCTTTAGAAAGGCGGCTGTCTCCAAATTATGGCCCAATTTGCAAATACTTTGTTTTTTACTCATTTGTGGGACTTGGGTGTCGCTGGCTGGCCAGCATAGTTCATCCCTATTTCCCCTT
Source organism: Chiloscyllium plagiosum (assembly GCF_004010195.1). Taxonomy (NCBI): domain Eukaryota; kingdom Metazoa; phylum Chordata; class Chondrichthyes; order Orectolobiformes; family Hemiscylliidae; genus Chiloscyllium; species Chiloscyllium plagiosum. The sequence goes on along the minus strand of NC_057732.1, from coordinate 13,438,400 downwards.
GAGAAGGTGGTAGTGAGCTGCCTTCTTGAATCACTGCAGTACACTTACTGTGGATTGACCCACAATGCCATTGAAGAGGGAATTCCAGGATTTTGACCCAACAACTGTGAAGGAATGGCAGTATATTTCCAAGTGAGGGTGGTGAATGGCTTAGAGGGGAACTTGCAGATGGTGGTGCTCCCAAGTATCTGTTGCTGTTGCCCTTCTAGATGGAAGTGGTTGTGGGTTTGGAAGGTGCTGTCTGAGGATCTTTGGTGAATTTCTGCAGTGTATCTTGTAGATAGTACACACTGCTGTTATTGGTGCCAATCAAGCAGGTTGTTTTGTCCTGGATGGTGTCAAGCCTCTTGAGTGTTGTTGGAGCTGCACCCATCCAGGCAAGTGGGGAGTATTCCATCACACACCTGACTTGTGCCTTGTAGATGCCAGGAGGTGAGTTACTCGCTGCAGTACCCCTAGTCTCTGACCTGCACTTGTAGCCATTGTGTTTATGTGGTGAGTCCAGTTGAGTTTCTGGTCAACGGTAACCCCAAGGATGTTGACAGTGGGGGAATTCAGTGATGGTAATACCGTTGAATGTCAAGGGGTGCTGATTAGAGTGTCTCTTATTGGTGATGGTCATTGTCTGGCATTTGTGTGACCCGAATGTTACTTGCCACTTGTCAGTCCAAGCCTGGATATTGTCCAGATCTTGTTGCATTTGAGCATGTACTGCTTCAATATCTGAATGGTGAATGGTGCTGAAACTTTGCAATCATCAGCAAACATCCCCACTTCTGACCTTATGACAGAGGAAATGTCATTGATGAAGCAGCTGAAGATTGTTTGGTCTAGAACATGACCCTGAGGGACTCATGCAGAGATATCCTGGAGCTGAGATGACTGATCCTTCACAACCATCTTTCTTTGTGCCAGATATGACTCTAACCAGCGGAGTGTTTGCCTCTGATACCCATTGATTCCAGTTTTGCTAGGACTCCTTGATGCCATAATCAGTCAAATGCAGCCTTGATGCCAAGGGCTGTCACTCTCACCTCACCTCTGGAATTCAGCTCTTTTGTCCATGCTTGAACCAATGCTGTAATGAATCAGGAGCTGAGTGACCATGGCGAAACCCACACTGGGTGTCACTGAGCAGGTTGTTACTGAGCAGGTGCTGCTTGATAGTACTGCTGGTGACCTCTTCCATCACTTTACTGATGATGGAGAGTGGACTGATTGGGTGGTAATTGGCCGGGTTGGATTTGTCCTGCTTTTTGTGTACAGGACATACTTGGGCAGTTTTCCACATTGTCAGGTAGATCCCAGTGTTGTAACTGTACTGGAGCAACTTGGCTAGGGAAGCAGCAAGTTTTGAAGCACACGTCTTCAGTACTGTTGCCGGAATGTTGTCAGGGCCCATTGCCTTTGCAGTATCCAGTGCCTCCAGCTGTTTCTTGATACCACATGGAGTGAATCGAATTGGCAGGAGACTGGTATCTATGATGCTGGGGACCACTGGAGGAGCCGGAGATGGATCATCCACTCAGCATCTCTGACTGAAGATTGTTTTAAATGCATCAGCCGTATCATTTGCACTGATGTGCTGGGTTCCTCCATCATTGAAGATGGGGATATTTGTGGAGCCTCCTCCTCCAGTGAATTGTTTAATTGTCCACTACTATTCACAATTGGATGTGGAAGGACTGCAGAACTTAGATCTGATCCATTGGCTGTGGGATAGCTTTGCTGTTTATGACATTTGGCACACAAGTAGCTTCACCAAGTTGACACCGCCTATTTCGGTATGCGATACTGGTCCTGGCATGCCCTGCTTCACTCTCCATTGAATCAGGTTGACCCCCTGGCTTGATGGTCATAGTTGAGTGGGGGATATGCCAGGCCATGAAGTTGCAGATTGTGCTGGAATACAGCTATGCTGCTATTGATGGCCCCAGTGCCTCACGGATGTCCAGTCTTGAGCTGCTAGATCAGTTCAAAGTCTGTCCCATTTAGCACAGTGATAGTGCCATGGAACATGATGGAGGTTATTCTCAATGTGAAGGCAGGACTTCATCTCGACAAGGACAGTGCAGTGGTCACTAATACTGATACTGTCATGGACAGATGCTTCTGCAGCTGGTAAATTAGTAAGAATGAGGTCAAGTATGCTTCACCACCTACTGCAGACCCAGTCTAACTTAGGATCAACCAGCACAATCAATAGTCTGCTGCTGAGCCACTCTTAGTGGTGGACATTGAAATCCCCCATGCAGAGCACATTTTGCACCCTTATCACCCTCAGTACTTCCTCCTAGTATTGTTCAACATGGAGGAGTACTGATTTATCAGCTATAGGAAGATGATACGTGGTACCCATTAAGAGGTTTCCTTGCCAAAATTTAACCTGAAGGCATGAGACTACATGGGGTCCAGAGCTGATGTCAAGGACTCCAAAGGCAACGCCCTCCCAATGTACTGCCACATTTGCTGGGTCTGTCCTGCTGGTGGGACAGGACATATCCAGGGATGGTAATGGTGGTGTCTGGGGTGTTATCTGTAAGGTATGATTCTGTAAGAATGAATTTGGCAGACTGCTGCTTGACTAATCTGTGAGACAGCTCTCCCAATTTTGGCACTAGGCCCCAGATGTTGGTAAGGAGGATTTTGCATGGTCGACAGGGCTGTTGGTGTTTTTGTTGTTGTCTTTTCCGGTTCCAAGGTCAATGCCAGGTGATCCGTCCTGTCTTATTACTTTGTTGTGACTTTCTAGCAATTGAAAATACCTCCATTGAAAATACATGTGTAGCTGATAAGATCACCCTGATTTGCTCTGCCAAAGGGTATTAGAACTATAGAAAGGTTACAGCACAGAAAGAGGCCATTCAACCCATCATGCCTGCACTGAACAAGAAAAGTTAAAGATAGAAAGAAAATACTGGCCTAACTAGTGATCCCTGCTTCTCTTGAGTTCATAAAACGATTCCATGTCTAGCTTGGTTGCAAAACAAACCATGTTATCATATTGAGAAATGCTAACCAATGCCAGTAACTGCTTTATCAATCTTTCCTGTATCATCAGGTTAGGAAATGGGATATTCATTGATGATTTCATAATGTTCAGCACCATTCACGATTCGTAGATTATGAGCCAGTCTATGTCAAAATGTGGAAATAGCTGGACAATATCAATGTCTGGGCTGGCAAACAGCAATTAACATCCATAGCACGCAACTACCAGGCAACAAACATCTCCAACAACAGAATCTAACCATCACCCTTGAAATTCGATGGCAGTACTGTCATTCAAGGTTAGCATTAACCAGAACTGAACTGGACTCACCATATAAATAGTGGCTACAAAGGCAGGATAGAGTCTGCAGTGAGTAACTTGCCTCCTGACCCCCCAAAGCCTATTCACCATCTACAAGGCACAAGGTCGGAATGGGATGGAATGCTCTTTGCTTTTCAAGAGCAGCTATGAATGGTGAATAAATGCTGGCCCAGACAGTCTTACCCATGTCTCATGAATGAATAAAAAAATCTTTATTGGCATTATCTGTATGGTTCACTACTTCTTTTTGCTTATTCCATTTCAATTCTATTTCCTTCTGCATCTCTCCTCAGCACATTCCAACTTACACTTGTATGGATGTCTATTGAGAGTAAGACTGATCATTGTCTAATCTTTAGCTCTCTATTCACCACAATAGCTCTGCAATTGGTGATTTATTCACTTTAGAAAGCTCTTTAATACACAACAACACTTTGTTAGCTCCTAATACTATTTTTATTAATTCATGAGAGGTGAGCATTGCTGGTTTTTCATCTGTAACTGCCCTTAAGACAGAGTGCTGAGACCTTCTTCAGCCACTGTAGTGTAAGGACACGCACACGATGTTGTTTGGAAAGAGGTTTCAGGTCTTTGAGTTTACTCTGTCAAGTCCAAGGGTGCAAATTTAATCATCAATTTCCCCAGGATCGTCTCAAAAAGCAATGACAACCCATGGTTCTTTTGTGCACTATGAATTATTACCTAAAATCCATCTTTCCAGTTCCTCCCACCCTTACATCAAGCAACATATACAGATTTCACAGAAATTTTTTACTAACATCAAGTCCATCCATTTGACTGGCTCTGTCATTTCCACTTCCCCACAAAATCAGATGTCCCAACAGTTCCCTATGTTCCCTTTACTTAAGGTAACAGTGAAACCAAAGATAAGTTCCACTGAGTTTCAATTATCCACATTGCTTCTTTGTTTCCCTTTGAGTTGCCAGTCCAAAGGCAGGTCCAACACATAGCCCCATAGCCTCCACCATGGGAAGGGAATGCAGCAGGTATCAAATCCATGCCACCCAGGATATGCAGAGCAATTTGTGTTTGTTATTCCTCCTAGAATGTTTGAGATGCTGTGGAGCACAGAAGGAAAGCAAGTATCTGCTGACATTGCTCTTTGCCATTGTTCTGATCATCTTCAGATCAGAACAAATGATATGTTCTGAAAGATCAGAAGCTGTGCTGTTAACACCAATCTGTTTCACACAGGCTGTTCAGCCAATCAATCTATCCTTCGCCACAAGGAGTTCAATATACAGATGATGTCATCTGCATAGCTATGGCAGGGACTTTAATTTATTTCCATTATGTGGCTGATCAAGATTCTCACCTGTCCTTGTCTCCTATCACTGGTGGGTGTTGGTAGGATTTACAAGTTAATACTCAACAGTTTGGCCAAATTATGAATGCATCTTCCTTGGCCATCAACTTGCTGGCTGGTTATACTGAACCTGTAAGTACCAATTTGCCAATCCTTTGTATTGAATTAGAGTCAGCTTTATTCTGTGGGCCAATTAGCACTGAAAAGATGGGTTGAGGCTCTTCAAACTCATCCCATCGGGCCTTGCATCCAGCTCAGGCTTTTGACACTCTGGATTTCACTCTATTTCAAGTGGTTGAGAAGTTAGTGGCCAATCAAACCTCATTTCTTACACCACAAAATCACCAGCATTTTTACTTTCAAAACCTTCAGTATTATTTTCCATTTGGGTAATTTTAGACTCTTCTGTGATTTTAGACAGCTGAATTCAGCTTCATGTTGAAATGCAAGTAGTACATAAAGATGTTTAGATAGATAGAATCCCTACAGTATGGAAACAGGCCATCCCCCCCCAACAAATCCACATCAACCCTGCAAAGAGCATCCTACCCAGATCCATCTCTCTGCCCTTTGCCTGTAACCCTACATTTCCCATGGCTAATGCACCTAATCTACACATCCCTTGATACTATGGATAATTTAACAGTCCACAACCTGCACAACTATGGACTGTGGGAGGAAACCAGAGCACCCAGTAGAAACCCACGCAGACACAAGGAGCATGTGCAAACGCTCCACAGATGGTTGCCCGTGGGTGAAATTCAACCTGGGTACTTGGTGCTGTGAGGCAGCAGTGCTAACCACTGAGCCACCATGCCGCCCTTTTGTCAGGTAATTTGATAATATCAAATTTTGTTCATGGGCAGTTACATGTATGTGCCTGTATTTGGTATCGGGGGTGGAGAGGTAATCACTTCAAGTATCATGAACTTACACATAGTGTTTTTCTCGGTGACATTGCAAAATGAAGGATAGTTTTATTTTCTGGTCTGTCTCATGACAGGAACTAGATTGAGACTGTTCAGACATCTTTTATAATGCTTACAGGAATGATTAAAAAAAAACTTTGATGAGCAATTGTTCTTGATTTGCACATAGGTCAAAAGATAACTTTCTAACCCATCAAAGATGAGAATGGAGTAACCAGTTTGCCTTCTAATATCCTGCTAGTCACATGTTCCAAAGACAATAGATTATTTAACTACTTGTAGCGACTAATAACACTACGGCAACTCCCAGGGACAAAACAGCAGTCCAGGTATTTGAAATGTTTACTGAAAATCTAAAATACGTGGTGTAGATACTTGTCTGTGGTACTGCTATCTTATTCTATCCAAATGGTTTACCAGGTCAGTAACAGAATCAGGATGGAAACACACTGATAATGAAAGAATTCAATGAGAAATATATTTGTAGCACACTTCAAACGCCTGGGGACATCTAGTTATAGAGAATGCAAAGTTAGTTACTATCAGAAAGATGTTGTGAAACTTGAAAGGGTTCAGAAAAGATTTACAAGGATGTTGCCAGGGTTGGAGGATCTGAGCTACAGGGAGAGGCTGAACAGGCTGGGGCTGTTTTCCCTGGAGCATCGGAGGCTGAGGGGAGACCTTATAGAGATTTACAAAATTATGAGGGGCATGGATAGGATAAATAGACAAAGTCTTTTCCCTGGGGTTGGGGAGTCCAGAACTAGAGGGCGTAGGTTTAGGGTGAGAGGGGAAAGATATAAAAGAGACCTAAGGGGCAACTTTTTCACGCAGAAGGTGGTACTTGTATGGAATGAGCTGCCAGAGGAAGTGGTGGAGGCTGGTATAATTGCAACATTTAAGAGGCATTTGGATGGGTATATGAATAGAAAGGGTTTGGAGGGATATGGGCCGGGTGCTGGCAGGTGGGACTAGATTGGGTTGGGATATCTGGGCGGCATGGACGGGTTGGACCGAAGTGTCTGTTTCCATGCTGTACATCTCTATGACTCTATATACCAAAGGGTACTTTATTAAGGCCTGAGAGGTTAGATTCAGATTAGATTAGATTACATTTCTTACAGTGTGGAAACAGGCTCTTCAGCCCAACAACTCCACATTGACCCTCCAAAAAGCAACCCACCCAGACCCATTCCCCTTTTCACCTAACACTATGGGCAATTTAGCATGGCCAATTCCCCTGACCTGCACATCTTTGGACTGTGGGAGGAAACCGGAGCACCCAGAGGAAACCCACGCAGACACAGGGAGAATGTGCAAACTCCACACAGACAGTCGCCTGAGGCTGGAATTGAACCCGGGTCTCTGGCGCTGTGAGGCAGCAGTGCTAACCACCGTGCCACCCACATTTACTGAGCCCATGCTCCCAGTGCACTCAAAGAGAATTGATTTGAGAATGTTACTGAATTATCTCCAGTGCAGCTAAATGGGATAACATCAACAGGATATTTACTTTCTTGCTCAACATATAACGAACAGCTGGTTTAAATTGGAATCAGGGTGAGACAGTAACTTCTTCATTCATTCATGTGATGTCACTGTCACATGAACGTTGAAACAAGCACAGCATTCTCAGATCAGCGTTTGTAACTCATTTCAAACCACAGATTTAAATTGCAATCTAATGAATCAACAGAAATTGTGAACAAACAGCTTGTTAAAAAGGACTTTAATAGTTTTGAGGCCTGTCCTGCCATAAAATGTCGTTATTATATCTATTCCTGTGAAGCTACAGTTGAGACCAGCACAGACTTTTTTAAGCACTTTGCCAGCTGTTTGTGGTGAGATTTCCTTTCTCCTTTGCCTTGTCAGCCTATAGGAAGGATATTATTTCGAATCATAGAATCATGCAGTGCAGAAGAGGCCTTTTAGCCCAATGAGTCTGCACCAACATATGAGAAACACCTGACCTTCAACCTAATCCCATTTATCAGCACTTGATCCATAGCCTTGAATGCTATGACTTGCCAGGTACATATCCAGGTACTTATTGAAGGATGTGGGACAATGTGCCTCTACTATCCTCCCAGGTAGTACATTCCAGACCATCTGGATAAAATGTTTTTCCTCACATCCCCCCCAAACCTCCTGCCCCTCGCCTTCAAACTGTCTCCCCTTATGACTAACCCTTCAACTAAGGGGAATAGCTGCAATCTATCCATTCTGTCCATGCCCCTCATAATCTTGTACACCTCAATCAGATCCACCCTCAGTCTTCCCTACTCTAGCAAAAACATCCCAATCCTTTTCAACCTTTTCTCATACATTTTCCATCCTTGGCAGTATCGAGGTGAATCTCATCTGCACCCCAAACATTGCTGTACTTTTGGTTACACCAAAGTCCTGTACAACTCTAACGTGACTTCCCTGTTCTTGTAATCTATGCCTCAATTAGAATCACAGAGTCATAGAGATGTACAGCATGGAAACAGACCCCTCGTCCACTTATCCATGCCGACCAGACATCCCAAATAAATCTATTCCCATATCCCTCTAAATCCTTCCTATTCATATCCATCCAGATACCTAATAAATGTTGTAATTGTACCAGCCTCCACTACTTCCTCTGGCATCTTATTTCATACATGCACCACTCTCTGTGTGAAAAAGTTGCCCCTTAGGTCCCTTTTAAATCTTTTCCCTCTGACCTTAAACCTATGCCCTCCAGTTTTGAACTCCCTTGTCTATTCACTCTATCCATGCCCCTCATGATTTTATAAACCTTTATAAGGTCACCCCTCAGCCTTGGACTCTCCAGGGCAAATAAACCCAGTCTATTCAGCCCCTCTCTATCGCTTAAATCCTCCAAACCTGGCCACATCCTTGTAAATCTTTTCTGAACCCTTTCAAGTTTCACAACATCCTTTCTGTAGCAGGGAGACCAGAATTGCACATAGTATTCCAATGGTAGCCTAACTAGTGTCCTAAACAGCTGCAACATGACAACCCAACTCCTATACTCAATGCTCTGGCTAATAAAGGAAAGCATAACAAACGCCTTTTTCACTATCCTATCTACCTGCGACTCTACTTTCAAGAAACTGTGAACCTGCACTCTAAGGTCTCTTTGTTCAGCAACAGCCCCAGGACCTTATCAGTAAATGTATAAGTCCTGCTCTGATTTGCCTTTCCAAAATGCAGCACCTCACATTTATCTAAATTAAACTCCATTTGCCACTCCTTGGCCCATTGGCCCTTCAGTTCAAGATCCTGTTGTGCTCTGAGGTGATATTTGATAAAGATAAGTATCCCATCTTCCTTTTAACATGCCCTTTCACCTTCAGAGATCTATGGAAAACACTTCAAGGTTCCTTTGTTCCACAGAACATCCAAGTGTCGTGCTATTTGTTGAGTACTTTTGTGTCAAATTACTTCTTCCAAAGTATATTAACTCCCACTTTTCAGGGTTAAATTCCATCTGCCACCTACCTGCCCATTTGACCATGCTGTTTATCTTCTTGTAGCTCAAGACTCTCAAACTCACTGTTAACCACCTGACCAATCTTTGAGTCATCCACAAACTTACTAATCCAATCCCCACACAGTCATCAGTGTCATTTATATAAATAACAAATAATAGGGGGACCCAGCACAGATCCCTGTGGTATGCCACTGGACATTGGCTTCCAGTTACTAAAGCAGCCTTCGGTCATCACCCTCTGTTTCTTCCAAGTGAGTCAATTTTGAATCCAATTTATCAACGTACCCTGTATTCCATGTATATTTGTTTTCTTGATAGGTTTTGGTGAAATCCATATAAACTACATGAACTGCAGTACCACCATCCCCACCAACACCGCCCCCCCCGCACCCTCACGCCCCCCACCCCTCCCCCTCCGCAATCTGGTCATCTCCTCAAAAAATTCAATCAAATTTTTTAGGCATGGCCTCCCTCTGACAAAGCCATGCTGACTATCCCTGATCAAGTATTGCCTCTCCTAGTGGAGACAGATGTTCTCCTACAGAATTTTCTCCAATAGTTTCCCTACCACTGGTGGAAACGCAAGAGTGAGTAGCGCTCTGGCTTATCTCTCAACCTTACTAAAATTTCGGAACCAAATGAGCCGTTCACCTGTCCTCTGGCATTTCTCATGTGGCCAGTCAGGAATTAAGAACTTGGAACCCTGCCACAGTCGGCCCTGGGAGGACCTGGAGACCTGTCCACTTTTAACACTTCCAATGCCATGTCCTTCCCTATGTCAATTTGCTCAAACACTTTAGAGTCTCTCCCCATGGGATCCATACCTTTATCTTCATTCTCTTGGGTGAAGATAAATATAACTGACTGATTCAACCCTCTACCAATGTCCTCCGGCTCCACCCACAATGGGTCCTACTCTTTCCCTGATTATCATCTTTCCATTCATGCACTTATAGAATATCTTGGGCTTTTCTCTATTTTTACCAGTTGGAGCATTTGCTTTCTTAAACTTGACCCTGTACTTTGTGTATACCCCTAATGCCTCTACTGATTTGTTCCCCTTATACCTGCTAAAAGCCTCTCACTTCCTTCTCATTGCATCCATATCTCTGGTATAATCACTCCTTCCTATCACCCGAGAGGGACCATATTGGGCTTGTAGCCTCCCCATTTCTTTTTTCAAAGACTCCCACACTGCTCTTCTGTAGATTTCCGAACCAATAGCTGTTCCCAATCTACCTTGGCCAGATTCTGCCTTATCTTACTAAAATCCACCCTCCCCAACCCAAAACATTTTTTTGTCCATTAGAAATGTAAAATTATGCCATGTTGTGATCGCTATCACTGAAACAGTCCCCCACCATCTTAAGCGCCTGTCCAGCTCCATTCCCCAGAATTAGGTCCAGAACAGCTCCATCTCTTGTTGGCCTTTCTACATATAGAGGTCTCCTATACGCTTTTCAAGAAATCCATTCCATCCACGCCCTTAACATTATGTCTATCCGAATTAATGTTGGGATAGGTGAATTCACCTACTATAATGACCCTTTTGTTATTATGTTTTACACACCTCCATGAATTGTACACAAATTTGCTCCTCAATTTCCTGCTGACTGTTTAGGGTCTATAATAAACACCGAGTGATGTGCCCCTTTTTTATTCCTAAACTCTACCCACAAAGCTTCATTTGATGCCCCTTCCAAAATATCATCTCTCCTTACTACAGTAACTGCCTCCTAAGCTAATAATGCAATGCCTCCTCCTCTTTTATTCCCTTCTCTGAAGATTCCTCCTCTTCCCTGAAGATTCTATATTGTGGATTGTGGAGTTGCCAATCTCACCCCTCCCCCCACCTCATCTCCATGATGGCTACAGTGTCAATCATTGACCCTGACTCACCTATTTTACCTGTGATACTCCCAGCATTAAAGTAAACACTGTCATTAAAGTCTATCCAGTCTTGCCTTACTCTCTTGAAAATTATTACAGCTGAACTCCCTCTGGCTTTATGGTTTTACTGTATGATGCTGTGTCCTTAATTTGCTAACAGTCTGTGTTCCCTTCTCCTGTGAGATTTGGTTAAAATCCTCCTAAGAGTACTAGCAAACCGTTATGCAATATGTTAGTCCCACAATGGTCCAGATGTTAGCCATCCTGCTTGTACAGGTCCCACCTTCCCCAGTAATAGTCCCAGTGATTGAGGAATCTAAAACAATCCCTCCTGCACCAAGTTACGCTTCCATCTCCTGTGCTTGCTAGCAAGTGGCACTGAGAGTCATTCAATGATTACACCCCAAGAGCTCCAGCTTTTTAATCTATTGCCTAGCTCCCTGAATTCTTGATGCAAGACCTCATCCCATTTTCTATCTATGTCATTGGTGCCAACATGTACCATGACCTCTACCTTATCATGCTCCTGTTCAGGCTGCCCTGCAGCCATTCAGTAACATCCCTGACTGGCGCTAGGGAGGCAAAGCACCATCTTGGAGTCACATTTACAGCCACAGTAGCACCTATCTGTTCCTGTGACTATAGAATCCCCTGTCACTTTTACCTTTTCGCTCTTCCTTCCCTCCTGTGCAAACAGCTGCTTGTGGTGCCTGAAACTTGGTTCTGTCTGCACTCGCTGAAGGAACCAGTCCCCTCCTCAACCTCCAATGTGGAATACCGATTTGTAAGCAGGACCCGAGGACAGTCCTGAACTACCTGCCTGCTTCTCTTGGATTACCTGGCCATCACCCATTCCCTCCTTTATCAGGTCCTTGTGACCAACTCTGTCTATCCACAATCCTCTCAGACTCACGGATGCCCCGCAGTGTCCCAGGCTGCTGTTCCAGCTCTGAAATCTGAGCTTCCAGGAGCTGCAGCTGGACACACATCCTGCAGGCCCTAGACACATTTCCAGTGCCTGGCCTCTCAATGGAGCAAGAGGAGCAAACCATGGCTTCCAGTTCTCCTGCCATGACTAAACCCTTTGAAGTTTAAAACCTTAGAAGACTTTTTTTAAAGATGAATAAACCAAGTAACAGTGACTTACAATTGAATATAGTTTGGAAATGCTCACCATGACTTACATACCAATCAGCTGCTCCTGTTGCTCCCATGCCTGGTCTACTCCTGCCTCCTCTAGACCTGTGGAGGTAGGAAGGGAAGCAAGATACATCAATAGTTCCCTCTTCCACTTCCCTAAATGCCACATGCATCTCAATCCCAGTATTTCACTTACTGAAGCTCGCAATCTGTGCTGGTTCACTTCAAACCTTGCTTTCAGAACAGATTATTGGTTGGTGATAGAAAGGCTTCCTTTGATGTTTTTTAAAGAAAATCCTGCATGAAAATAACCAATGTGCAAATGCCACTACTTTAAAATCCAAACTTCAAAAATGATATCAATATATATAAGTTAGACACTTGTGATTAAAGCAATGTTGACAATAAAAAGCATTATTTGCATTCAATGAACACCACATTAAATTATGTATCCTTACCATTGTATCCGTTGGTGCCTTAATTGTATAGAGCTTAAATAAAGCACCATAGGACACCATTTACTTCATATCGTCCTTTTTAGAGGAAGCTTTAATGGCCTCTTTTTAAACAATTCTTTGGGTTTAGCTGTTAATCTTTTACTCTTTTCTCTGCTTTTTTGATCTGTTTCCAATAAGCATGTGTTTTGACAGAAGAATCAGTCTTGCATGTTTTGGCAATATTAGCTTGTACAAGTAAATTGAGAGCATTGATCCAGGAACCATTTGTGACATTTTTGGATTAGATTGGATTAGATTCCCTATAGTTTGGAAACAGGCCCCTCAGCCCAACAAGTCCGCACCGACCCTCTAAAGAGTAACCCACCCAGACCCATTCCCCTATCCTATATTCATCTCTATCACTATGGGCATTTTAGCATGGCTAATTCACCTGACCTGCACGTTTTTGGATTGTGGGAGGAAACCAGAGCACTCAGAGGAAACCCACCCAGACATGGGGAGAATGTGTAAACTCCATACAGATAGTCGCCCTAGGCTGGAATCGAACCCGGGTCCCTGGTGCTGTGAGGCAGCAGTGCTAACCACATCTGGAGTTCCTGCAAAAATTGTAATTCATTCTTCTGTTTAGAGGCAAGGGATGGGGATGGTGGAGGCAGGGAGGGGAGGAGGGGGGAGACGGAGATATTAAAAAAAGATCAGATTCTACAGGTAATCAGATTCTATAGGTAAGCAACATAATGACACAAAAACTCCTTTTATCTAAGTGGCTGGCAAAGTGGGCATGCTGGCAAACTTTGTATCATCTCCGATGGAGGGAAGTGCTGTACCTCAGACAAGCCAACAGCCAAATTCATTGCTGTACACTGTATGAATAGGATCTGATGCAGATGCAGACCAAATTACAGCACTTTAGAAAACCAGAACCAATAAAAATTTCCATCAATAGCACATATCCTGGCAGTAACATCTTGCTGATCTTTTCTTTGGTTTATATATTTCTGATGTCAAAGTTCTCCAAGCACATGACAGCTAACCTCAGAACACAAACTAATAATGCAATAATTTAAATCTGCAATATTCACACTGATAATCTTCCAAGGGCTTCCAACATGTCCAGCTTTATAATACAGTCTACATGATATATTATCACCTACTGGCTCACAGGGTGCACTGTAGATTGGCCACCTCTGCCAGTGTTTATATGTTCTCTTAACCTCTGGCTAACACACCTTTGTTTGCATAACAATATCCTACACAGTTCAAAGGAATAAACCTGAAATAGAGAAGTGTTAAAATGTCATAAACGCTTAATACCATGGGCGGAAACTAACTCAGATATTCTTGCAAGAGGAAGGATTGACGAAAGGCAAATCATGTGGTTTCCTGTCAATTAAAATCTCTTGTCCCTTTTTTTATATACTCTGACCGAGATACATGCACAGCCCATAAATATCGCACTATATCGTGGAAAACAACCTCTGCTTGAAAATGTGTCTTGGAACCAGCATTTAACATTCAACAAATTACAATCAATGTAAACCTGGAAGATAACTTTTCAACAATTCATAGCACCTTTTTTTAACACGTGTAAGTACAATCAGTTCCACACTGCTTGGGAGTGTACTTGTGTAGGATTCAGGAATTCAGAGTGGATGTTGCAGCTGCTTCTGAGTTGCAGGCTTTCCCTATGGATTTCTTATTGTTATTATATAGCTGCAGCAGGAAATTTTCATTGTAAATCATTTTTTTTCACATGGAGTTTGTGGGAGAGGCCTCCAACATGTTTGTTGAGTGTCAGTCTGGGTGGGTTTTTTTCTGTTTGCAACTTTTATAGTTCAAAAATAAAATATGTGAAGAAAACACAAAGGAGTGGTTGTTTTACATACGGAGTTTGTAGAAGATGCCTGTGAAATATCTCCACAGAGGCCGGTATCCCATCACCAAGTCACTCTTATTTACATGTGCATAGTACTTGACACTGGTCCAGTTCCCTCAGAGCCAGCTCTCGGAGTGAACAGAATCTCTGACACTCCTGTTTATATCTGTCAGCAAGGGCTCCTTGATTGGGGCTGTTAACCTGATCCAATCAGGGTATTCATAGTGTATGACATCCACCTAGATGACCTCATTACAATCACTAGTAAAGGGAAATGAGGTTTGTGGAGAGAGACGATGTTAAGACGTAGTCAAGGTTGTAATCAATGCCGAGAAATTGCTGTCTACAGAGGCTAAGGGAAGTTACCCAGCACATTGTTTAGATTGATAGCGGAGAATGAGAAGTGAGGGGGTGGGATAGTAAAATAAGATGAGATGCTTAAAGAATGAAAAAATGTCCAAGGAGTTAGGGGACATAACAAGGAACAAGATAGGTTGGCAACATTAATGAAGTCTAAATTGGCAAAATACTGAGAGGTTTCACCAGGGAACATGTGTTGCCAGAGTTGGAGGAGTTGAGCTATAGGGAGAGGCTGAACAGGCTGTGACTGTTTTCCCTGGAGCTTCGGAGGCTGAGGGATGACCTTACAGAGATTTATAAAATCATGAGGGACGTGGATAGGGCAAATAGACAAGGTCTTTCCCTGGTGTGGGTGAATCCAGAACTAGAGGGCATAGGTTTATGGTGAGAGGGGAAAGATTTAGATTAGATTCCCTACAGTGCGGAAACAGGCCCTTCGGCCCAACCAGTCCACGCCAACCGTCCGAAGAGTAACCCATCCAGACCCACTTCCCTCTGACTAATGCACCTAACACTATGGGCAATCTTTAGCATAACCAATTCACCTGACCTGCACATTTTTGGACTGTGGGAGAAAACCGGAGCAAACCCATGCAGACACGGGAAGAATGTGCAATCTCCACACAGACAGTCACCCAAGGCTGGAATTGAACCTGGGACCCTAGTGCTGTGAGGCAGCAGTGCTAACCACTGAGCCACCGTGCCGCCCCTTTAAAAGGGACCTAAGGGGCAACTTTTTCAGGTAGAGGGTGGTGCGTGCATGAAATGAGCTGCCAGAGGAAGTGGTGGAGGCTGGTACAATTACAATATTTAGAAAGCATCTGGATGGGTTTATGAATAGGAAGGTTAAGAGGGATATGTGCGAAGTGCTAGTAAATGGGACTAGATTAGTTTAGGATATCTGATTGGCATGCATGAGTTGGACTCAAGGGTCTATTTCCATGCTATGACTCTATGACAATATGTCATTACTGCTTGGTCAGGTCTTTGTTAAGGCTCTGCGATCATTCTCAATTTGCGCATGGATAGCTGGTATCTTGCTTGCTAGAAAATACACATTCTGGAAGATGATGAGGACAGGAGTAGTGATAGCCTCTCTGCTGACAGAATTAAATGAATCAAAATTGGGAACAGTGAGTGGAACCAGATGGAAGTTAATCAAATTAGTAACTGGTCACAACACCACACAGGCAGGTCAGGGAAAGAGCATAATAAGACTGTAGCGGTTGCTGCTTATAAGGGGAAGAGTGTCAGTGAGCCTTTTGGAGAATGAATGAGGAAACATTATTGAAGAAGAATCAATTCTGTGATCACAGCAGCAGAACTAGGAAGCTAGAGGAGTACTGAGTAGTAAACATTAAGATAACATGCTAATGTTCAGGCATGGAGAGGGAAGCAAGTCCAGGCGCTGTTCGAATAACTGTTGAATATTTAAATAGGTGTTCCCATGTATTCAATGTTTCCAGAGCCATATTAAAACAGTTGGTGCTGCCAACTAGATTTCCAAATGGAGAATCTTGTAAATAATATGCCAGACAGCCACAGTTTTTGTAGGGAGGTCCCCAAGGATCATTGTTAAATCAATCTAGAAGCCAAAACAACAACAGGTTTTAGCTCCATCTGCTATCACCCATCCATCATACAATGTACAAAATAAGTATGTGTGTGATCCAGTCAGGAATTGTGTGATAAAAGTGAAGCACCCTGCTGGGTGTAAAGTTTTAAAACATATGAACTTTATGTCTTCTTAACATTCCATCTTGAATAACATAGAGCCCAAAATAGTTTTAAGTGAACATGTTACAAAATGCTTTTATGAGGTTTGTAAAGTCACATGATTACCAGAGGCAGCGGCCCAGATCTCCCATTAGGAAGATCACCATTGCAGCAGTGTAGGTGAGAGCTGCGAGTTAGGACTATGCAAGGGGTCCTAGTATAGCTGATTCCGATGGACAAAAACCCCACATCTGGAGCCTTCCGTAAGGTCAGCATCTCTCCTTAGAGTTGCTGGTTTCAGATGGTCCTGACTCACTTACTTGATAGCAGTCAGGAAAAATGAGAAAGGTTAACATCTGCTCTGACTAACTATAAAAGTGATCATGCTGACTCAACACTGACCAAAACCCTCTTACCCCAACTAACTCCTGCCACCTATCCACACCTCCCTCAATGCCCAACCTCCCACCCCTAGCTATCGAACCAAACACCCCAGAGATCTAAAACCCAACAGACCCAACATCCCATGGATAAGTCCCTCCCTGAACCCCTCTACCCAGCTCCCATCCCATTGGTTCTTCACTTATCCTTCCCAGAGTTGACCCTTTCAGACTGGCCTCGCCCATCTCCCCTTCCAATTCCATTAAATCACCACCACCCATTGACTCTATATCCCAAAGGCCCAGCCTGATCCAACCTGACCCGATTATTCCTCCAATCAGACTCACCCTGAAAGCCCTCAGCTACTCCCAGCTTGGGAAAGCATTAAGACTTTTTTTTGCACAGGAGGGAGTGTCCACACAAACCTTCAGCCAAGCCATTGGGACCTTAGCACTGTATGATTTCAGCAATTATGGTAATATGCCCATAAGAGGCAAAATGTGATTTTTAAGGGACTCAGTTAGCCTAAGGACAGCCTCCTGCCATTTACCGTCCCACTAATAAGATGCAAACAGACTCTGGTGTCCTTGCCATCACTACTGAGTTTACACTCCCCACATACCAAGCTGCTCCTGATGGCATGAGGTCTGGACGGGAGCAATGGTTACATTAGGGTTTTTTATGAGTGTGTGTGCATGCACCAGATCCAAACAGATTTAAGATGTTGCTGGGTATCGGGTCCTTCATTCTGGTGTGTTGTTGTCTGAGAGTGGCTGTTGGTTTGTGTGCTGTTATGAGTCCTAGTGGTCGCAGTAGTCTGGCTGTCAGTTCGGAAATGCTCTTGATGTATGGCAGTGTGGCTAGTCCTTTGGGTTGCGGCATGTTCTCGTTCCGATGTCTTTCCCTTAGGCATCTGTTGATGAAATTGCGCGGGTATCCGTTTTTGGCAAATACATTGTATAGGTGTTCTTCTTCCTCTTTTTGCAGTTCTGGTGTACTGCAGTGTGTTGTGGCCCTTTTGAACAGTGTCTTGATGCAACTACTTTTGTGTGTGTTGGGGTGGTTGCTTTCGTAGTTCAGGACTTGTCTGTGTGTGTGGCTTTCTTGTATACCTTTGTGGTGATACCCAGCATGAGCAAATCCAATGTAGTGTACAAATTCCCATGCAAGGACTGCACAAAACACTACATAGGACAAACAGGAAGACAGCTAACGATCCGCATCCATGAACACCAACTAGCCACGAAACGACACCACCAGCTATTCTTAGTAGCCACACACACACAGATGACAAGCAACATGAATTCGACTGGGACAACACTACCATTATAGGACAAGCCAAACAGAACAGCCAGGGAATTCCTAGAGGCATGGCACTCATCCACAGATTCAATCAATAAGCACATCGACCTGGACCCAATATACCGACCACTGGAACGGACAGCTGGAACTGACAACCGGAAGTGGCAGAGACAAACCACTATAAACGCCGGAGGAAAGATCACAGAAGTGCTTCACAGGAGGCTCCCAAGCACTGAGGATGTCACCTAGACAGGGGATGAAACGTCTGCAACACAAATTCCCAGCTCGGTGAACAGAACCACAACCAAGTGATAGAGTTGTGCTGCCCACAGCACATCGATGGGATCTAGCCCTTAATTCAGCATTTTAAACAGGATATTGGAAAATTTGCCAGTCAAATACTTGGAATTAAAAGATTGCTGTTTGATGATGTGGTGCTGTTCATAATTTCCCACTGCATTAGTGGTCAGGCTTCTCATTAGTCTTATTGGCATAACCTTAAAGAGTGGTATTCATCTCCAAAGGAGCTGCCTATGTGTGAAGACCAATGGAAGATGTGACTGGGAGAGGATAAAGGCTTGGTGGCAGCTCCTTATAAATCCTTCAGAGACCCGTGTGAAAGTGGTCCCAAACCCACTGAACATCGACGGAGTGGAATCAGTTCCAAATAACAAAGGCTGCTCATCGATCTCAGGGTGCCTTGAGTGACAGGTGCATGTAGTCTCTGACTCCCTTCGAATTAGGGGAATCCAACCCTGGTGACAACAAACGTGACACCTTCTGAAATCTCAGCGGGAGTAAGTGGCAGCCCTGACCAACGTAGCACTGAACATCTGAAAGATGGGCAGAAGCCAATCCCTGGAAGGAGTTGGAGGTGAAGCAGTTCAGGGCTGTGGCAAACTTGGCAGCCAATGGCAAACTGGGAGAGAGGTCCTGTTCCAGCAGTGAGCTGCAGTGAAATCCTGAGACACACAGGCTTGTCAGGAAAGCCAATTCTCTGCCGTTATCTGTCCTTGTGTATTGCCTGCTTTGATCTGGACTTCTGGGATCATCCTCTGTCCTGCGGCATGATGAGAAGGAAACTGCTGCTGCTGTTGCTGTTTATGTCTGTTGCTCTGGTGCTGTTGCTGCTGATCCTATTGTTTCTGCATAGAGTCATAGAGATGTACAGCACAGAAACAGAAGAAACATAACCTGCACTCCAACTCGTCCATGCTAACCAGACATACTAAAGTAATTTAGTCCTATTTGCCAGCTTTTGGCCCACATCCCTCAAAACCCTTCCTATTCATATACCCATCCAGATGTCTTTTAAATGTTGTAACTGTACCCACCTCCACCACTTCCTCTGGCAGCTCATTCCATACATGCACCATTATTTGAATGAAAAAGTTACAACTTATGTCCCTTTTAGATCTTTCCCCTCTCGCCCTAAACCTATGCCCTCTATGTCTGGACTCCCCTCCCCCAGGGAAAAGAAGCTGTCTATTTATCCTATCCATGCCCCTCATGATTTTACAAACCTCTATAAGGTCACCCCTCAACCTCCGACGCTGCAGGGAAAACAGCCCCACCCAATTCAGCCCCGTCCTGTAGCTCAGAGTGAATATCCAAGAGCTAACTGCATAAACTGTTCTGCAGTGAAAGCTGAAACCTGGAAAGTGAAGGTAAAGAAAATGATATTTACGTTCCATGAAATGGCTTGCAAAAAGTAGCAAATCACCTGGAAAGTGATGATAGCACACTATGAGAAAAATCTTCTCACTTAAGCAGGGATGCAGCTCCAATGTTTTACTCTTCAGCTGCCCTTGAACCTTATTATTTCTCAAAGCAATGAATCCCCCCCATGTAGCCCTGCCTTGTTAACCCAGGCGGGTTTCACATAACTGGAGAAACCTGTATACTGGCCGTGCATTGGCGGTATTAGGATAAGGTCTGCATTCATTAACTTTTAAAAGATTAAACTACAGACCCATTCATTCTACAGTGGGGCATCACGGTGGATCAGCAGCTAGCACTGTTACCTCACAGCACCAGGGACCTGGGTTTGATTCCACCTGCGGGTGACTATCTGTGTGGAATTTGTACAGTCTCCCTGTGTCTGTGTTGGTTTTCTCCCACAGTCCAAATATGTACAGGTTAGCTGAATTAGCCATGCTAAATTACCTGTAGTGTTTAGGCATGTGCAGGCTGGCTGGAATAGCCGGGGGTAGGTCTGAGTGGGTTGCTCTTTGGTGGTGTTGGCATGATGGGCAGAGTAGCCTGCTTTCACATTTTAGGGATTCCTTGAAACGGGTTTTCTGCGAACCTCAGAATACGTTTCAGTAAAAGCTGTAACTGAGTGAGATTATGTTGGATTTCTGATCATTGGGGGTGGGGGGGGGGGTATTTAAAAACACTGCCATAACTGAATGTCCCTCGCCTTCTCCCCACCAGTATTGCCAGCTAAATTTCTGCCCAGAAAGTTATTGCAATTTGGACTAGATGGGCAGAATCCCAGGATAGCATTTCGCCCAGATGCCTAATAAAAGAAACAGAACGGCTAAACAGGGCAGCTATTTCTTGTCATATTCGCTGCGTTATACATGATTAGGAAATACTAACTTCTGTAATAGTATACTGCCCACATTGTACGGAGAAGAATGAGCTTGTTGTAAATAGAGGAGCTGTACTTGCGGAACGGGTTTGAGTCACAATACCATTCTTGTGATTAATAGATACTTTGCATTTAAGAACTTTGAACTACTGAGCATTCATAACCTGCCTCCACGCACCTACAATAAACAGAAACTAGGTATTTACTTAGAAACCAAACTAAAGCTTGACTATTTTAAAAGTAATGTTGTTACATAGTACTTTCACATCATCTTGTCAACACAGGCACTGGTCTGGAATACCAGAGCTGTAATTATGTTATTGGGTCATTTAGAATTTCTGTCATTTCACAAAACATATCTTTGATAGCAATTCATGACTGAACTGCAAGTCTACTGTAAAACCTTTTAGTCAAACCTCATTTAACATCAGATGTGAGCAAGCATATTATTTGGTAGTCGGCTGCTGACCATAGAATTTGTACCCCTTATGTGAAAGACTTAGACAAATTTAAATGTTAGTCCACTTTGTCATTTGACCCCCTACATTGAAGATCCTCATTATATCACTCAGAGTACAGAAAGCCATACTCTCCTGCTATTCAGTATTCAAGTAGAAGCATGTACACACAGGCCATAATCACCAATAAAATTCCAAGCTGAGCGAGAAACAAAACAAAATGTAAACAGTCATACATTAAAATAAATGCAAAATAGAGCAGATGTTAAACATCTGAACCAAACACAGAAAATCATGGAGAGCATCTGTGGAGAGGGGAACGGAATTAATGTTTTGAGTCCAGTATGACTCCTCTTGGAGTCAATTATTAGATTTATATCTACAGGGCAATCGTTTTCTGCGGTTTCAGTTACCCGTGGTTTCCCACGGCCGGAACATATTACAGGGAATGTTCCGGAACCAGGGACCAGGAGGCTGCTGGGAAGCTAAATTGCCCATTTAAGTGAATGGGTTCACTTCTGTCCACAGTTTTGGGCTTCCACAGTAGGTCCTGAAACATGAAGAGATTGGGGAGACATTGAATGAATACTTTTCGTCAGTATTCAATCAGGAACAGGACATTGTTGTCAATGTGAGTACTGAGTCACAATTAAGTAGAATGGATGGCTTTGAGGTATGTAGAGAAGAGGTGTTGGAAATTCTGGAAAGGGTGAAAAGGGTGAACGTCCCCTGGGCCTGATGGCATTTATCCTAGGATCCTCTGGGAAGCAAGGGAGGAGATTGAGAGCCGTTGGCCTTGATTTTTATGTCCTCGTTGTCTACAGGAGTAGTGCCAGAAGATTGGAGGCTAGCAAATGTGATTCCTTTGTTCAAGAAGGGGAGTAGGGATAACCCTAGCAACTATAGGCCGGTGAGTCTCACTTCTGTGTGGGCAAAATCTTAGAGAGAATTGTAAGAGATAGGATTTATGAACATCTGGATAGGAATAATGTGATCAAGGATAGTCAGCATGGTTTTGTGAAGGGCAAGTCGTGCCTCACAAACCTTATTGAATTCTTTGAAAAGGTGACAAAGGAGGTTGATGAGGGGAAAGCGGACTTTAGTAAGGCGTTTGATAAGGTTCCCCATGGTAGACCACTGCAAAAAATACGGAGGTATGGCATCGAGGGTGAGTTGGAGGTTTGGATTAGGAATTGACTGGATGGAAGAAGACAGAGGGTAGTAGTTGATGGCAAAGTTTCTTCATGGAGTGCCGTCACTAGCGGTGTTCCGCAAGGATCTGTTTTGGGACCATTGCTGTTTGTCATTTTTATAAATGACCTGGAAGAGGGGCTAGAAGGTTGGGTGAGCAAGTTTGCGGATGACACAAAAGTCGGAGGAGTTGTTGACAGTGAGGAAGCATATGGCAGGTTACAGCAGGATATAGAGAAGCTGCAGAGCTGGGCAGAAAGGTGGCAGATGGAATTCAATGTAGCTAAGTGCGAGGTGACTCACTTTGGGAAGAATAACAAAAAGATGGGGTACTGGGCTAATGGTCGGATACTTGGTAGTGTGGATGAGCAGAGGGATCTTGGTGTCCATGTACACAGATCTCTGAAAGTTGCCACCCAGGTAAATAGTGCGGTGAGGAAGGCATATGGCGTACTGGCTTTTATCGGTAGAGGAATTGAGTTCCGGAGTCCTGAGGTCATGATGCAGTTGTATAAGACTCTGGTACGGCCGCATCTGGAATATTATGTGCAGTTTTGGTCGCCATACTATAAGAAGGATGTGGAGGCATTGGAACGGGTGCAGAGGAGGTTTACCAGGATGTTGCCTGGTATGCAGCTCTGATCTCCAGCATCTGCAGACCTCACTTTCTCCTCTCCCTCATTATGGGCATTTAAGTGGGCATTGGATCGGCATATGGAGGATAGTGGGCTAGTGTAGGTTAGGTGGGCTTGGATCGGCGCAACATCGAGGGCCGAAGGGCCTGTACTGCGCTGTATTCTTCTATGTTCTATATTCTATGTTCTATGTCCACAGCAGGTACGGGGGCGGGGAACTATATATAGGTATATAAATGACCAGACAAGGGAATTAAATGCAATATTTCCAATTTGCTTGATGACAGAAAACTGGACAGGATTGTGAGATGTGAAGAGGTTGTAAGAAATCTTCAAGGTGATTCAGACACATTGAGTGAGTGGGCAAGCACACAGGAAGCATACTTCAGTGTGAATAACTAAAAGGAAGAGCATTATTTAGAAGGTGATATATTGAGAAGTGTGGATGTGCAAAGCGATCTGGGTGCACTTGTGCACCAGTCAAAGAAAGTAGACAGGCAGGTGCAAACAAGCAAATAGGAAGATAAATTACACATTGGCCTTCATTGCAAGAGGATTTGAGTTCAGAGTGGGGGTCTCTTACTGCAGTTATATAGCGCCTTGGTGAGTTCTTAGCTGGAGTATTGCGTGCAGTTTAGTCTCACTATCTAAGACAGAATGTACTTGTCATAGAAGGAGTGCGGTGAAGGCTTACAAGGTGAAATTATATCAACTGACTTGTACTCAATAGAGTTTAGAACAATGAGTGGGGAAGTGATTGAAATTTATACAATTCTAACAAGGCTGAACAACCTAGATGTAGGGAGGATATTTTCCTTGAATGGTGAGCCTAGACCTAGTGATACAGTCTCAGAATACAGGATAGACCATTTCGAACTGAAATGAGGAAATAGTTTAGTGGGACAGTGGACCCATGAAATGCTGTACTACAGAAGACTGTGGGAGGCCAAGTCACTGAATATATTTAAGAAGGAAATAAAGTTTTAGATTTTATTGCACTAAGTGGCATCAGGAAAAGCAGGAATATGCCATTGAGATAAAGGATCAGCCATGACCATATTGATTGGTGGAGATAGCTGGAAGGGCTAGATTGATTCCTCCTGATTCTAGTTTCTATGATTCATAGCAATGGGGCTTGAACTAATTGGGTTTCTGGAGCAGTTTGATGAAAGGGAAGAAGAAGTTTGTAAATCCCATATTTTCTTGTAACTTGTTTCCAAGGAAGATAAATAACTTCAGAAAAGGAAAGAAGAAATATGTTTGTGTTTTTAGTTCCATCAAATACGTGGCTTGCAAAGTAGCCTTCCACACTTCTGTCCACAATTGATTAGATTAGATTACATTACAGTGTGGAAACAGGCCCTTCGGCCCAACAAGTCCACACCGACCCGCCGAAGCGCAACCCACCCATACCCCTACATTTACCCCTTACCTAACACTACGGGCAATTTACCACAGCCAATTCACCTTACCTGCACATCTTTGGACTGTGGGAGGAAACCGGAGCACCCGGAGGAAACCCACGCAGACACGGGGAGAATGTGCAAACTCCACACAATTGGTAGCACCATTAATGAACTTTGCTTTAATTTAATCAAACCTTGTTGTTAAATTGCTGCAGAAGATGAAAGAATGGGGGTGGAACGCAAGCATGGGAGTGAAATTAAACTTAGATGCCTCATGTGGAGCTTGGCCTAGACATAATGGTCTGAATGGTCTGTTTTTACACTGTCAAACCATGTGATGATACTCCCACAGAGAGAGAGAGCTCCCATACTTCTTAGCTGACACAGGTTGCAATTAAATATTTTTAATCTGGAGCAGAACAAGTTCCATTTACTGTTGTGCCTGTGCTTGAAAAGATACTGAGCTATTTGGTTACCAGTTTATCGTGTCTCTGCCAGTCATGTTGGATTGATCGAGTTTTCTCATTTGAGCTTGATGAATAAAAGTGAATCAAGGCTATGAATAGGGTGAGACTCCTCTTCACTCCAGTCTGCATCAATTAGAGTGATGCCTTTGTCACTATCACTAATAACTTCTGTCCTTTTTCTTGAAGCCGACTTTATTATTGAAACTAACACAATTCCTTGTCCCAAATAGAAAAGCTTCATTCCTATATTACATCTGGTTATAGTCCAACAGGTTTACTTGGAAGCAGGAGCAGCACTCTGAAAGCTAGTGCTTCCAAATAAACCTGTTGGAGTGTATTCTGGTACTGTGTGATTTTTAACTTTGTACACCCCAGTCCAATACTGGCATCTCCAAATCATATATTATATCCAGTACTTTAAGTAAAAATGTAATGGAGTTAGCTTACTACAGGAAATCGTGAGGGACAAGAAGCAGGTTGCCATAATGCTTGGAATATCTCTAGCTCGGATAAAACTTAGCACAAGGATCACCAGGGATCATAACAAGAAAGGCTGTTCTAAATATTTAGCAGAAATGCAAATCCCAAGACTGCAATGCTATTCGTCAAATGCAAATTATAAGGAGAAACAAGACAAAGACACATTTAAACAACATTTGAATGCTATTTTCTCACAACTAGAATCTTAAAATAAAAACAAAATGAGACATTTAGTCACCAATAAAATGAGTTTGATCCACCAAGCTTCTGATGGAGTGTTATGTCCAGTTCTGGTCACCCAGGATATCGTTAAGCTGGAGAGGTTTCAGAAAAGATTTACCAGGATGTTGCTGGGTATAGAAGGTTTGAGTTATAAAGAATAGCTGGAGAGGCTGAGACCTTTTTCAGGGGCGATTAGGAGGTGGAGAGGTAACCTTATGCAAGTTTTTAAAAATCATGAGGGGTATAGATAGGGTTAATGGTGGTTGTCTTCTCCCTAGGATGGGGGATTTCAAGACTGCGGGGCACATTTTTAAGGAGAGAGATTTAAAAAAGATGAGGGGTAATTTATTTTTACACAGAGGGTGATTTGCATGTGAAATGAACTTCCTGAGGAAGTGGCGGATGTGGGTGCAATTATAATGTTGAAGACATTTGGATGGGTATATGAACAGGAAAGGTTTGGAGGGATATGAGCCAGAAGCAGAAGTTTGAGTGCATGTTTGGCACGGACTAGATGGACTGAAGGGTCTGTTTCTGCACTGTATGACTCTATAGCTCTATAAGTTCAGAAGCTGCACGAGTCCTTAATGTGGGTCCAGAATGGCAGGTTGAAGACCATTGATCTAGGAGAGATGCTAGTGATAATCCCCTACATAGACATTTATGACACAAAAAGACGCTATTCAGACTATTGCATCTGTGCCAATCAACAAAGAGCTGCCCACATTAATCCCATGTTCCAGATTTTAGCACAGAGCGCCAGAGGCTATGGCAACACAAGTGAATATCTAAATTCTGCTTCAATGTTATGAGTGTTTCTCACTCAACCGCCTTTGCAGGCAGTCAGTTCCAGACTCCCACAACCATCTGGATGAAAACATTTCTCCTTTCCTCTCCTCTCCTCTTAGCTTTCTACATCTTATCATACATCCACGCTCCCTGCTTATTGACCCCAAACTAATGGAGAAAGTGCTTACTTATGCTATCTGTGCTCTTCATTATCCTACACATCTCTATCAGGTCCCCTCTCGACCTTTGTTAAGGATTCTGAGACTGTAACCTTCTTGGTTCCCTTTATATTTTATCTCCTAGCTCCCTCTATCCTACTAATAGGACCTCTTCCTTCTTCTTTCTCATATCATTGGTTCTGACATAAGTTACAAGCTTTGGCTGTTCACTCTTCCCCCTTCAGAATTGTAGCCACTCAGTGATATCATTGAGGTGTCACTTATAAAGCTATAGAGTCATACAGTGCAGAAACAGACCCTTCAGTCCATCTAGTCCGTGCCAAACATGCACTCAAACTTCTGCTTCTGGCTCATATCCCTCCAAACCTTTCCTGTTCATATATCCATCCAAATGTCTTCAACATTATAATTGCACCCACATCCACCACTTCCTCAGGAAGTTCATTTCACATGCAAATCACCCTCTGTGTAAAAAAAAATTGCCCCTCATCTTTTTTAAATCTCTCTCCTTAAAAATGTGCCCCCAGTCTTGAAATCCCCCATCATAGGGAGAAGACAACCACCATTAACCTTATCTATACCCCTCATGATTTTTAAATGCCCCTCATCTTTTTTAAATCTCTCTCCTTAAAAATGTGCCCCGCAGTCTTGAAATCCCCCATCATAGGGAGAAGACAACCACCATTAACCTTATCTATACCCCTCATGATTTTTAAAAACTTGCATAAGGTTACCTCTCCACCTCCTAATCGCCCCTTAAAAAGGTCTCAGCCTCTCCAGCTTTTCTTTATAACTCAAACCTTCTATACCCAGCAACATCCTGGTAAATCTTTTCTGAAACCTCTCTAGCTTAACGATATCCTGGGTGACCAGAACTGGACACAACACTCCATCAGTGACACCAAGAAGGCAACATGATGTCACGTGACTGCAGAAGTACCCATCTGTTCCCCTTATGATATAACCCTCTATCACTACTACCCTTCCACTCCTATCTCTCCCCTCCCCATGCAGGTAAGCAATTTGTGGTACCACAGATTTTGTTGAAAATCCCTGAAAAGTCACCTATCCCAGTAGGTGGGAAATCTGTTAGAGAGAGAGGTGGTCCTCAGGGATTCTTACATTACCTGCCTCGTTCTTTCACTTTGTGTTCTGGTCACGCATTCCCGTTTTTTTGCCAGTGCACTCTTTAGCTGTGATGTAACCACCTCACAGAGAGCTCAGCATTGCAGATGCTCCACAGTCACTCCCTTTGATCTGCTTCCAAGTAGAGATACCAAGTAAAGATACTTTTCTTATTTCAAAAATATACTTTATTCATAAAAAATATCTTTGTATACACAGTCACTAGGGCAATTTGATTCTGTACACAGTCCTTACATATGGCAAACAAACCAACCCAAGGCATTTCTTATTTATGCCAGACTACATCTACACGCATCTGAGGCCCCGGGACTGAATGGATTGAATTTAACTTTGACAGAGAGACCTTAGGCAGTGGTCTTTCCCCACTGCACCTTGGCAGCAGCTGCCCCAGGTTTCAGCATGTCCCTCCGCGTAGTCCTGGACCTTGGAATGTGCCAGTCTGCATCACTCTGTCAGGGTCAACTCCTTTCTCTGGCAGGCAGACCATGAGCGTCTTTCACTGGGCTCTCCAGGCGCAGTCTCGGTGTCTTGGTGTGAGTCATGGGGAACAGACCATAGAGAACAAGGTCCTGCATCATAGAGCTGCTCTGGGCAAACACTTGCTTTCCAAAGGCACATTTCAGAAGGAGGTGTGTGATATTCTCAAACCCCTCCCCCTGCAGCCACTTCGAGGGCAGCGTTCAGTGGCATGGAGAGTCCAGGTCTACAAGAAGGATCTCGCAGGTGGTGCCTTCCTCACTGCCATCCAAGCTTGCTGGAAAGTTCTGGTGATGAGGCATTCCACCAAATGACTTTGACAATCTGCTCAGGGAATAACCTGACAGGATTCATCCTCTCCTTTTCCAACAGAATCTCGAGGACACTACACGCTGACCATTTCCTGATGGACTTGGAGTCAAAGGTGTTTCTCTTTGTAAGTTTCTCCACAAAGGACAAGTGATACGAGCATTCCATGGTAACGAGGTCAGGCCCATCCTTTGCAACACCATGGACAGGTAGAATCTCAGTATACAGTGACACTTGGAGTTCATGTACCGAGGGTATAAGCACAGCATGAGGCAGCCACACACAAAGGTAGCTGTCAGGATGAGGGTGACTCTGTGTACATTCATTGCCCCCTCCTTATCCAGAGCTTTGTACATGGTGTCCCTTCAGACATGGTTCACCTTAGGCCTCCAGATGAAGTGGAAGAAGGCTTGGGTGATTGCAACTGTGCAGGTTCAGGGAATGGGCCAGACTTTCTCCATGTAGCACAACAAAGAGAGTGCCTCACACATGATGACCAGGCTTTTACTTACAATGGGAAGGGAGTGGTTCAGTTTCTGCTTCACCTTGACAATGCACTCCTCCCAACATTTTGCGCACTTTCCAGCCCCTCCGAACCATATTCCCAGCATCTTCAGGAAATCTGTCCAGACTGTGGACCATTTTGGAGAGAACATCCCCCATGTAGGTGTGCAATGTCATGTCAAAGGCCTTCTCCTGGTCCAGACTGATGAGGCAGTCATCCATCCCCTGGCTTGCAGGTAGGCAATCGTATCCCTGAGGTATCCAAGTAGGGATACCTCCCATAGGGGCTGGTTCCTTTCACTTACAAAGGAACAATGATGCTGATTATGTTTTGATGCTCCTATTGTCCTCTCTTCTATGTGATGCTGACTGTCTCTGGTTTTTCCTTTCACTCACTCCCCTAATTTGAAATACTGACTTGAAACTTTTTGTATTTGTCATGTTATTTCGATCATGTAATTATTGTGAAAGTTGAATTTTCTTATTGATGTTGATTTAGTTCTGTATATTAAACCGTCTAAGTGATCACTGGTGTTGACCCTTCTCACATTAAAATATAAAATGCCATCAACAAACTTTTCGATGAAATAACTTTCGAGATCTTAAAGAACTGCAGAATCTTTTTCATAATGGAAACGTTTGGCAAAATACAAATTAAAATTGTTCTCCAGTGCCAGCAACAGAAGTCAACAGTAGTTAAAAACTCATTTACATCTCATTTACAAGGCATAACTATTTGGATGTGTTTAACAGGGATATCTTTGCAGTAAAGTAAATGCTCTTGTCAGTTCAGAGTTTGCTAAAGACTGCTATCTCTAGGGACTTTGAATTCATAGTCTTCAGAGGAACAGGGAATCACGGACAGTGACCTTTGAATTTCTGTTTTTTAACTGTGTCCAGACTCCAAAAGTTTGTCAGTTTCCCAGGATAATGACAGCGAACATTAACAGCACTGCCCTCATTGTGAATACAAAATCTGAGCTAATGCATTTTTTCACACAGTACACATATGCACCCATGCTGAGAAGTTTAGCAGCTAATTTCTTTCCAAACAGTTTTGTACTTGATTTCTTTTTCTGCATTAACTGTTGATTCAAGGAAAACCCAGTGTTTGGCATTTTAAAAAAAATCTAGTTGTTTGCCTTACAATTTGTAGCTGCTTTCACAACTGTAAATCATTAATAGCTGCCTCTGAAATTTCAAGATATATTATAAATCTACTTCCTCCCAAATGCTCGGACCATGCACTCAAAACTCACACTTTTTGTTGTTGCACTTAGCTGATCTGTTCTTGGTGGGGCTGGTTTGGGTCCTCAGCAACTTTGCGGCTATTTAACCCTGCTCCCATGCCCAGTATTACAAGATTGTATCATCAAGTCTGCTCTTGTAATTTAGTGATCTGCTTTCGCAGCAGTGCCACTCCCCAGGATGCAATCCCATGCAGCTTGGCCTGCTCCCAGTCTTTTTCACAAACACATAGATGTTTCCAAAGTCTGAAAATGCCTTCCCTCGCAGCTCACACATCTTGGTCTCTCAGACTTCGGAACATCTGGATCGTGGTCCCTAATACTTCCTTTGTAGTTTCAGTGCAGGAGGTAATGAATTAAATCTGTCTTGGACGCATGCTGGGAGGTCTTGTTTTCTATCTGGTAACACAAGGGACTCAATTTTCCCAATTCCTGAACGGCATGGGCAGTGGTGGGTCAGTTGTGAAAATGTGGCAACTGAATGAGATTCTCAATATTGGGAAAGAAAAGGCCAATTTTCCACGCAAGACTGAAGGTGAGATGAGAATCCCAGTAGACAGTGAATAGATACATATATTCTTATCTCGTTAGGGCTGAATTTTGCATTACTTAACTGCAACTTCCTATTCTTCCATGTTGAAGAGAGAAACTATGGCGTGACAATTCCTGGCATGAAATTCAGAGTCAATTCCTACATACTTCAACTTGCTGCTTGCTGTCTGCAATCTCGTTACTTCATTCCATGGGCAGCAACCAGCTGCAGTCCAGAGACTTGTGGTTTGCACCAGACACACTCAGCCTCAGCACAGCCTCGTCATGACACATATCTGTTATCCACTTCAATACTACACTTTGGAACTCACTGCCACCTTGTGTGGCAATACTGTTGCCAGGTTACTTTGCTTGCAGGCACAGACACCCATCTCATGGATTGGAGTAGAGTATGTCTCAATGGTCTTAGCTTGCTCTCTTAGCACTCACCCAGTCTGTAGCGACTCACAGAATCACTACAGTGTGGAAACAGGTCCTTCTACCCAACAAGTCCACACCAACCTTCCGAAGAGTAAACCACCCAGACCCATTGCCCTACCCTACATTTTACCCCTGACTAATATGCACATCCCTGAAAACAATGGGCAATATAGCTTGGCCAATTTACCTAATTTGGATTGTGGGAGGAAACTGGAGAACCCAGAAGAAACCCACACAGACACGTGGAGAATGTGCAAATTCCACACAGATAGTCGCCTGAGGCTGGAACTGAACCCAGGTCGCTGGCACTGTGAGGCAGCAGTGCTAACCACAGAGCCACCGTGCCACTCTGATGTGTGCAGCATCTCTTTGTGCTTTGCCTTCCCTTTTTGTGCTGTTCTGCCTTGTTTAGAAAGTTCCCAACTGCAGAAGTTTCCCAGTCCTTCCGTTTTCCCTTGCTTCTTTTCACTCTGATACAAAGCCAGGCAGCTTGTCATAATTGTCGGAAGTGTCAGTCAAGGGGATGGATGCGTTTCTGTGCAACACGGCGCTATGTCAATGTCTTACCTTACTGCATGTACCAGCAAACACACCTCCTGTGGACAATCGAATGACCATGTCTCCAAGTCTAAGGGGAATAGTCCTCAGTGAGGTGGACAGGGACTGTCCTCAGTTAAATGGTACGAGCGCAGTAAGTCAAGAACATGGTCTGATCTCAGACTGGATATTTTAGTCTGCTGTTTGGGACATCTGTGGTCAGGGGATATGTATCATTACAGTTCAGGGAATCAGCCGTGATCAGTCCTGAATGTCCCATCCACCCAGACTAAGGAGTAATGTCCAGTCAGCCAGGGAGCAAGGCAAACATTAATCAGCGGCCTGGTCACTCATCAGCATGGATTGTCCATCAAAGACGCTCAAGAGGAGGGAGTGGCTGTAGATAGTTCGGGATTGGGGTTGGGGGGGGTTGAGTATTCACTGAAAGTCAAGGCATTATCATAGGTTGCTGCTGGGCAATTGTGGAAGTTAGTTGTGGGGATTAGAGGCAGTACGCTGGGATACAGTGAGAATAATAATTGTGATGGGAGGGCAATTCAAAATATAAGGGTAGGAGCTGACTAGGCATGGGAGGGCAGGGGTGATGCAGGAGTATTCAATAGTTATCACCCTTTGGTTTCAATGGAGGAGTTGGAACAGTGCATACTGTTGGCATGACTCAGCTGCCTGCCCTGGAACTCAGTGGGGGATATGAGCAGCTAAACAAATGGATTGGAAGGGAATGTGGGCAAAATGCAAGTTGAAAAAGT
This sequence comes from Chiloscyllium plagiosum, assembly GCF_004010195.1. Classification (NCBI taxonomy): domain Eukaryota; kingdom Metazoa; phylum Chordata; class Chondrichthyes; order Orectolobiformes; family Hemiscylliidae; genus Chiloscyllium; species Chiloscyllium plagiosum. The sequence continues at coordinate 13,405,842 of NC_057732.1, read as the reverse complement.
TGACAGGGTGGGCAAAGGATAAAGGAACATGAAGGTTCCGGTGGTCACTGTGACTGAGAGGCTGAGCCCCGTGCTCAGGCCGTGAAGCTCTACTGCGGTTGCCTTCTGTCCTCATCCAAAATACGTCAAGCTCCCTCCTTCCTCTTGCTACCTTATCTGATCTGTTTTCTGAGCTTTATCTGTATTTAACACCCACTTTTTTTCCTTGTTGAACTGACCCGCACTGAGGGTGGTAGAGTTGGCCGTCTGGGACAGCAGCCATGCTGCCCACAGTGTCATCCAGTCACTTGCACGCCTGAGGCAGCTCTGTACAGAGAGTGATGGTGGACACTTCCAACCATTGAGTCAGTTTCACTAGTTCCTCTGAAAAGACTTGCCTTCTCATGTCCCTACTTGTGGATTTGAATGATGTTCTCCATGCCGGACACAGTGAGGTCTTGCCCAGGGCTGAACAGATGCCTGGTCTCTGGCAGTTCTCTGAGTGGCAGTGAGCTAGGGTATTTTTCTCTTGAGCAATTGTGGAGATGTGCCAGTGACGTGTTGACCAGAATGTGATCCCAGCTCTACTCCACTTAAAGCACTCAATGAGGGGGCAGTCTCTGAATTGGTGGAGGGTACAGGAGGCAGCCTTGCCAGTGCTTGCTCTGAGGATTCTGCGGCATCATCTTCAGGGCTGGAGGAGATGATGTCCTGCAGAACTGAAATGACCTTATGGATGTCACTGGTTCCTGCAGGAGACAAGAGTGACAATGAGTTGTGAATTAAGGATGGGAGTTTGGACATATTAAGCATACATTCACCATGTTGGCAATGAGAGAGCAGCATAGCATGTGACAATCAATCTTAGTTGATTGCTGGGACATGGAGGCCTAGGCATTATAAGTGGCCATGGTCCTCTTCTGCCAGATTTTTTTTCTCATAAGATTTGAAAAGATAAACATTGGGCATCCTACCACTCCTGCATTCCTGATGAAGGGCTTATGCTCCTCAGATGCTACCTGTCCAGCTGTGCTTTTCCAGCAACATACTCTTCAACTCTGATCTCCAGCATCTGCAGTGCTCACTTTCACCCCACCACTCTTGTAGGCTCTCTCACTGCGCTATGGTGGGCCACTTTCTCCTGGAATGAGACAAAAGGTGGAAGTCAGTGAGAGGAAAATGGCTGGCACAGACATTAGTGTTGGCAGAGGTGGTGTCTCCAGTGAGTGAGTAGGCAGCACAGTAAGCAGGCATTGTTACTCATGCAACAGGAAGGGGAGGAGTGAAGGTGACTGCAGGAAGATGTTGCATGCAATAAATGACCATGGTAGAGCAGGGACCATGCAAGAGGTGGGTACTGAATGAAAATAGAGTGAGTGTGAGGTGTTGGAGAGAAGATGGTGAGACATGCCCTGATGAAGTACAGAAGGTCATTAGCCTGCTTCCAGCGCTGATGGCCATTCCCTCAGTCTGTGGATATCACACCAACCTCAAGTGGCAACTCAGGGTTCAAGGCCACCCAGACCTCCAGATCCCTCTCAGCAAGTGGGGTGCCAACTTGACTCTGTTGGCCATTTCTGGGGCAATTCTTCTGAATCTGAAGGGCAGTTCCTGGGTGGTAGTCATGGGCTTGGGGTGCACATCCGTCATTTAAATACAGTGCTGTTGGTGGGAATCCCAGAAGGCCGTGTTAGTGGTGAGTACCTTGTCTGCTGGTGAGCATGAAATAGCTGCACCATGGACTGTGGTGCATACAGAGTGAGGTGAGTGGCAGAGAAATGCACGAGAAAACATGGTAGGGTTCTTGGAAACTCGCAGAGATTGGCATTCCCGATTTTTGATAAAATTCAGCTTGATACATCAGACATTTAACATAAGAGCCCTCCCATTTGAATCGAAAGAGGGATTAGTAGATATGAAGCTTAATGTTAAGGATAACTGTTATTTTTTATTAGTTTATTTTACATGGGTTAATGCCAGCATTTGTAGGGATGAAGGAGCATAGGAAACAGACTGCTGTGCTTCCATTACAAAAATACTCAATTGGCTATAAGGTGCTTTCGAATGTCCTGAGGGATGGGAAAGGTGCTGTATCAGTATAAGATTTTCATCCACTAAAGAACACTCTAACCCAGGGGATGTGGAAGATCAGTAATTGAGTATGTTCAACATAGTGATCAATAAATCTCTAGATCCTAAAGTTATCAAGGGAAATGGGAATAGCATAGGGAGATAGTGTTGGTGTAGAAGATCTAGGATGGTAGAATAAGCTCAAAAAATTGAATATCCCAAATCTCCTCCTACATTTTTATGTTAAAATACTTTAACCTGAATGATGTTGGAATCATGTTTTTTTTCCACGGTGAATCTGTTGAAGTTAGGGGGTCATGTGTGCTTCATCAAGCTTCTTTCAAATGACAATTCACTAGCAAGCCCATTTCCATTGGACTGATTGTCTGCAGAATTTCTGCTAATATAAAAGAATCATGTACTGTGTTCTGATCTGTGAGAGTTGTCTGAAGTATGCAGTCGACTGCTTCTCAGAGGGCCCAGCAATTGGGTCACTTTGTCACAGTGAAGGCAGTGTCTTCCAGTGTCAGTTTTGTGTTAGACTCTGAAATTGTGTAACCATCGTAACAGACTGTCAATTTGGAACAACTGGCTGACACAATTCTCTCTTTGTGACCCGTAATTCCGATTCCGTTAGAATCCTCTGTTTCTGTGAAGACTGTTCCAGTTGGCTGATTTCCCTCATAACCATAGGATGACTGAAATATTTCTGAATTTGTGATTAATAATTCAAATAACCGACTGTGACCCTCTGGTTTCTCTCGCTATCATCTGTTTGTGAAGATTCCGTTTACTTCATTTCTTTATAATGATTCAAGTATTCTGCTGTTGGCAGTCGCACCAGTTCAACAGCCATCCTTTCTAGTGTCTGGAATGTTATGTCTTCAGCACAAATGACTTAACTCTCAATATTGGAAAACCTCTGGAAATCTCTGTTTTCCCCAACCTGCACTCTTTCTGTTGAAGAATATTCAAAATAGCTCCCTGCAGTTTTTATTTATTGGGACCTCATTCTGTTGTTGATGTTGAAAGTTATTAGAATGATTCACCCAAATTAAGCTATTTAAATTAATTTGATTACATGGAGGGGGAGTTGGTTAGCTCAGTTGGATGTATTGCTGGCTTGTGATACAGACTGATGTATTAATTCCCACACTGGCTCCAATTAACAAGAAAGTCTTGTTCTTCTCAAATTTGCCCCTTGCCCCTTACCCCTTGCCTGAGGTGTGGTGACCCTCATGTCAACTCACCTCCAGTATCGCCTGTTGGATGATGCTGATTGAAGGACAAATATTGGGACAAACCATCCTTAAAAATAGTGTCATGAATTTTTGGACTATAACCTGCTGTTCTGAAATGTCCACTCCAGTCCAACACCGACACCTCTGCATCACGGAGCTTTTGACACTCAATAGACAATAGACAATAGGTGCAGAAGTAGGCCATTCTGCCCGTCGAGCTAGCACCACCATTCATTATGATCATGGCTGATCATCCTCAATCAGTATCCTGTTCCTGCCTTATCCCCATAACCCTTGATTCCACTATCCTTAAGAGCTCTATCCAACTCTTTCTTGAAAGTATCCAGAGACTTGGCCTCCACAGCCTTCTGGGGCAGAGTATTCCATACACCCACCACTCTCTGGGTGAAGAAGTTTCTCCTCACCTCTGTTCAAAATGGCCTACCTCTTATTTTTAAACTGTATCCTCTGATTCGGGACTCACCCATCAGCGGAAACATGTTTCCTGCCTCCAGAGTGTCCAATCCTTTAATAATCTTATACGCCTCAATCAGATCCTCTTTCAGCCTTCTAAACTCAAGGGTATACAAGCCCAGTGGCTCCAGTCTTTCAACGTAAGTCAGTCCCGCCATTCCAGTAATTGACCTCATGAACCTACGCTGCACTCCCTCAATAGCCAGAATGTCTTTCCTCAAATTTGGAGACCAAAACTGCACACAATATTCCAGGTGCAGTCTCACCAGGGCCCTGTACAGCTGCAAAAGAACCTCTTTGCTTCTTTACTCAATTCCTCTTGTTATGAAGGCCAGCATGCTATTAGCTTTCTTCACTGCCTGCTGTACCTGCATGCTTGCTTTCATTGAGTGATATACAAGAACACCTAGATCTCTTTGTACTGCCCCTTTACCTAACTTGACTCCATTTAGGTAGTAATCTGCCTTCCTGTTCTTGCCACCAAAGTGGATAACCACACATTTATCCACATTAAACTGCATCTGCCATGCATCTGTCCACTCACCTAGCCAGTCCAGGTCATCCTGTAATCTCCTAACATCCTCCTCACATTTCAACCTGCCACCCAGCTTTGTATCATCAGCAAATTTGCTGATATTACTTTTAGTATCATCATCTATAGCACTAATGTATATTGTAAAAAGCTGCGTTCCCAGCACTGATCCCTGCGACGCACCACTGATCACCGCCTGCCATTCCGAAAGGGAGCCATTTATCGCTACTCTTTGTTTCCTGTCAACCAACCAATTTTCAATCCAAGTCAGTATTTTGCCCCCAATACCATGCACCCTAATTTTGCTCACTAATCTCCTATGTGGGACTTTATCAAAAGCTTTCTGAAAGTCCAGGAACACTACATCCACTGGATCGCCCTTGTCCATCTTCAGAGTTACATCCTCAAAAAGTTCCAGAAGATTAGTCAAGCATGATTTCCCCTTCATAAATCCATGCTGACTCTGATCTATCTTGTTACTGCTATCCAGATGTGTCGTAATTTCATCATTTATAATAGACTCCAGCATCTTTCCCACCA